>NW_003302554.1:17368974-17677798 GCF_000004255.2 Arabidopsis lyrata subsp. lyrata
ACCTTGTAAAAACCTTTAAAATACCTTGTAAATTTTTCCCGCCAAAAATTTTCCCGCCAAAAAAATTTCGCAAAAAAAATTGCGGAATCACTTTTCCCGCAAAAAAAATTTTTTGGCGGGAAAATTTTTTGGCGGGAAAAATTTTTACGGGAAAATTTTACAAGGTTTTTTAAAGGTTTTTACAAGTGTTTTGGCGGGAAAATTGCGGGATCACTTTTCCCGCCAAAAAATATTTTGTATTTTGCGGACCTAATTTTGTTTCAAATAAGGGTAAAATGGTCATTAAAAATTAAAAGAGGGCAAACTTAAAAATGGACACTCAAAGGGGGCATTTTTGAAAAGGGGTATTGAAAAAGGGGTATTTTTAACAATTTCTCAAATAAATACTGTATTTTTTAGAATGGCTCCTTGAGATTGACAAGCAGATCTCATCACCAGAAAATAAAAAAATATACAAATTACAAAAATATTTAAAATAAAGAAATTAACTTAGGTATTTACAAAACTCTCTAACACCATAAAACCCTGCGCCTAGAGATTTCACTCTTCTTCCTCATGTAAACTCTCTCTCTCTCTCTCCTTTCTCTTTATCTCTCCCAATTTTTTTTTCTTCTCTAAATTTTTATTTTTCCCCTTTTTAATATTTCATTTTTCATTTCTGTAACTTCTCCGTCAAAGACAGAGAGAGGGGAAAAAACAGAGGTTAAAAAAACGATGATGCAACTGGGTGGTACTCCGACCACTACAGCGGCGGCTACAACCGCTACAGCACCGCCACAATCAAACAACAACGATTCAGCGGCTACAGAAGCAGCGGCAGCAGCGGTAGGGGCGTTTGAGGTGTCGGAAGAGATGAACGACCGTGGTTTTGGAGGAAATCGTTGGCCGCGGCAGGAAACGCTAGCGTTGTTGAAAATACGATCTGACATGGGAATAGCGTTTCGAGACGCTAGCGTTAAAGGTCCCTTATGGGAAGAGGTTTCTAGGTGCGCGTTTTCTTCCTTTTCTCTTTATTCCCTTTTCCTTTTTTTGGTAATTTTCTTATTCCACTCTCTCTTTTTTTTTCTTTTGAAATTTTTTTCAGTGGAAATGATTATGAAAGTTGTTCTTTATTCAATTGATGAGAGTTGTTTAAAGATCTGGGTTTTGTAGAGTTAATTGTCCGAGATTTGGTTCAAATTTTCTTTTGGGGTTGCTTGAATTTCGCTGAATTTGTAAGGAGTGTCTTTTTTTTTGTTGTTGTATAGTTCAGTGAGATTCAGATTCGGACAGCTCTTGTAGTGGGTTTAATTAAAAATTTAAACTTTATTTACATAATTAACAGTTTAATTTTAGACAATATAAGTTGGGTCATGTTTTATTCATGAGATTGAGAAAGCAAGAGTCTTTCTCACAAACTCATGCTCATTGATCCATTTCTCAACCATATTTATCCTCATTTTTCACTAATTACTTCTTTTTCTTTTTCAAAACATAATTCGTCTATTTATTTTATGAAATTCGATTTTACAGTATCATGAATTTGTGATTTTTTTTTTCTTTCTGGTTTGGTCAGGAAAATGGCGGAGCTTGGTTACATAAGAAACGCAAAGAAATGCAAAGAGAAATTCGAAAACGTTTACAAATACCACAAACGAACCAAAGAAGGCCGTACCGGAAAATCCGAAGGCAAAACTTATCGCTTCTTTGATCAATTAGAAGCTCTCGAGTCTCAATCAACCACATCACTCCATCATCCGCAACCGCAATCGCAACCGCGACCCCCCCAAAACAACAACAACATCTTTTCAACTCCTCCTCCGGTAACGACAGTTATGCCGACGGTAGCAAACATGAGTACACTTCCTTCTTCATCAATTCCTCCGTATACTCAGCAGATTAATGTACCTTCGTTTCCAAACATCTCCGGTGATTTTTTATCGGATAATTCGACATCGTCTTCTTCTTCTTATTCGACTTCTTCTGATATGGAGATCGGTGGGGGAACTACGACTACAAGGAAGAAAAGGAAGAGGAAATGGAAGGAGTTTTTCGAGCGGTTGATGAAACAAGTTGTTGATAAACAAGAAGAGCTTCAACGCAAGTTCTTGGAAGCTGTTGAAAAGCGAGAACATGAGAGATTGGTTAGAGAAGAATCTTGGAGAGTTCAAGAGATTGCAAGAATCAACCGCGAGCACGAGATCTTAGCTCAAGAACGCTCTATGTCTGCCGCTAAAGACGCCGCTGTTATGGCCTTTCTTCAAAAACTGTCAGAAAAACAACCGAATCAGCCAACCGCCGCACAACCACAACCGCAACAAGTTCGACCACAAATGCAGCTGAATAATAACAACAATCAGCAGCAAACGCCTCAACCGTCTCCACCGCCACCTCCTCCTCCGCTTCCGCAGGCAATTCAAGCCGTTGTGCCAACTCTAGACACTACGAAAACGGACAACGGTGATCAGAATATGACTCCAGCTTCAGCGAGTTCCTCCCGGTGGCCCAAAGTGGAGATAGAAGCGTTAATAAAGCTGAGGACGAATCTTGATTCAAAATATCAAGAAAACGGACCAAAGGGACCATTGTGGGAAGAAATATCAGCGGGAATGAGAAGGTTAGGATTCAACAGGAACTCAAAGAGATGCAAAGAGAAATGGGAGAACATAAACAAATACTTCAAGAAAGTCAAAGAGAGCAACAAGAAACGTCCCGAAGATTCCAAGACTTGTCCTTACTTTCACCAGCTCGATGCTTTGTATAGAGAGAGGAACAAATTCCACACCAACAACGTCAACATCGCAGCTGCTTCTTCTTCAGCTTCCGGTCTTGTTAAACCGGATAATTCTGTTCCGTTGATGGTCCAACCAGAGCAGCAATGGCCTCCGGCAGTAACAACGGCGACAACTACGGCCGCAGTTGCAGCGGCTCAGCCTGATCAGCATCCTCAGCCGTCGGATCAAAACTTTGACGATGAAGAAGGTTCAGATGAAGAATACGACGATGAAGATGAGGACGAGGAGAATGAAGAAGAGGAAGGAGGTGAGTTTGAGCTTGTGCCTAGCAACAATAACAACAACAAGACGACGAATAATCTGTAATGATGGTGATTCCAGTTCGAACAAGATCGGTGGTGAAAGATTAGTAATCTTTTTTAAGTTTTGATACAGAAGATGAGAATTTAAATATTGGAGGGGGGGTTTGTTTTTTTTTTCTTTGATTTTTAAGTTATACTGATGAGAGATTTTATATGTTAAAACAAATTAAATAAATGTGATTTAATTATTTTTTTCCCGGGGATATATAAATAAAATGTTAAGATAGGGGGACAATGTGGGGTTTTCATAAGCAAATAAAAATAAAAGCTGTAATGGTATGTTTATTTTATTTAAAATGAATGGTTCTTGTTGTTTGGTGACGATGTGTGTTATTTGTTTTGTACATATTATTACCATTATTGTTTTGTCTACATTATAAAAATTAATTACATGGTGGGACTGAGAGACGAGAGTTACTCATCCTTTTTCAGTAACAGTTTCCTTGGTAAGATAAATAAATAAAATAGAATTTTATATTTATATTTATAAATAAAAAAA
The DNA here is from genome assembly GCF_000004255.2 of Arabidopsis lyrata subsp. lyrata. NCBI lineage: Eukaryota > Viridiplantae > Streptophyta > Magnoliopsida > Brassicales > Brassicaceae > Arabidopsis > Arabidopsis lyrata. The sequence goes on from NW_003302554.1 coordinate 17,372,550, forward strand.
AAGAAGATGCCAAGTTCACATGCACACAATGAGAGAGAGCGTGGGGTTTGGGGTCCACGTGTAAAAAAGGAATCTTACTCTTTTATCTACTCTGTCTCTCTCTTCTTCTTCTCTTCTTCTTCGTTGCCCTAAAACGCAAGACTCTCTCTTTGTTTTTGTAAGGGTGATCTGGTAAATTCTCACTGTCGAACGCACGTGACAGATCCAACCATTTATACAAAAAAAACTCTTATTTGAGGCGATGATGATTCGGTGTGTCACAATTTAATTCATAAGTACGATCGACACATGTTTGGTCGCATTTCCTGATCTGTCTGTTTAACCGAAAAATTGATGTATCTACCGATGATCGTGACTCCTCTTAACGTTTTTTCCTAGTATGTTTTACTTTACTTGAAATATATTTACACATGTACATAAACACTTGCTCGTGGAATAATCCGCAAGGATTAACACATCATACAAATTGTGACTTGCATAGATAAAGTTTGGTGCGGTTCATGAACATTCAAGATGTTACAGATTTTGCACATGTTAACAGTGAAGAGCATATATATCCCAACTTGGTTTGTACGTTAAGTAATATGCATATATATACATAATATACTACATATATGTGTGTGTATATATTTGTACACTATAAAATTAAGAAGCGGTTAATCATGATGGGTTAGTCCAGTTCTTAATTTCTTATCATGCATATATCTAGCTGTAATTCAATAAATACATATTCCTCGATGTTTTTATCCTGTATGTTTTGCAAACTATACTACACTAAATTAAATGAATTATCATTAATTTATTATTACCTAATCAACATTTAAAATTGACGTTCTGTACGTTTTTTCTATATATGTAGAGACCTATTTTTGTGTCAGATTGGTTAAGAGCTGTTTTCTTCTCATTTGTGTGTGTGTATACATATTTACATCGAAAATAGTATATAATTTTATCATGATTTAATTTGTCTATGACTCCTTAAAACCTAGACACGAATCTACAATATCTTACCCAACCTTCGAAGAAAGGAACTACCATTTTATTGTAGTATTGTCTTTTTTCGTCTCCTGCATTATATAATATGTGCCTGATGTGAGCCCACCTTTAATTTGTTTGGTGTGTGTTATCGTTTATTTGGATCAGATAACAATCACTTTATATTCTTAGCATAAGCAAGTCTTACTTTGTACCGTTGAATTATAGAATATCAATATCTCGTTAAACTAGTTTGAAATTGCGAGTTTAAAATGATTAAACAAGACAATAAGTAGAGTTTAAAGTACACGAAAAGGACTTGTAGGAAATTTATATTCTTATTTAATAGTATTGAAAATTGAAATTGCCGGTCCACCGTCCACGGATGTAGAAAGTTGATATATGAAATATTTCTACGACCATAAATTTCTCCATGTGTTTATTGGATGTTATTTTGAAATAATTCAAGATATTTTGTATCGGTTTTCAATTTCCTTGTGTGGGTGATAATTTTTCACCAAGCGACCTACTTACTATCAATTCTATATGATGTCTACGTATAGAGTTATAATGAGGTTTGATGTTATTTTGACTTAGTCCATTTTTTCTCGTGTGTTAGATAATTATACTTATGACAAACGATATTTGATATTATCATGTAGCAAATGCGAGGATGATGATATGACAAAGAACTCTTTATCGCTGTATCTCAAAAATTTATTACAACTCAAATTAGATGCACCGTCTCACTGTATTTAAGACTCAAATTAGACGTTTTTTCAAGCAAAATGCGGCTTTAAATGTAAGAAAGAAAGATAAATCTTTGGAATTTGCCAAAGGCACTGGTTATCCTCGTAGAGAATTACAAGTTTTCTGAAAACTGAAATTTTGTAGGATATGATGGATTAATTCTTATAAAGAAAATTTCTATCATAAGTATTATTCGTTGTGAATGATCATCAGTCATTAACATTGCACAGTTATTGCGATTTGCAAGAATATACCAGGGAAATTTTGTAATGCTATAACATGATTTTAGACCATAGATGTGTAATGAACTCGAACAATTTGTGGCACTGAGTAAGTACCTCCATGAAAAGCAATCAACAAGTGGACAGCATTTTATCGCTGTATATCTCGAAATAAGATGCTCCAATCATTTTTTCCACCCAACTTTTATTTCGTGTTACCAAAAATCATATTTCCTCCGTTTCGTTTTACTTGTCGTTTGAGAGTTAAAATTTTGTTTTATAATAGTTGTCGTTTTAGGTTTTCGATGCAGATGTTTTGTGAAAATTCCAGTTTTATCTCTACTGTTTTAATGTTTCGGCCAATAACTTTTTTTATAAAATATATTGATAAAGAGTAAAACAGAAAATTTAATGTTTTTTTTTAATTTGTGTGAGAAAACCTTAAACGAAATGGAAGGAGTATTATTTACTGAAACCCACAAAAATTGTTGTATTTAAAAAAGAAAATATTTTTCATAAAAAAATCCATAATAATAGATAATTTAGATGGTCTGAATGATGCAGCAGTCAAATGTTTCTACGATAGCCACAAATTTTAAAGTTTGGTTATGTTGCTTGTTTGGTTACGACTTACGAGTTTAGGTCTAATCATTTTGAAACTCAATTGTCAAAAAACTATATACCGACAACGTGATAATTGAAAAAAAAGAATGAAACTTGGAAAACCCGAAGCGCAGAGAAGTGGGCGTGGAAAAGGGAAAATGAGATGTGGCTACTTATTAGGAACGGAATCTTCTTCTTTTTCTTTTCCCTAAATGTTTAATAATTTCTATTTGAATCTCCTTTTTTCGAGGGGCTAAAACAATGGTGACGATCCAAATACTGTATATTTATATATAAATCTGATGTAAGAATGGGAGCTGACATATATACCAGCTGATGCACTTACTGAACAACTGTTTGATGGACTTCTTGATGAACCGCCTGACGGACTTCCTGAAGTACTTTTTGTATTACGCCAGCTTGTGCCAGTTAAGAAAAGTTACCATTTCTTTCTCTTGTGCGCGTCTCAAAATCATATATAGAAGCCTGAAGATACACTAAAACTTCTATTCCAGAACTAAACAAGATCAAATCATAACGACTCTATTCTGATCATCTTTTGTGCATCCATAAGCTTCTCACAATGAATCTGGACGTCCCTAGACATCACCATTACTCTCCCAAGCTATCAAGACTCAAGAAGAATCAAGACTTTCCTATTTCGGCCTTGGATCACCCTTTAATGTCCAACGGCTCTATTTTATTAAATTCTTGCAATTTGTTTACTCTTTTAGATTTATTACCGTTGTAGAAGAGCCCATATAAGCTCACGTTTGTCCTTTGTAACATTCACCAATCATTTTAGAAATTATCTTAATAAACGTTAAGTTTGTTTTACAAAGAGTTATCTTTGTGTTTTGTCATTTCAAGTTCAGTGTGGATTCACTTCTCTTATGTGATTTACGGGCTGAATAACTTGTGGATTCAAGTTGTTTAATTCGAGTGTTGATTGTGGATTCATTCAACAAAACTTCCATCATCCATCTCTACCATCGTTCCTTGAATCATTCAAGCCGTAGGCCGAGAGACCGAGAAGCGTAAACCCTAGATGGATTCTGAGGTTTGCATCAAAATCATTATTCATAAATAAGTGTATATATACACTTTAACGATCATTTTTGAAAAAACAGTAGAGGTAAATTTATGAACAAAGTGATCGCGAGGATAACTTCAAAAAAATATGAGCAATTATGAATTCAATAGAATGGTCACAGGAAACAAAGTTGAAAAATATGTATGAGATTCAGTTTCAAATTCTAACAAGTAGATCTTGAAGATAAATTATTTCCTTCGAATCCTTTGGAATTGAAAAGTTCTTGAGCATTACGGGAATATAACAGTTATAGTTCAAGACATTTTTGAAAAGTTTCCCCTAATTGACCTAAAAGAAGTGATATATCCAAAAAGAAAGTGATTTTTTTGCTATAAATGGTTTTTTGATAAATAAGTTTGGGCAAAGCATAATATCAAAGTTAGCTTTTACTTTTGTTTTGACACGACAAAGGTCAACATTTCGTGGGGGGGACATAAAGAAGCTTTAGGCAAATGATTTCTCATGGCGTTGATGTTGAAGAGCAAAATTCTATTTTCTATGACTCTAAAATATGCCACGGAACATCTTTAACTTTGTTTTTTCGCGGTAACAAAATTCACATATCTATATATATTCATTCTATTGTTACTGGATAGTTCAAACGTTTAGCTTCCAATAGTTAGTACTGGGTTGAATATAAAAAGACTAGTGGAAACATTTGTAAACTCGATTCATCAAAATGTACAGAATTTAGTAATTTATGTTCTGCCAAATGATCAAGAGAATGTTCTGCCTGTATAAGTATATGATCTGCCTATATAGATACATGTTACATACAAAATCATAGAAAATTAACATAAGAATTTGAAAGTTAATTAGAAAAAAATTTCTTTATCATCAAGTTTTATTTACTTATGCTTTACTAATTTTTATTTTTATCTGTGTCCTTTTAAATTTATCTTTTTACTGTACAATCTTAGTTAATAATGTAGTCTTGTCAATTAAAAAATTAAGTACGACATTATTATTTTCTGGAACTATTCAATACTAACATTAATTCCAATATAATGTGTGTTTGTTGGGTTCCACCTCGTGACATGTAGGCACATGTTACAGAAAGAAACGCACCAACGCCATCTACCACACGGACTCTACTTTTGATTACACAATTTAAGGTAAATTTATATATTAGAAATTTAGAATGGGATAAGAAATAAGAAGTTAAAGTTGAGATCATATTAAAAAAAGAAAAAAAAATGATGAAAACGACGACCCAATTTGAATTTGTAGGTCCAAAAGTTTATTACTTGTGTCGGGTACCCATGGATATAGATGGATGCTTGATTACCCTTGGCTTCTCCCAACCAATTGGGCCAATTTTGATTCTAATTTCATCAGTTGATACTAGTGAACCTTTAGGTTATATAATTACTAGTATTAGATACACATCTCACATATTTCTTTAAAATCAATTATTTTATTAAATATATATCATGAAATGGAAAACTAATAACTAAAAAATCAAGCCATTTACTTACATTTGTTGTATATGCTTTTTTTCTTCAACCCCATTTTACAGAAAAGTGTATATAATAAAATGATTATAAACCACTTAGGTGAAAAGATTATTGTTAATGTCCATAGGTGAAGATGTTTTGTTCAACACAATCTCGAACTCACTTGTCTCATTGTCTCCTTCTCCCTCTTCTTCTTCATCGTATTCATCTTCTTCACTCTCTCCTTCTTCTTCTTCATCTTCTTTGTCACCAACTTTGTCCCTTTGATCAGTCTCAGACTCAGTCTGGGTTTCTTGTGAGAGAAGTAACTGTCTCTGAGGAGTCACCATTAGAGGCAATGGCAATGGCATTGTCCCACTTTTGTTCCTCTCGTTGTATAAAGCTTCGAGCTGGTGAAAATAAGGGCAAGTCTTGGAATCAAGGGGACGTTTCTTGTTGCTTTCTTTGACTTTCTTAAAGTACTTGTTTATGTTTTCCCACTTCTCTTTGCATCGTTTCGCGCTTCTATTGTATCCCAATCTTTTCATCCCTGCAGAGATCTCTTCCCATAATGGCCCCTTAGTACCGTTTTCTTGATAGTTAGCTTCAAGATTCTTCCTTATCCTTATCAAGGCCTCGACCTCGGTTTTAGGCCATCTTGAAGAACTAGGAGATACCGAATGGTTGTTATCGTAATTCCCCATCTTCATTGTTGTATCCAATAGTACCGGCCTTGGCTCTTTACTCTCAAACGTTATTGAATGATCGCTTCGATATTGTTTCCTTTGTGATGGTTTATGATTATGCTGTTGCGGTTGTTGTGGTTGTCCTCCTGAGATTTTGTTTAAGAAGGATATGATTGCAGCGTCTTTAGCTGCAGCATTGGACCTCTCATGGATTAAAATTTCGTGTTCTCTGTTGATTCTCGCTATCTCTTGGACCCTCCAAGCTTCTTCTCTTGTGATTCTCTCTTTCTCGCGATTCTCCAGTGTTTCCAAGAACCTTTTTTGCATCTTCTCTTGTTTCTCCATCAACTCTTTTGTCAACTTCGTAAACAGTCCTTTCCAATACTTCCTCTTCTTTCTCGATCTCTTTCCCTGATGATGATCTTCTTCCTCGTCAGATGCAGTAGATGAAGAAGTTGAGCTCGAGAAAAGATTCAGCGATGAAACATTGTTCATCAGGTCATTTGAAATTGGCGGCTGGCTAACAGTAGTAGTATTGTTGTTACTGTAGAAAGGGAAAGGCGTCGTAGAAGATGGTTGCTTGGCGAGGAAGGTAGGGTTTGTGGTAATGGGTTGTGAACTAACCTGATGATGATGTTTCAACGGTGAAGAAATTTTTTCGATTGATGGATTGCTAGAGCTTATCCATGGTATCAAGGAAGTGGTTGCGGGGGCGGTCGTGACGGCTGCAGAAGATTTCGCTGGTTGCGACTCAGGTTCAGGTTGATAGGAACTGAGAGTCTCGAAAGCTTCTAACTCTTCAAAAAAACGGTACGTTTTGCCTTCGGATTTCCCGGTACGACCTTCTTTGGTACGTTTGTGGTACTTGTACACGTTCTCGAACTTCTCCTTGCATTTCTTTGAACTTCTCTTGTATCCAAGCTCCATCATTTTCCTAATTATGTATCAATCAATTAAAACCGATAATTAAGAAACAAAACATATCTAAACTTTTTTGTGCAAAGAACATATCTAAACATGTTCTTAGATTGTTGTATTGAATTACTCTTACATACCACCTATAAACATATAAATAACCTTATAAGAATATTCAAATGAATTACTGAATATTATGACTACGCATATACATCCCATTAATGTGAGAGAAGAAAATATATGATCATAAATATATAATATATAATATATAAATATGCATGTAACAAATTATAAATTTATAACAAACCTGGAGATTTCTTCCCATAAGGGAGCTTTAAGAGTAGAGTCACGAAAAGCTTTATCCATCTCCGAACGTATTCTCAATAGAGCTAAAGTCTCCGGTCTTGGCCACCGGTTTCCTCCGCCACCGGCTCCCTCGCCGGTTTCCTCCAGCTTCATATCTCTTTCCTCCTCACCGGAACCTCCCACGCCGCCACCGGAACTCTCTAACAGTCCTGAAGAGTTTCCAGACATACTTAAGACTCGAATTTGAATCTTTCTTGAGCTAGATGAGGAGAGTTTGAAGGGAAGACGAAGGTTGTGGTTGAATTTCCTTTTTCTTTTCTTTTAATTTTTTTTTGTCTATTGTGATTTTTATCTTAGGGGTATTTAATTGGATGGGATGGACCATTTATCTAGATCTTATAAATATAATACAATTTTGTTCGTAAAATTTCTTTTGTATATATTTTATTTCTTTCTATATTACAAAAAGAGGAGTAGGACTTAAAAGGGGAACTTTTTTTCGCTTTCCTTCTGTCTTTTAATTTGGGAATCTTCTCATTGCTTATAAGAAAATTTTGACTAAAGTAATTTCAAATAAAATAAACTTTATGTATATTTTATTTCCATAACCGATAAATAATTAAGTATGCGTCTGGTTCACCTGATTAATGATTGGTTTGATCAGTATTTTCGGCAAATAAAATTGTCAGAAACTCACCATAGATTAAACTGTTAGATTGAATTTTGCAAACTCTAATTTTATGATCGGATATATACTAAAACAATTGTTGACTGTATCAATTCATATTAAACCTAATTATTTAATACGAAATGTTAACGTGGATATATAATTGGACGGTGTTTAACTGTCCCACTTTACCACTTTGTGTTGTGACCTGTGAGTTACTTAATTAGAATAATTTCTCTATTACACGTCTTTTAATTATTGGAGTGATTTTAATATTAGGTTACTATAAAAGTATAGAGTATATTCATAGTAAATAGAACGAAAAAAAAAAACCACAATGATGATTCGAATTGAAATAAAAACAATAGTATAAGATTGTGAGCTGTGGAGAAGCCTAAGAATATTATTACATTAATCTTTAAATGATTGAGATCATAATGGATGCTTTTTCGTATAAATTATTATATAAGGCAAAAAAAAAAATCAAAGGTAATCAACAAGAACAGCTGCAGATAGAGACGATAGGGATAATATTCGGGTGATGTAGGCCCGTGTGGGCCCATGATAGCTTCTCACCGCCGCTGGATCAAATCGCAAATTGGTCACGACACCGACGGTTAAATTTACCTTTTTACCCCCCAAAATGTTGACCTCTTTAATCATGCAACTAGTAGTTTTATACAAAACCAATAACATACACGTCATTGTTCACCGTATGATTTACTTTTCAATGTAATCTATAAATGGTGAAACATTACATTTTATAGTTTATACTTTGACGATTTGATGTATGTATATAGACCGGTGTGTGGGCGTAATTAATATACGTGGTGGGAGGTTTTGATGTAACATCAAATTACGGTATTAAATTAGACGAGGAGTTAGATAAATGTCGAGGTTATATATGGTTATTAGGCGGATATCAAAGCATTTATGAGAAAAAGCAAGTAGAGAGACATGATTTAGTTAGCTTATGACCTACCTTATTTAATGTTATTGAAATATTCCGGTGCCTAATAAGTAATAATGTAACGATTTCTTACGTAAGTATTTCATTATTTTGTTGTTTCTTCGACAACCACTGGTTCATTTTCTTCTTCTTTATAAAAAGTGTACCGGTTTTTTTTTTGAAGATATCATGTCAGTATAGATCAACGTGTTTTCCGTTTGTAGACAAATTAATTTGTACCTTAAATAAATCAAAATAAGTAACGTAAAACTACATCTTAATTGGTAACAGAAATGTAAAAAACTAGCGAACCTTGTACGTCACATTAAAACTGAATTGCTTTTCACTGGTCCATTGTATTAGACTATACGTGATGAAGTTATTAAAATTTTAAAACTAAGATAAAATTGTAGTTATTGACGAGTTTAAAATATTTTATAATTCTGTTTATTATTCCATCTATTTTAATGGTCTTTTTAGTTTAATATTAGAAAAAGTAATTAACATATGTTATATAAAATTCTGTGTTACAATTGTAAGATGATCAAACTCATTTTAGGAATAAATTTATTCAATGCAATCACCTCAACGAGCTGATGATGGTAAAATTCTGCATAAGCATAATTTGTATGTTATTAGAATTCTGCATAATTCTGGCATTCGTATTCTGAATCAGTGTGGTTATGATCACAAAAAGAAAAGAAAGATGCAAAACTGTATAAACATAGAAAAAGCAATCACATTTAAGTTATGGAGATGTTTTGTTTAAGTATAACAAAACATTATTAATAGGAGAATGGACAATCTTACTGGCAGTTTGTTTTTTGTCTGAAACGCCAAACTTATCTCCCACTTTTTTCGCATCTCTCTTCTTTGTTCTGTTCATTTTCTTTATAATTTCTTTCCAAAATTATATATTCGTACATATTATTAGTTTCTTTTTCTAGTCTATAAGGTGAAAAATAAATAAAAAGAGAGAAATTAAAAAGCAGTGGTTACAAATGAGCTGGATTCAGATGTATTTCCACTACGTATGGCTCTGTAAAGTGACCCCAACTTGATCCCTTTCTACGTATGTATAGTATAATACATACACCGATTATACTTCTATGACTTGTAGTATAATAATTATTGAATATAGATATAGTGCGAGTAATAGTGAATAATGTGATCGCTATCACATACATGTAAAAGTAAAAACTTATTATAGGCTATAGAAATTCATTCAATAAATCAATATATTTCACCTAAATGACCGATGAATAAAACAAAATTGTTTTTATTAAATGCATTTGTCACCTATAGACTCTTATTTTTCGAGGATGGTACCAAATGGATCCAACTCCATAAAGATTACCTGTACTCTCCTTTTACAATCGACTTGAATCAATAAATTAAATGCTTGTATTAATTTTTACAATTTCTTGTATATATGTATATTTTTAATTTTATTTATTGAAACCAAAGTATTCCGTATTATTTATAGTACAATTTAGTAAATTGTAGTAATTTATAGTAATACCAACCAAAATCGAGAGAGGCTCTAAACTGATTAAAAGATGGGACAAATTTAAGCATAGGCGTAACATCAAGAGCCGTTAAATAATGTGACGTGTCAAAGTTTGGGTCGTTCGATCTATTTTAAGTGACTTGAAACGTTTTTGTATGTGATATTTGCCACGTAGGATATTATTTTTCGCTTACGTGGATTTTTGAAGCCTTTTTCTTTTGTCCCAAATAAGTTGCTTAATTTCCAACAAACCATGTGAGAAGTGAGAGCAATAAAAAAGAAAAATAAAAAAAATTCCTTAAAATAGCGAAACAACTTTATTCCATTTGACAATAATATCACGTCGAGAAAAATGATTTTTTGGCCGTAGACACTAATTTTTGAAAATAAATTTGTGTATTTTTCTTATCTGTATTTTGTAGAACAGTGATACAGAAAAAAAAAAAAAACCACATTGGTGATTAGTTGATTTCCTTTTTTAGGAATTTCTTTTATTAATGTATATTTGTTTAGTTACGAGTATTCATTCATCTTATTGAGTTTCTTCTATAAAGGTATAGATATCTAATATTTATATATATTGATGGTCAACCTCATTTGTCATGCCAAGTTCGTTACCGTCTATCGTTATCATACAGGTCATTGTCACCTATAATAATTGGAATAATTGACATATTTTGATCTTACCGTAACCTTGCTTGGCTTGACCCAAATAAAAAACGTAAACTACAACAGAATTTTTTTAATAAATAAATGGACCCATTATTCATTTTAATTTATTTTCTTGTAGATAGGACTTCCTAATTTACTATTATGGCTTCTTTTTCATAAGTGTCAATTATTCTGTACGCTAGTTGGGTTTCACAATTGTCCAACTAAAATGATTTTAATTTTGGGCCTTTAATTATTAATACGACTTAAGAGGAGGCCCAATACGTTACTCTTCAAATCCAGTTATCACCATTTCGAATAAATCTGTACTTTGAGCACAACACAGTTTAAGACAACAAACAAAAAAAGAAATAAGTTGATAGATGTATAATTGAATATATTATATATGAGTACGAAGATAATAAATACTGAAATGATTAGTTGTTTGAGGGCTTTATTAATAAGTTTCCATGATAATTTACAAAAGTCATCTATCCATGGTAAGGTTTCTTCTTTTTATAGTCAATATCTTTAATGAAGAATTCTGCAGGACAAACTCGATCGGTATTTCAGTTTGAGATTCTTCATCTCGAATAATGTATACAGAAGTTCAAAATATCATGATGAAAATTGACAAAATTGTTTAAGGTATATGTTCCTTAACATTGACGAAAGCCCGAACTTGTTTTTATGCTAGCAGGGATGGTTCTCACGAAAGTCACGAAATTCTGCTTCGTATAGGCAACACGTACGCTTTCGATATTATTTATATGTTTAAATCCTTTAAGCACACATATAGACTATGTACGTGTGTGTAAGCTGATTTAAATTAGTTACTTGATCAAAATTGTAGTAACCAAATTGGTTTTTATTTTATTCTCCTGCTGCGTGACATTGAAGCCCTCCTGGTCTTAGGTAAATAGGTCTCACTCGCACCACGTGTCTTTTTTTATTTCTTTAGGTATTTAAAATAGTTAAAACTACTAATCATTCAATCTGTTTTTGTATACTAGTGGCTCGGTGGATACTTTTGCTTTTGGGTTGGTTTTGTTCGTGCCAACTTTTATTTAAACTATTTAAACACAGTGCAATGATATTTGCTTCATTTTCCAATTTATTTTGCATTGTTATCTTTGTAGTTCATATTCCTTACACTACAGTATTCGTTGTAACCATGGCTAGATTATAATGATATAATATAGATCAGTAAGTAAATTACATTATCAAATACAAAAAAATTTATTGAACGATTTTAAAATTATACCAAACTAATATGAATAGTCAACATTTTCATTGTCTTGTTTACAAAACTGCCAAAATATCTGCAATTTCTTTAGGATTTTCATTTAAATTTTAATGTCAGTAGTTTTTTCATCAACATGCATTATAACAAATTTAAATTCGGTGAGTGACACAATAACAATCCTAGTACAAACCATTACTACAAATGTTTGTTAAATGTCACTAGTTTTTCAAATAAAAAAGGCAAATAATCTATATATAATAGCAATCTAATAAATACCATTTGCACATCTGAACGTTTGCGTCCTTTTATTGTAACTGTTCATAAACAGTTGAAACCGCTTATTAGAATCATTGCAATATTTTGTATATTTTACGAACAATTGTAATCTTTGGTTTATATATCTAGTTTATTTCACGAACAATTACAACCTTTTTGGTTTATTTTATATATATATGCATATTTACATTTAATTATCTACCGTCGAGTCTTTTGGTATAACTTTTCATAAATTATTATATTTTATATTTTTATTTTTTAATTATCAAAATATATTTAAATGAGATTGTAACCGTTTAATTGAACTGTTGTAACATTTAGTTTATTTAAAAAATCATTGCAATTTTTGGTTTTGTTTTAGGAACCGTTGTAATCTTTAGTTTATTTGACGAACTTGACAAACCATTGCAACTTTTGGTATATCGCAATATTTCGTTTATTTTTTTTTAAAACTAAAAAAATATTTTTTACGTTATGTTTTTTGAGAAAGTTGCAATTTGAGTAAATGTTTTATACGGTTGCATTTTTTTATTGTAACTCTTCATAAAACGGTTGCAACCATTTAGTTGAACCTTTGCAACATTTAGTTTATTTCATGAATAATTGCCACTTTAAGTTTATTTTATAAATCTTCATAACATTTAATTATCTACTGTCGGTGTAACCTTTCATAAATTATTTTTTTCAATTCTTAATTAAAAATTATTAAAATGTATTTAAATGAGATTGTAATTATTTCATTGATATTTGGATATTTGACGAATCATTGCAACTTTTGGTTTTGTTTTACAAACTATTGTAATCTTTAGTATATTTGATGAACCATTACAACATATGGTATATTTGACGAACCGTTGCAGCTTTTGGTATATTTGATATCTACGGTTACGTCTCTCGGTTAAAGTTTTTCATATTTTGTAAAAACTATTTAATTACTAAAATATATTTAAATAAATTATTGTTACCGTTTAATAACATAGTAGCATTTGGTTTACTTGACGTTGAATATTTTGGTTTATTTATCAAACCGTTGTAACTTTTGGTTTATTTGATGTTTTTTTTTTGCATTTGGGAATAGTTTTTTAGTTACAAATTAATGTCTTTCTAATATTCATATACTTAATAAATGCTTGTGAGAGTTTTTTTTATCATAATTTTTGTAAAATATATATTGATTTGATATTAAAAAAAATTCAAAATTAATACAATTCATTATGATTTTTCGTTTGATATTTTTTTAAACGATTTTTGAAATATATTCTTCCACGACATCACGGGAGTTCTGAGTCCTAGTAGCAAATAATATTAATGAATAATTTGAAAATAGTAGTTTAGTGTATATTAAAAAAAAAAAAAAATACCCAAAAAAACTACCACTAACCATGCTTTTCCTTACATTTCAGTTTTCCATATATGAGATTAAAGCCTCTATATATCTCAGACCAGTTCGAGGCTTTTGAGGTCAAAGTCAACCTTTTTGATGTGCCTTACCTGCCACGACGTATCGCTTTCCAAAATAAACATAAATCCACGAAATTTATTCTTTTTGTCGTTTTCTTATAACTCGAATCGGAATTAGTTGTTTCTAGCTTGCAAATCTTTCACAGCATTGATTCCAAATAAATAAATAATTTACTACTAGTATTTTAAATTTCTAATATAATGAATACATCTTCTTCTCCACCTATGCGCAATGATATTTTTTTTCTTTGTATTTGGTTCTTTGTTAATAAAAAAATTAAATCAGATGATATAGACATATAGTCGACATTACAAATTCGGATAATATAATTGCATATGTAGTATCCAAATACTGTTACATATTCGGATACTGTTATCTATCTATCTAAAATTCTCAATGACACTGTTACAAAATAAACTCCATTACATTAATAATGATAAGTAAGTAGTACTAGTAATTACTACATAATCAGGGGTATTGTAGGTATTTACACGTTATGTTGGATGGAGAAATTGTCTTTATGACGAGTGTGTGTTGCTCAACTAATCTCATCACGGATTGATCAATCTCAGCCGTTCAAATTTATGGAATAAATAGCCTTTTTACCTTATCCATTTATCCATATCTATTTGTTCTCACGTAATCAATCTTCCATTTTCCTTTTTTTTTTTGTCAAAAATCTTCCATTTTTTCTACTAATAATCAAATAATTGGTTAAATAGATTTTTTTTGGTATATGAAAGTTGACAAATAATTAAGAAGTTTGAAGAAATCGACCAAAGCCAATGATAGTGGAATTCAAATATAAAAGTGAAGTCCAATCAAAGGGATATGATTTGCCACAAAAGGATAAAAAAGCTTTATGAGTTTGAGACTTGTCGTTTCCACATAGATTTGCACTAATGAATTTATTATGGCTGGCAGCCAAACACCTCGTGTGACTTTCGATATTAATAAGAGTTTGAATAGTTGGTTTAAGAAAACGTTACAAATTTTATTTCATCTTTGGGCAGATAGCCATCAATATTTTGTTAATCTACACTTAAAGAATGTTTTACGAGAAACCAAAGTTGAATAATCTCATCAAAGAACGGTAGGTAAACCCTACCATATATAACAACCCTTTAAACTATTTTCTGTATTCACATTTTGTATATCAATTTTCTGGTATACTCATCATGACAACTTTTCCTTTTTTTTTTTTTGTAAAAAACATGTACATATTTAGATGTTATCAACAACATACAAGTTAAGAAACATAAATCTTTTTTTTTTTTGATAAAAAGAAACATAAATCTTACCTAGAGAGATAATCTCTACAAAATTGTTTTTCGGGATATTTTTTTAAGAAATGAGAGGAGGTCAACGACTAAAAACAACTTGCTGAATATATAAAAAATTTCTGCTCAGTGGAGATATTATTTGTTTTACATTAATTTATGTTTCATTTAAAAGCATTATTATATAATTAAATTTCTTGCACAAACAGAGAATATTATATAGTCAAGACTCAAGAGAGTAATAAACAGTTTCATTAAATAAAATAGTGAAAAAATTGAAGATGTGTTCGTGTTCGTGGAGCGGAGGACAACGTAGTTGGTTTCCGCGTGCTATACGAGACAGATAACTTCTAGAGAGAGAAACAAAGATCGAGACAAAAAAAAAAACTTAAAAGGATTTGAACGGAGAAGACGAGGAAAACCAAAGACAGAACTCTGTAAGTTCTGACCCAATTTTTAGTTTCTTTATGTTTCGTCTGGAAAGTTTCAAGATTTGATTTTACGGTTCTCTTTACATTTCTGGGTTTTGGGGGAAGCATTTTGAGGTGTGGAGTGTCTCTCTTTTTTGTTCTTCGAATTCATTAACAGATCTCTCTGTTTTTATGTTCGAGTATCAATCTTCTGTGTGTGTGTTTCATGTAGAATTGGTCAAATTTTAAAGCTGTGATTATGAAACTCTAGATCTATATCTCTTTATAGAGCAATTTAATCAACTAAAGATTTAGATAAGAAAAGCCCTAATTTGTGATCTACTATATGATAGAGAATCTAGAGTCTTTGTTTCTACTTGATTTATGTAAATCTTGAAAGTTTCCTTTTTTTTTTTTGTTTTCTCTTCTTGAAGTAGTAAAGACTTATCTTTTCTCAATTGAATCCAAAGAATACTTAGAGGGTTTATACTTGGAATCAGATCTCAATTATTTTGGGACCAATAAACAGACTTTGTTCTTGGGGGCAGAGACTGTTTGTTTCCTTTTTCTTTAGAAGATTCTTCATTTGAATTCTGTCTTTCAATTTTGAAGTTGTTGTCTTCTCTTTTTACTAAATGTGAATCAAAAGAATGTTTCTTCAATTTAATAAAAGCCTGTGGTGTTTCCTGCTTTTGGTCCATTGATGAGAATCTTCTTTTCTTCTCTTCTCTGTCATTGCTTTGTTATTAAGTATCATTGAGAATTTGAATCAAACTCTGCTTTTGTGTCTTCCAGAACCTTGAGAGAGAGAGAGAGAGAGAGAGAAAGAAAATGTCGTTCCGCAGCATAGTTCGTGATGTGAGAGACAGTATTGGAAGTCTGTCGAGGCGTAGTTTCGACTTTAAGCTAAGCAGCTTGCACAAAGAAGGTGGGAAATCTCGTGGCTCGGTTCAAGATTCTCATGAAGAACAACTTGTAGTAACGATTCAAGAAACCCCGTGGGCGAATCTACCTCCAGAGTTATTGCGCGATGTGATCAAAAGACTTGAAGAGAGCGAAAGTGTGTGGCCTGCTCGTAGACATGTGGTTGCTTGTGCTTCTGTGTGCAGGTCATGGAGAGATATGTGCAAAGAGATTGTTCAAAGTCCCGAGCTCTCGGGCAAAATCACATTTCCTGTTTCGCTTAAACAGGTTAGATTTTCGATTCTTTCTAGTGTCATAATCACATATGCTTTGGTTAATTTTTTGATGATTTCAAGTTTCTTTTTCGGTGTTTATAGCCGGGACCAAGAGATGCAACAATGCAATGCTTTATCAAAAGGGATAAATCTAACTTGACTTATCATTTATACCTTTGTCTCAGTCCTGGTAAAGCATCATTTTATTTGATTTTGTTCCAAATCTTTCTCTTTTTTTTTTTCTGCCTCATATCGATAATCTGTTTTTATGTTTACTATGCAGCTTTGTTGGTTGAGAATGGAAAGTTCCTTCTTTCTGCAAAACGCATAAGAAGAACTACTTACACCGAGTACGTGATCTCTATGCACGCCGACACCATTTCGAGATCAAGCAATACTTACATTGGCAAAATCAGGTAAAAGTCTTTGCCTAGTTATAAAACATATAGAAGCGAAAGTTTCCAGCTTAATCCGTGATTTCCTCTTCTCTTTTGCAGGTCTAATTTTCTGGGGACGAAGTTCGTAATATACGATACACAACCTGCATACAACAGCAACACCGCTCGAGTGGTCCAACCGGTAGGCCTTAGCCGCAGATTTTACTCAAAGAGAGTCTCTCCCAAAGTACCGGGTGGGAGCTACAAAATTGCGCAGGTTTCTTATGAGCTAAACGTTCTTGGTACTCGCGGTCCAAGGAGAATGCATTGTGCGATGAACTCAATTCCCGCCTCTTCCCTCGCTGAAGGCGGAACCGTGCCTGGACAGCCCGATATCATTGTCCCGCGCTCTATTCTCGACGAATCGTTCCGCAGTATTACCTCCTCCTCGTCAAGAAAAATCACTTACGATTACTCGAACGATTTTAGTAGCGCACGGTTTTCCGACATTCTCGGCCCGTTAGGCGAGGACGAAGAAGCGGTATTAGAAGAAGGGAAAGAGCGGAATTTGCCACCGCTTGTGCTTAAGAACAAGCCGCCGAGGTGGCATGAACAGCTTCAATGCTGGTGTTTAAACTTCAGGGGACGAGTAACTGTCGCATCAGTTAAGAACTTTCAGCTGATTGCTGCAAACCAACCTCAGCCCCAGCCTCAACCGCAACCTCAACCTCAAATTCAGCCTCTAACTCAGCCGCAACCGTCGGGTCAGACCGATGGTCCCGACAAGATCATATTGCAGTTTGGTAAAGTGGGAAAAGACATGTTCACGATGGATTTCCGGTATCCGCTCTCAGCGTTTCAAGCTTTCGCTATCTGTTTAAGCAGTTTCGATACAAAACTCGCCTGCGAATAAGTCAAAAAGTCAGCTTTGTATGTAATGTTCTCAGATTTGCTTTGGAGATTCTTGTTTCGTGGTGTTTTATTTTTCACCGAGAATCTCAGAATTAGATTTGTTTTAAAGCTTTCATTTATTCTGATCTGCTTATGTTGTTTATTGGTGCAACCAAAAAGTTAATTCTGAGTTTGGTTTTTCAAATCCATAATTTGATTTGTATTCATAACGGTCAAAACCCAAAACTAGAATAACTAGAAATCATAAATCTGTATTTGGTTGTTGAAATATATCTCCCATTTTACATTGATGACAAGTTTGATACATTTAAAAAGATTTCAATAAGAAAAAAAATGGATAAACATGAAATTATGTTAAGGGTACGACTTAGGAGGTAGAGCAAATGACAGACACCGAGAAGTGAGCACACTGCTTGCCGGCTTGACGTCAGAGCAGGTTTTAGAAAACGGCAAGCATTCCTTGTCGGAAAAAGCTACATGGCAGAACGCCGGTTCTTGCGTTACCACTTACCACGGTGGTACGTACGAACCGATGCGACTTATCGTTAGTAGAAACATCGAATGATCAGAAATACTCTCTCTCTATCGTCTGTGAATGACATAGATTTCAATGGTTGTCTTCGAGATTTATAGTTACTTTTTAGAAATTTTTAATTGTATTAGTAGTAGATTTTTATTATTAGTGTCAAACTATTGTCTTATTAGTTATATTCTTCTACAATTCTAAAGGACCAATCGTATGTGAATATGGTGTGAAGAGTCCATCAAGTAGAGAGACACCCCACGTTGGCGCATCATTTTAAATTTACGTTCTTTATGAAAGATTTTGTTCAAGTTCTTTAATAGTTGTTAGGTGGTTTAAATAAAAGTAATGACGAGGAATATGTATGTTTGTGTTTATTTTCACATTTGATAAAAGAAAAAGTGTTTATTTTTACAAACAAAAATATGAATTAGCTATTTTTTTTGTTGATATTCATTTATTTGCCTCACAATTCATAAAAGTTTAGCTAAACTTGTTATTGAATATTGGTGATCTTGTTTTGGAGATGTGGACCAATCAAACAACAAATCAACCACTATGTGCGGATTTTTGCGAGGAAAATTAAATGATTGGATAACTAAAATAAGAATTGACCTAACTACGATAGTTATAGTTTAATTAATCAAGTTATGTGACATAATCAAAATTTCAAAGTATAATTTCATCTCATTTTGGTGATCCAAAAGGCAAAAATGTATTTGAAGGGCCATCCTGCGGAGTCGTTTTTAAAAGGGTCAATGTGATTCAGCTCCTAGTTGCCGCTTTTGATTAGTAAAAGATCGTTAAGATTTTAATTTCATTTTCTAAACAGATACTCCCTCCGTTTCGTTTTAGTTGTCGTTTAAGGTTTTTTCACACAAATTAAAAAAAACATTAAATTTTTTGTTTTACCCTTTATTAATATATTTTATAAAAAATTTCATTGGCCAAAACATTAAAACAGTAGGGATAAAACTGAAATTTTCACCAAATATTTGCATTGAAAACCTAAAACGACAATTATTATGAAACAAAATTTAAATCCTAAAACGACAACTAAATTGAAACGGAGGGAGTATATGATAAGTGATAAGGTAAATCATAAGACTAATTGGTCTATAAAATTGTACTGTTTTCCTTGGTCAGATATTATTCGTTTTCTTTTGGAAGTTTTTGGAAAAAACATTAAGATTGTTTTCTTCTAACAATCTTAATCAAGAAAGTGTGTTATGAATCGTAGTTTGAAAATGAAATATTATCCTTTATAGATCACTTTAATATTGAACGCTAAATTAATTACGGTATAAGGTTTGTGTGTTTAATAACTGTCAGCTACAAGAGTGGTGGAGCACTAAATCACACCACCAAAGCTAGTTGTGATTGATTACTCGATCTCATAATGTATTGTAATCTTGTTGTCAGCGTTTTGCATACTAAATTCTAGTACAAGGACCAAAACATGCAATATAGTGATTTAATTTGTAAGATTTGCTTAAAACAAGCACAAAAAAACCACAAGTAAAAACAAAACAAAAGTTTAAATTGTTAATCCAATGTTTTCCGCGGCTTAAGACCATCTCCAATGCCCTTTCTCTACTTTTGAGGAGATTTGGTCCAATGTATCCCTCTAAAATAGAGGAAAGAGACAATGTATGCCTCTATATATAGAGTAATCCAATGTCTCTTTCTATTTTAGAGGCATACATTGGAGCAAAATCTCCTCTAAAATAGAGAAAATTATAGAGATGCGCATTGGAGATGCTTTTAGCCTGAAAATAGGAATATCAAACTGTTTTCCGAGGCGCCACACTTTCGCTTGATAGATTTTCGACTCTTCGTCCATATCTATAGCCCAAAATGTTAACCAATAGAGAAGACCAGCAACATATTTGTAACTTGGTTGTACATGCTCAACAAACACAAGTTTTGTTCACTTAACTTTGCTGTGTTTCTCAATAGCAAAAAGTGTCGCCTCATGAATCAATTCAGCATTGTTTTTTTTTTCTGGCTAATAAGTTGTGCATGGTGAATGATCCAATGATCTAATATGGAACGCATAATCATATTGCTCCCAATTAATCGTGAAGCCCTTGGTTTCTTGAATTGGTAGTAAAACAACAAATAAGAGTTGTCTTATATATTCATCATCTTTCACTTCCCCACCATGATTAGAATTCAAAACCGTAACGACAGGGTCGGCCCTGAAATTTTAGGCCAAAGCAAAATTTTGGAGGAGTTTTTAACATTTTCTTAAATATATAAGTAAGTTTTAAACTTTTGTAAACTTTAGGACCTTTGTTGCAAACAAATATAAAATTAGGGACCAATTTTTTTGGGCTCAAGCCATGTTTCAGGGCCGGTCCTGCGTAAACACAAGAGAAGAGAAAGAATGCTTCTGTCTAAAAAGATTCTGTATATGTAAAGAAAAACCTAAATCATAATGGGCTTTACACTTATGGATTAAAACCTCAAAAGCCCATGAACCTAATTATCTACAATATCAATAACAAGGGTATAATCGTCATTCACCATCTGAAGCCCTAATTTCATCGTCTTTATCTAAGCTTCAAAGTTCAATCCCAGATCTGTTTTCTCGCTTTCTTCTCGCCGATTAGCTAATTTCTGGTTCTAGTTTGTCGAAACTTAGTTTGGTAATGGTTTTTCTTTATTGCTTCTAGTTTTTCAAAATCTTTGTTGGTAATGGGTTTGAGTCCGATCGTCCTCAAATAGTTCTGCAGTTTTTGTTTGTTATTGTTGTTTGATTTGCCCAATGATGCATAAAATTATGTTATAGAGCGGTTGTATTTGGGTAATCTCCGGCGTGTTGTTTTAACCTAAAAGCCTTGAACGCTGTCGTTTCGCCGTCGACAACAATCACACGCGCACACTTCCACCATTATCATCTATCCACCACACAGGTTCGTCGGATGCGAAACGGTGGTGTTCAGGGCTTTTTTAAGGTTGCTGGATTTTATTCATTTACTTTAAGCCGTGAATGATCAGATTTATAGCTATGAGATCTGAGGGCTTTTTCTTTTAAGTTTCAGTTTTTATCTTTTGTGTTTCTGTGGTTTTTTTGCCCACTGATGTGAAAAACTCAAATTCTGAGTGGTGCCCTGGTTTTTGAATTTTGTTCTCGTAGTTACCATTGTTGCTCTACATCATCATTATCATCATCATCATTGACACCATCTCTTCTTCTTCTTCTTCTTCCTCGTATTTCTCTGCTGCTGCTGCTACTACTGGTTTCTTGCAATGGTAACTACGGGTCAATTTGAGAACTGGTTTTTGATGCGCCGCATATGACTGATTTTGTGAGTACTGAGGGATTGTTTTCTTTTATTACTAAGATTTGTAGTTTTGGTGTTTGGTATAGATATGGTTAATCATTGTTTGTTGTTGTTTTTTAGAGAATGTTAAGCCCTGTGATGATGACTCTAATGAGTTTGAGTGGTGCCGCTTGGTTGTTTCTTGCTGAAACTCGTCATCTTTATTGCTGCTCCTGCTTCTCTCTCTCTCTCTCTCTCTCTCTCTCTCTCTTTCTCTCTCTCTCTCTCTCTCTATATATATATATATATACATACATACATGGATGGTTGCAGCAATGGGGATGATGATGTTAAGGGTCTTTGGCATAGAGGAAGCCAATGCGTTGTGCCATGTATGACCAAGTTTTAAAACCATTGTCACTAAGACCAGAGGGCTTTATTCTCTGTGTTTTGTTTTTTTGTCTTCTTTGTTGAAAAGTTAAAACGACCTATTTTGTGAAGTAGTTAGAAATTTTGGGTTATAATGTGGCGATTGTTGTTCTCATAAAATTAAATCGTAGTCGATGAAAGTTTGGAGCAACGTTTGAGTTTGTTTAGACAAATATTATAAACTTTTCTGTTTAAGCATTTGCCTAACGGCTTGAGCCTGAAGGTAAAATGTATGAGGCGTGTAAAGTCTTTTATCACCGGAGGCACATCTTGTAAAAGAGAATCTTGAGCTTCTTACCAAGTTTGATCATTTGTCGTGACCTAGTGTTGGAGTATGTGGCAAAAGTCACATGGTTCGGAGCCGGGTGAACTACACGCCTCGTTCAAACTTGGAACGTGCGACGAATAGACGTCCAGATCAACTAGTTGGTTCCAATATACAATCATTTTTCCTCCGCTGGATTACAATTTACAAGCCCATGGTACTGAACTTGACTATTGAGGTTGTTAGGTTCTTCTCTAAACCGTCGACTTTGTTTTAAACAATGCGGGACTGTGTAAACTCTTTATTTTTTTATATATTAAAAACAAAAGTATTGAACTTGTCTATTCTTTCTTTTTCGGGAAAAATGCCAATAAATGCCAATTAAATGCTGAATTGTTTTATTGAGTCGTTTTTAATCTCCAAATTTGCCTGAAATTTGTCATTTAAGGCCCGACGTTAAGTCGATTAACAGAACAATTAAACGCTGATTAAATGCCGTTAACAGCTTCTCTTAAATTAAAACGATGCTGTTTTAATACACATAAACGACGTCGTTTTTTGAATTTACAAAACCCCAATCAAACTCATTTGCCCCAAATCGCAAAATCTCCAAACCCATAACCCTAGAAATCGAAAGCTTCAGATTTCTTTCATTCTCTTCTGGGATTTACTCATTCTCTTTTGGATTCATTCTTGTGATTCTCTCAACTTGTTATAATGAGTTCAAGTTCTATAACATCGAACGTTGTCGGAGTCCGTGGTGTGCCGTCAAAGTGTAATCAATTACTAGGGTTATGTATTTGGGGATTTTTTGGTTTGGGGCAAATGAAATCGAATTTGGGTTTTGTAAATTGAGAAAACGACGTTGTTGATGTATGTTAGAAACAACATTGTTTTAATTCAATCTAGCTGTTAACAACATTTAATCGGCGTTTAATTACTCCGTTAATCGACTTAACGTCGGGTCTTAAATGGCAAAGTCAAACAAAGTTTGGCATTTAACTGGAAAGTCAAAGAAAGTTCAGCATTTAAATCATTTCAGGAAAAGTTGGGGATTAAAAACGACGTAATGAAACGACGTAATCATTTCAGCATTTAATTTGCATTTTTCTCTTTCTTTTTTCCCTCAAACTTGTTACTAGTCCATTTACAAGTCGATTAGACTTTGTGGATGTATGCGTTTGTCTCTTTTCTACTGGTATTCCTAGACGAAGTGGCTTATGGTTTACAGTTCTAAAAACTTGAATTGAACTTGACATTTCCAAGAAAGGCCAAAGGCTCAGGCTGCAAAACTCAGGTGCAACCTTCAATGAAGATCAAAAACATAAGTACCCTCTCTGATGAAGAAGATCAAAAACTACAATAACCTTGTATTCACTGTCTCACATTTGAGCTGACAAGAAGAAGATGTACACGATATATCAATACTATAACAGTAGTATAGTACCACTATTTTCTTTTTGTAGGTAACTAGATATGGTGGAAGTTGTGCCCTTCCATGCTCTACAAATTATTGATTGCTAATAAATTAATAATGTTAAGTAGGTTTAAACAATTATGAATCTCTGAAAAATGCGTATGTCGAGTCTTTCTAATAACAAAAACTTTATAATTAAAAAAAATTAACAAAGAAAAAAAAATAGTCAATTATGAAATATTCAAATGATAACCAGACAAGTAGGTGACTCAGCGCATTAAGCAAAACCAAGGACAAAATGGGAACTATAAATTATTCCCTTTTCTTCACCACTCTCATTACAATACCCAAAATCGCAACCAATGACAACGCATACAACGGCGAATTCTCTTACTTTTCCCATTTTACCCTTAAGTTTTCCAACAAATCTCGATTAGACCATTTCTCTCCGCCGCCGCAAACCAACGGAGGAGGAGGAGGAAGAGACAACCATGGAATCGTCTCCGATCAACCGTCTTCCACCGGATTCTCTCCACCAGATCTTCTCATCTCTTCCCCTCCGTGATATCATGGTTTGCAGATCCGTGTGCAAGTTCTTTAACCAGCTTTTGACCTCTCAATGCTTCATAGAGATCATCTCAACTCGTCCGCCGTTGAATCTACTCGCTCTCCGACCTCCTCATCACCACCACAGTCACCGTCACAGCGGAAACGGACACGCCACGAACATCCGACCGTACATCCATGTATACGATCCAGAGCAGAATCAATGGTTCAGATTCAATCTCGATTTCCTCCCTTTCCGATCTCCTCAGCCTGTAGCTTCTTCTAGCGGATTGATCTATCTTTGGGGAGATTCGATTGATTTAGCTGAGTCTAGCAAATCGCTCGTCGCTTGTAATCCATTGACTCGTCAGTTTAAGGTTTTGCCTCAGCTTGGCTCGGCTTGGTCACGCCATGGTACTGTTCTTGTTGATTCGGTTAATCGAGTCATGGTGCTCACTGAGCTCGCTGCGTTGTATTACTCAGGTACTGTAGTTGCTAATCAATGGTTCAAATTCTCATCGAATTTACCATCGAAACCTAGAAGTCCTGTGTTAATGTCGAGCTCGGTTTTCGCATTGTGTGATGTTGGCTCTCCATGGAGAAGCCAATGGAAGCTTTTCTCATGTAAATTGACGAATCTCACAATCACTCATACCAATTGGGTTTGCTTGGAGAAACATGAATGGGGTGATATATTCGATATCATTAAACGACCACGTTTGTTGCGCGGTAACGGAGACTCTAAGCTTCTGATGATTGGTGGATTGAAATCGACGTTTTCGTTGAACCCGGCTTGTTCGACTATTCTGATACTTAGGTTGGATTTAGAAAGCTTGGAATGGGAAGAAGCAGGTAGAATGCCGTTAGAGATGTACCGAGGTTTTCAAGAATCGAGTAAGTTCAAAGTTTTCGGAGGTGGAGATAGGGTTTACTTCTCTGCTAAAAGAATGGGGAAGCTTGCAATGTGGGATTGTTGGGAAGGTTGGAGATGGATTGATGGTGTCCCTGGTTATGCAGATGGATTGTGTCGAGGTTTTGTGTTTGATGCTAAGCTTACAATGATGCCATGACAAAAAAGAAGAAGGTGCGTTTGTGTTTTTTGCGCATTCCAATAGGAGGAAGGAATATCTATATCTCTGTTTACGATTATTTGCTGATTTCTGTATGATTGTTTCTGCTTCTTTGTTGTTACTGCTGTTTCACGATGTGTTTTGTGTTTGTTTTCGTGTAATCCTGACGTTGGTAAAACTGTTAAATGGAATGTGCTATGATTCTAGTCTTGCTTTGTGATTGCCTTAAGCTTCAAGCTTTGATATGTGATCATCTTAAGCTTCAAACATTTTTCAACATTTTTTCCTCTTTGAATCCTTAAAACATCTCAGTTTCACCTGAACTCTAGACAACAAAAAGAAAGCTCTGGTTTCTTAATTGTGCTTGATCGCGATTGTACTACACTATGTACTATCTTTCTAGGTGGTTCCGAACATATATCCGTATAGAGAGAATCATTCACTTTTGATGTCACCAAGCAATTTCTTGTCCATTGAAATTGATCTCCTTCTTAGTCAACTCTGACACCAATCATATGTATGTTTGATTTAATTACTTCATACATTATATCAATGATGATATCATTAGCTTGAAACTGAAGGAAGGTGCTTCATGATGCAGATTTGCTCATAACTAATGATATTTTCTGTCACATAAGTCAAAATGGGTCCATAATTTAGGCAATGTGTCATGAGCCATTATGTTTCATTCTATAGATGATCGAACTAAATCATCACAATGCGGCCATCAAAGTTGAGAAACATATAGTATCTAAGATTGTTATTTGATCCTCGGGATGTAAGATTAGGGCTTTTTTGGGGGAAAATGCTGCTGAAATTAAAAATTAATTGGTTCGGCTTTCATATTGAAATTATTGATTTTCTGAAATTAGTAATATAAACCACTGCGGATGGAAAGAGATAATGTATGGATTATGGAAAGATTAAAAAGATGAAAAAGAAAGGACATAATTTAAGTTTAAGTCCAAAATCCGAGTGAAACATATAATATACGAAAAACACGACAATAATATGTAGATTATAAACGGACAAACATGTATGTACACTATACATGTCTTATTTTTACAAAAAATATAATTTTGCTATAGTCAAATACACCGTACTCTTATGATTTGCTCTCTAACAACTTAAATAATTCAAGACAACAAGTATGAAGACCTGCCTACTTTTTCCAATATAGCTAAGGTGACCAAATAAATAATGTAGACATATACCACCACTCTTGTTTCAAATGAATAAATTGATTGTAATTGATACATCAGAAAAATTAAGAAAATACAAAAACAATGATGAATACAAATACAGAATTACAGAAGAAACAAAAACATATAAAAAGAAAAAACGAGAATGTATAGTCTTTTACCCAAGCCGAGTTACTAAGTAAGAAATAAGCTAATAGGTACGTAGACTTGCTTGCCTAGTGGAACAAAAAGTTTGCTTTGTTCTGAGAAACAAGAGGAAAGGCACGTGACATAGGTATTACACGGTACGGCATAAGTCAATTGCGATTCTGTTAGAGCCAAGGAAATAATATGATCTTTTACCGTCAACAAACAAACTCGGTTTTTGTTTGTTTGTGTCTGGTCCAAACTAAGACTTAAGAGGTTGTACGTATATAATATATACAGAAGTACGACGACTGTTAACTAGTTCCACTATATCCTCTGAGTTTAAACCGATACACGCGTTTTCAGTTTCCTCCGATGATGTTTCTGTTTATCTATATATGCTTATAGAGAAATTAATTATATACTAATCATTTAATTAAATGGGGACTTAACATGATGATTCATTTTAAGAATTTCTGCTGATTGAAATGGGATAGTGGTGTAGGAGAAATGAAACGAAACTTATACTTTTATTCAATTGAACAATCAAACTTTGAAACTGACGGATTTGAAGCAAAATAACATGACTTCAACTTACAAACATATAACTGATTTGCATGCATGAGAAGGGACAACACTCATTAACATGTTTGAAGTTTATTACAATATAACGTATTTAGAAATAAAGAAAAGACATTAAAATGGGAAACTTTCTCTTTAGACTTATGTATATCCGTTTCAATTTTCTCGTCAATGATCTTGTGTCTTTTATTATATCATCAAACGATTCTTTGTTTTCTTGTGTACCGTCGTCGACTCCTGCAAGAATATATGAGATATGTTAGCACATAAAATTTTATTGAGGCGTCGCATTGTAAAGTATGAGAAATAAGAATTACCATTAGTAGACGATTAAGTAATCTAGTAGTGAGGAGGAGGTGGGGATTTGTAAAGGTAGGGTTGGTGTGGAGGTGAGTAGTGGTGTACCGGAGGAGGAGGAGAATGGTACACCGGAGGGGGAGGAGAATGGTAAACCGGAGGGGGAGAGTAATGGACCGGAGGAGGAGGAGATTTGTATTCATAGTGCTTCTTGGGTGGTGGTGGGGAGTGGTATACTACGGGAGGAGGAGAGTAGTGAACCGGTGGTGGTGGGGAGTGGTATACTACTGGAGGAGGAGAGTAGTGAACCGGTGGTGGTGGTGAATGGTATACTACGGGAGGAGGAGAGTAGTGAACCGGTGGTGGTGGAGACTTGTAAACTGGAGGAGGGGAGTAATGCTTAACCGGTGGTGGGGGAGACTTGTAAACTGGAGGAGGGGAGTAGTGCTTCACCGGTGGTGGTGGAGACTTGTAAACCGGAGGAGGAGAGTAGTACTTAACCGGTGGTGGGGCAGACTTGTAAACGGGAGGAGGGGAGTAGTGCTTAACCGGTGGTGGGGGAGACTTGTAAACCGGAGGAGGGGAGTAGTGCTTAACCGGTGGTGGGGGAGACTTGTAAACGGGAGGAGGCGAGTAGTACTTAACCGGTGGTGGGGGAGACTTGTAAACCGGAGGAGGCGAGTAATGCTTAACCGGTGGGGGTGGAGACTTGTAAACCGGAGGAGGGGAGTAGTGCTTAACCGGTGGTGGTGGAGACTTGTAAACGGGAGGAGGCGAGTAGTACTTAACCGGTGGTGGTGGAGACTTGTAAACGGGAGGAGGCGAGTAATGCTTAACCGGTGGGGGTGGAGACTTGTAAACGGGAGGAGGGGAGTAGTGCTTAACCGGTGGTGGTGGAGACTTGTAAACGGGAGGAGGCGAGTAGTGCTTAACCGGTGGTGGTGGAGACTTGTAAACGGGAGGAGGCGAGTAGTGTTTAACCGGTGGTGGTGGAGACTTGTAAACCGGAGGAGGCGAGTAATGCTTAACCGGTGGAGGAGGGGAAGAGTAGAAGTAATTTGCAGTGGTTTGAGAGACAAAAGCAAGGGAGAATGCTAAGACAAGGAAAGAGGCCATTGGTGACCCCATTTTGTTATGTGTTTTGCTTTGTGTTTGATGCTCTTACTCTCTCCCCTTAGCACCCTTTATATAGCTTCTCATTTTCACATTTTATCCTTTTTTACTAGTATCTCTCATGGTAGTAAATTTGTGTCGTGTTGTGTGTAAGCAATACAAAAAAGACATTGACTATATTAATAATACAAAAGAAAGAAAATGTGGTTAGTGTCCCTCGCTCGGGTTTCATTATTGATTATCTTCTTCCCTTCTATTAATTTTGGTAAGAATTATTTTTGGTCGTAGTTGATCGACATGTACTTCTGCATGTTCCGAACGTATAATACGGATACCAGAATATAATATAGACTATAGAGAACATTGAATCTAAAGCTAACAGAATTATACCAACAAAAAAGAAGAAAACAAAAATCTAAAGCTAACACAATTTAACTATGATATACGTTAACCAAACAAAATTACAAGATTTGATCACCCTAAAAGAGGGAAAATATGAGAGGATGTATAACACATCCATTTCTGAGTATAGTAAATGTTAACAGTTACTTCATTTAACAGCACATGAAATTATAGAAACTTAGCCATATGATATGATATGATCATATGATAAATATGCAAAAACCTCTAAAATTTGGAATATAGATACACATTTCTTTGGGCAAAAATGTTAAATGTATTATGTGTAGTTGTGTACACATTTTTGCAACGTCTGCATTCGGATAATAACTTTAATTATATCTCTACAATGTTTGCATAATCCACAAAATAATCTCAAGGTTATTTAACTTCCCATGAGACAAAATAAGTAATAACCTATTTTGTATTTCAATGCATGACATGTTGTGGTTTCTCAAGTACCCAAAATAATGTATTGAAAGATTTAGGCAGTGATGAATGAAAACTAATTAAGATACCAAATTATCTTATTAGTTACATGTTAAAGTTTTCTATCAAGAATTCTATTTTTCTTTTTAGTAACTGAATAAAAGAAAATGTATATAGCACAAAAAGAAACAACGCGTTAAAGTCTTAAAGATAGGCGGCCTAGTTGACTATAGAAGGAACATTGAAGTAGAAAGTGGTCCGTCATGTTCTGGATTCTCTCTCGTGCCGGTGACAGTCAAATCTTTGATTAATTTTTACTTTTGTGTTTGGGTTTTGATTCATAAATTTTATAACACGTTTCTTTTGTCATTACTCTGATTCATCCGCCATCTCATTTTCTAATTATCAAAACCTAAATACGTTTTACGATCTTAAGACAAGATATTTTAACTTAAGGTGAATTTTGTTTTAGCTACTTAATTGTGAATGATGTAAAACAACTCAACGAGAAAGGCCATAACATATTGACATTTTATATTGATTTTCATGTAATGTTAACAGATTGGGAATTGTATTATCACGAACAGGTGTTTTAGAAATGTACAAGGAGGAGGATATCAAATTTTCGATTTTAGGTTAATAAACTATAATACCGAAGCTTGGTCAACATAAGCCAATATAACATTCCTGATAATAGAATTTAAATGAGATTTTTTCTTTTGATTTTTATCAAATGGGTAAGTAAACCAGCTGGATTATGATATAGACAAATCAACAACTTAACATTCTATATAGTATTTTTCTCGAAATTTGACTATTTTGGTTAGGTTTCAAAAGTTCTATAACTAATCTTGACAATTTTGATATAGAAGAAATCGACGTCCAACGAAATTAATATAATCACCGGCATTAATAAGTTAGATCAAGTAAAATTTATTAGGATTTGTTATTTAGAAACAATACTAATGTTTGAATACAAAATATTTGTTCGAAAAGCATGCGAAAAATATTGAATACAAAATATTTGTTCGAAAAGCATGCGAAAAATATGATATGATATAATATCAAGGATATTAACTAATCTTTTATTTATTAAATAGTGATTATATAGCAAACATAAATCAAGAATTTGGTTGTTTGATTTTTGGTATCCAACGTGTGTGGTAGCTAAGCCTCATAAGCTGCTTGTTCTTATTTTTATTTTGTTGTCAACAAAGCTGGTTGATTTTTATCTCCTCTTTGGAGATAATATTAATATCAACTAAATTATTAGCTACTTGTCGTTGATTTATATAAAGATTAGTATTATTATCATATATACATCCAAATATATTATATATATATATACATCCAAATTCAAATGTATGCAAAAGAAATAACACATTAATCGAACCATCTTAATTGTTACTATTCCCTGGTAAACACCTATGGAGTTTATTTTGTCGTAATGCACACTTTGCCCAACGTGGATGTATTTCAATAAATGAAGAATAAAACTGTGTCCCAATAAATCACCCACTATTTAATTTGATATTCTTATACAGTAGTATATTTCTTCATATGGAATGTTTAAATTCAAGTACCGTCGACAAACAAAAGAAAATGAAAAAGAGGAATGTTTAATCACTGTTAGTCTTTTTTTTTTTTTTTTTTTTAATCACTGTTAGTAATATTACCATTGATAATTTTCATTTTCCAGTGATGTCTGTCCTTCTTTTCATTTTTCCTTACATTCCTAATTTATTTTTGAGACTATAACATAAGTAATGTGATAAAGCAATGATGAAATATATAGTATGTTACTGATATATTCTAAGTTATGCGTTCTGTTATACTGTATCTGTATATTAGCAAAACATCACTACTTACTATTCGCTACAAGCCTACAACTGTCTTAATGATCCGCGCGTCCTGATTTAAAGACACGACTCTCGTTTGTTCAGAAGACGTAAATTTATTAGAAACTAATCATTTTCCATTTAAACAAAATTATGCTATTTACCTAAAAAAATGGTCAACAATTTGTGTGTTGCTTTCTCTCCCACGGTCAATATTAATATGTGCTTGTAACTATTTTCATAATGATCTACCAAACAAATCAATGACTTTAAAGCAAAATTCCATGCAAAAGTTAAAGAAGTCAAAAGTATTTCTTCCTCCAACATGGCTGATTGATTTTTCATTAAAAAATTGGGTTAGAAACTTAGAATCGTTGAAGCTGGTGATGAAAAGGCTCCATCCATTACCGGAATATTCACCTGAACAATTTTTTACTAATGGTTTGTTTTGAAGTCTTGATATTCATACAGCTGATGTTTATAATTAATCGGTTTACGCTAAAAACAATTACATTTGAAGGTATAACTACTGCACTAAGTGTTTTTTTTTTTGTGTTTTTTGTTGTACTACCTATCACATTGTATATTATGTTGCATTAACTTTTTTTTTAAGTAAAGTATTGAAACATGTTATTATCTTCGTTCTGAAAAAATTATAGCTCACAAAATTATA
Organism: Arabidopsis lyrata subsp. lyrata; assembly: GCF_000004255.2. Lineage (NCBI taxonomy): Eukaryota > Viridiplantae > Streptophyta > Magnoliopsida > Brassicales > Brassicaceae > Arabidopsis > Arabidopsis lyrata. The sequence continues at coordinate 17,404,631 of NW_003302554.1, forward strand.
TATAAGATTCATTTCTCATTTTAATGTGTGAAACTCTGAAAATAATATTTCAGTGTGAAAGCATTGGAAGGGGTTGGTGAACTTCATTTCTTCGCGGGGGGCCGCCAGAGGGCTGCTAATAAGTCTTGTTTCTGTATATTTTTGTTATTCATCCTTTTATTGATTTTGTCTCCTCTCGAGAAAAATTCGTCCCTCTTATTCGTTTCTCAAAATACATGATTGGAGTATTACTCTAAATGTCTATAGAATCAGAGTTTCCTACTTGCTAGCTAGTAATTGTGCATCGTACAAACAAATAGTTTTACCTTTTAGTAGTTGTTAGGCAACAGTTTCTTTCAGTCATGACTTATCAGTCATGAGAGAGGTTATGATTAAAATTTCTCCAAATTAGGTAATAACACACAAAGATACATAGATTCATATATATATATATATATATATATATATATATATATATATATATTCAAGAACTATTAAGTTAATAATTTACTATCCCATAAGTCTTAAATTTATAGGTTTCTTTTTATTTGTCTCAAATTTATAGGTCAGTTGAGAAAAGAATTGACGATTGTGAAATGCACTACATGTACAAATCTTAGTAGGTTTTGACTACTGACTATTAGAGCAAGACCCATCGAAGTTTATTTTGGTTTATGGAAATTTTTTTTTTTTGATATATATATATTTTTTAGATCTTTTAACTTTGCTTACTTTCTTATTTTTTCACAAATCAAGTTTTTTTTTCCATAAAAATGCATGCATCTCTTTTTCTTCTTTAATGGATGAAACAAATAGTTCAATAATCCCCTAAAGTTAGTATTTGGTCCTGCTAAACAACAAATATATGAACAATGGTTGATAACATAAAAGAATATGTTAATCACCGACTATGAAAAGTATACATATATAACCTAAAAAGACATTACCTCAATCTCATTAACCTTTTCTTCGTAAAAATGGCCAATATTGAAAAAGAATCATGAAGGTGGATAGAAAAACGTGTAGCATGTACATTTTACTTTGTTTATTAAAAGTAAAATCGTTTTTGAAAAAAAGTTGAAAAAGGAAACTAAAACACATTCGTCTACGGTTGTATTTTGACAAGCGACATCCAAACTTAGCCATACATTGTAATGAACAGGTTTAAATAAGTATTAATAGAATCAAATTTTAAGTGTATATGAATAAGTGATTGGAATCCGAAGAAGTTTAAGTTGTTTTTTAAAAAAATATATAACTTTCCAGCTTCGGTATCAAGTGTGAATTAGAACTCTATGATTGAGGAGACGACTCAACGAATTAAAATATGTTTATCTTGAATGCTAACGATTTAAAATATTTGTTCCAAACTAGTGGCTACTATACAAAATTATGTCAACGATATTTTAGATATATGGAGACTAGGCGTATTTGTTTATTAACCTCAGCAGTAAATGTGGATAAACATCGTGAAGGCTATGGACCTATGGTTATTGACTCCTTATGAGCACGTTGCTGCATTTCGTAGGAAACATTTAATTGTTAGAGGACAAAACTTACTTCGCATTTTCTTGGTTCTTGCCGATCTATTACTCCTTCCGATTCGTTTTACTTGTCGTTTTACAGTTAAAATTTTATTTCATAATAGTTGTCGTTTTAGGTTTTCGATGCAAATGTTTGGTGAAAATTCCAGTTTTATCCCTACTGTTTTACTGTTTCTACCAATGAATTTTTTTAATAAAATATATTAATAAAAGGTAAAACAGAAAATTTAATGTTTTTCTTAATTTGTGTGAAAAAATCTTAAACGACAACTAAAACGAAACGGAGAGAGTATGATTTCTTAAAAATCTATAGTAAAAAACATCTTAAGGAATTAAGGATGTGTGTTATGTGATCAGCTTATCTTAAAGAAACAAATTACGTCTCTAAAATCACAAACTATTGCTCCTAAGTAAACAAAAAAAACGAATTGATGTAATGTTAAGAAAGTTCAAGTTAACTCTTTAATAAAAAAACATTAGTAATCAAGTGGATGTTGCTCTAGTTGAGTTTCCGTATTGGTGTTGGACCTTTAGTTTGAATTTTAATTGGAGTAGTTTCACGAAACCTCAACGGAAAAATGTATGAGCTTCGGTTTAGAATTATTCGCTGTTAATCCCAAATTTTTACCAAAACAAAAAAAAATCTATTGATGATGAAGAGTTAATATTGTTTTTGTAAGTGAAGATTCGGAATGTAAATTAGAAAAATAAAAGAAGATGAATGTTATAGTATTTATTTTAGGAATATTTAATCGAACAGCTTTAATTTACATATAGTGAGACCGCAAATATCTTATTAGTTTTGGCTAAAAATAGGACCGGTAGAGTATATTATACTGCCATCAAAATCTGACTGGTTTTATTTTAAGTCGAAATTAGGAAATTAATCCACAACCTCGAAAGCAATCACGTCTCTTTTCTTTTCCATGTGTACTTTTTTTTTTTTGGTATGAGAGGGGGAGACAAGTCTCCCACCATTTATTTAAAACTGAAAAGCAAATTACACTCTAACAAATCTAGGAGTTGCAGATCCTCGAGCGTCTTCAGAAAGAATCGAGTTCATCAACTCCGGTCGTCCTTGAAACATGTGAAAACCCAAAGGTAACGAAAACGCATAGTTCGCCAATCCGTCGGCTAGACGATTGGCCTCTTTATACACGTGAGAAATACGGACACACTAGTTCTTTTCCATGTGTACTACTACTACATAAAGTTTACACAGCCAGACAATAAATGCAAGACGATAACATTACATAATTCGGACCACCAAAAGATCTATTAAAACTTATCTCAACTATTATTCACAAGTCTTCCCAAACTATGCCAAAAAAAAACAAAGTCTTCCTCGTCTACAGCACTTCCAAACACGTCTTCAAATAATACATATAAACAAAAATTATTGAAAGACAACAAAGAGGAGACAAAAGGAGAGGAGGAATACAAGTCAATAATATGAACTGAGAAAGACAAAAGTTCAAACAAAGGCTTCATGGAGAAAGTAGAGCAAATATAGTTTTATTGATACTACTAGCCATTGCTAAATCCTCTTTCATAGTGTACCAAGAATGTATCCACATCTAAAACCAAGCGTTTTGTAATGAACATTTGAAATCAACAACACAACTTATAACACGACATATGAGCTTGAAATCTAGGAAGGGAACATAAACAGTTTCTATAAACTCATATGCTACACTCTCTGCAAATCTTTGTTTCTCTAGACTCATGTTGCTTCAAGGATACAACAACTAATGTCATGTGCGATTTCATAGAGATTATACTTGAAAAGGGAGGATGTATCTTTCCGCCAGACGAGATACAACAAATTACCATTTGTTTGACGTACCACAATGTCCCTGAGTCATCACCTTCTTCCTCGTTGTCCTGGTCTTGAACCTGGTTTTCTAGAAAACTGGAGCCGCAGGAACTTGGAATCAGACTCGTTTTCGTCCATTCGATAGCCTGTGAAAGGTATTAGTTTTTAAAGAACATTAGATTCAGAGCATAGATGATGGAGTTTATAATTTAGGGATTAGAGCAATAGTTTTTGTGGCATTGAGATTTAAAGTTCACGCTATAGCACAATGAGTAATGGTATGAGGTGTAGGCTTTGAAATTTTCGAAACTGAACTCAATGTATAACAGTATGTATTACTCAAAAGACAATCCAACAGAAAAAGATCCAAACTATATAAACAAACTTACAATGCATGTGATTCAAAAGCCAGGAAAACAATATTTAAAGTGGCAAGAGATTTTGAGATGCTTATCATTTTTACCTTGTAAGGCGCTCAAAGCAGTCGCTGCACAGGCAGGGTTTGTAAAATCAACAAAACAAAGAACAATAGGATCTCCGTTCCGCTGCATTGCCCATAAATATGAACCCATTAGCAGGTTTATCAAAGTAATTACTTTCTATGACAAGCGATTTTCAGCAATATCCAAACTTTTAAAGTAGGAAACTTACATGTTTGGAGTCTTTGGTCACAAGTCTCACTTCTCTGTATCCTACAAAAGGTCGAAATATATCTAGACATCGGTTAAGGACACTGAAGAGAAATAGTTTCTGTTAATATTGGTTTCATAGAAAGAAAAACTTGTTATGTTCCATCAAGTAGGATACGAGCTACTTCCCTCCTTGAGCAATTAGAAGGAAGTCCTTCAACATATAAAGTGTTGGATGCATCTGGAGGTAAAGGAAGTGTCTCTCGGTTACGCCTACCAACAGATTCTGGTGGATCAAAACCAATGGCCTGCCCATTTGGACCATAGTCTAGAGGGAGAACTCCACCACGTCTCATCATAAAATCATCTACGGTTTGACCATTACCTCCTCCTCCTCCTCCTGGTCTTCCCATGGAAACAGAACCACCTTCTCCTGATTGCAAAGAAGATGTTTGCTTCACCAAAAAAAAAAAAAAGGAAAAACATTTCAGGCCAATAAAGAAAGAAGAATGAACAGAAAACTTGCAATATGAATCAACAAGAAAGAATGGTACCACGCTCTGGAGATAGCGATCGTAAGCTGAACCGATAGTTCTGGTATCGGGAACATCGAGATCCTCATCCCGCGGATAATAACCACCACCGTGCCCTGTAGCCATTGTTGATGGTGGAGCTTCTACAAGACGGCAAAACATTGAATTCACACTAGCATTGTCTCTTTCAAGCAAACTAGGAGCATATGTGGAAGGAGCTTACCGAAATCGGAACGGGGACGTTTCGGAGGACCACTAGGAAGATGATGTTGCTGTCGCTGCTGGTTCCAGTACCCATCCGCCATGGAAATCGAAGGATCAGAAGGAAAAATTAAGGGAACAAAAAAAAAACCCTAATTTCGATGAATAGCTTCGATTCTATCTGGATTTGAATAGAAGAAAACCCTAGCTTGCTTGTTCTTCTGCTCCGAAGCACTCTCGAAATCAAATTTTTTATCAAATCTCTTTTGATTCAATCAATTTGTTGCGTCTCGATTTCGAAATTTCTGATTCTTTTGTCTTAAAGATCCGAATCTCGACGACCCGGCCCGTTTTATGACAACAGATCTCAATTTCCGCGATGGTTTTAACGGGTTGCTATATCACTGATTTTTAGGCCCATTTAATTGATTGATTTCGTGGGCCTATATGACCTGGATTCAATTATCCAACTTCTGATTTTAAGATGTCCACAAAAATATTACTGTCTATAAATTAGATTTTCGCACATTATGGTCATGTTAGTTTTGCTTAGTAAGTAATCAACAACTTAATCATTTCCATTAACCAGAAACTAAAATGTGCAATTTCCTTTTTAACTAAGAAATTCTGAACCTAAATCAGTACATCCCCTCATGCTAGAGACTAGAGTATTTTATATGGTTTCCTCTCGAACCTGCGATCTAAGAATATTTACCAATTGAGCTATTAACACTTGGTAATATGCAAACTTTTAGTCGCTAGTTATTAAGTACTAACCTATTACCTATCACTAGACTAGCAAAAAAAAACTATGAAATGAAGAGGGCCTATAAATATGTAGCCTGAAGATCAGTGAAGTGTGAATCACGGATTGTTGTACGTGTATATATATGCTTTCTTTAGGAGTAACGATAAAATACTTTGATGCTGTCTTGGAGTATTTATGATTGTGTCATTTGCTGACATGCAAAATCACAATGAATGAACTCTGAATACGTAAATTAATAGTTCACAAACAAAAAAAAAAAGTATATGTAAACATATAAACGATGAATAAAAACAGAATTATGATATTATAACAGGTTAATATAAATGTAGGAAATGAAGAGATGGACCCATACACAACAACAAGCAACAAAAGTAAGTAGGTTTCCATGTTTCCTTGGACCTTTCCTTTTTAATCATTATTCATTTTATTTCTCTAAAGTTTAATCATACAATCTATAATCGCTTCATCTTTTTTTTTTTTGTTAAAAGATATTCAAATCTCTTCATCTTAGTAATTACTTTAATTGTATAAAAAATTTCCACTCCAAAACTTTCTTGTAGATTATACTGTATTAATAAGAAAAACTATATATATAGATACTTTCATTAACATTATATATATACATGTAATTTTGTTTTAACACACATATATATACATAACTATCTATATGATCTGTATTAGTTTCTTGAAACGATATTGTCAAGTGGTATTCATGTGATTTCACGTTTCAATTAACTTCAACATTTGCAACGTTTGATGTGAAATCCAAAATATTATTCGTCTTATTCATTAAAATGTTATTTTTAAGTCTACTTATATATAGATAATATAATATTCATGTACATTTGATTTAGACTTAGAACTAAACATTTCGAATAATATAGTATTAATATCATCTATATATGTATGGAAAATTGAACAGCTTTTGTGTCTTGATACTTGGGCATGCATCATCCAATCCAAGGTTTCTATTTGCTTTTACAATGTCGAGACGAGCTAGATCCTATGTAATTATGTATTGCTACCAAACAAATCACATTCATATATGAATATTCGCTAATAACCAGTTAACCACTAACTATTTTGTTTTGTCGGTGAATCAAGGATAACACAAATAAAGAATCATATAACAATGATAAATAAAATAAGGAAGAAGATGGAGAAAAAGGGAGATGCACTAAGGGATTATTGTTTTCACCAAAAGTGGATACATTCTCCTCGACTAACTCCCCGAAAATGTGGAGGGAAGCACCAGACCAAACGGACCCACCTACCTCCCCGTAGGGGTAATTTTGTCTTTTCATAGCAAACGGCAACCAACATTCAACGTAGCTGCGCCAAAAGAATACACCCTCTCTCCTCGTAAATTACCATTATAGCCCCAATCTCATCGCCTGAACTTGTTAGACCGGACAAACTAAACCGGCCAGCTCAGATTGTAATTTAACTCGCACGAATCAAAACCGGAATTACACTCTTCAAAAACTAGTTTAGTAATTTATGCTAAGGATATTTGAAAATAGATTACCAGTGAAAGTATAATGGTAAGGAATCTATACAATGATATTAAAAGTAATCAAATCAAGAAAGTCAATACTATTCACATATAAACAAATACTAATATGTACTCTCATTCTCAATAAACAAATGCTGCATATATATAAGCTAATTAATTGAATAAGAACTCAATGTATTAATCATATATTTAAACAAATACCAGTTTCTTCAGCAAACAAATGATGCACATAGCAAAATGAAAGTGGTTTCGAGAACACAAAAGAATCATGAATTGGTTAATTTACTATGAAAATTAATCATCTAATTTGAAACCTAAATATTTAGATATATGGTGGTTGAAACCATCCATATATAATAGTCGTGTAAAAGTGTTGTGTTTCTGTTGATTAGCCAATAAGCTTCTACTTTTTATACAAAGCATTAACTTAACAAACAACTTCTTTTACATATACGAAATCTAACAATTAAATCACAATGAAATGAAGTAGGACGAGCTAAAATGTAATAACATGTAGCTTATCAGATTGAAGAGAGAAAACAATTAGTTCTAAAACAGAGAATATGATATGTTTCTTCTCCCATTCCCATACCAAAGAAAAAGACTCTTAAAAAATAAAAACAAATTAAGTTCGAATGTACTGCTACTGCATGGGGAACGCCTCTTCACTTTTTTTCTTTTGTTCTTTTTCTTTTTTTCCTAGCATCAATAGGGTATATTGTACTATATTTTTATTTAAAGTATAAAATACTCCCTCCGTTTTATAATATAAGGCGTTTTGGGTAAAGTATTTTGTTTTACAATAAAAGTTGTTTTCGAGTTTCAATGCAAATTATATATTATTTTAATATTTTATAATTATTTATATTATGCAGTCTCTTTTATGATTGGTTGAACTTTTAAAAAGTAGATCTTCTTAATCGGCGTGTTTTTACCTAAAACGACTTATATTTTGAAACGGAGAGAGTAGTATAAATTGATTTTAAGAAGATAAAGAAAAATAGAATAAAGTATATATTTATTAATAACTCCAAGAAAAAAAACTGTTTCCTTTTTTATATTTATATAGATTTAATTTTGTGGTAAAATAAAAATTTACCGACTAGTGTCTGTGACTCCGTCTTCTTCTTCTCACACCGTCGTCACTTTCTTCTTTGCTTTTCTTCTCTCTGTCATCGCTGTCTCTGACTGACTTGTCTTCCTCCTTCTTCCTTTTTGCTTTTCCGTCGTTTTTCTCCGCCGGATTTTTCTCTCCTCCTTTGTTTCGCCGTAAAGGCAAAATTTTGTTTCCTGAACTCAAAATTAAGTTCCTGAAGATCGGGTTCTGGTCTTTTTCCATCTCGGAGAAGCCTCTTTAGATCTGGGCAAGCACTGCCATCTTCAAAAGTTTTACCTTTTTTTCTCTTTCTCTATCTCTCTTCACCAACTGGGGTTGGTTACGGGTTTAATTGATGGTTTCCGCGGCGGCTAGGACCTCGTGGGCTCTTGTTTTTAGATGATGAACGGTCCTTCGTGTAAGGATCGAAGAGGTTGGTGCTCTTCTGCTCTATTTTTCACATGGAATGGCAGATCTTGTGACCTATAGTAATGCCGACCACAACGTTGAACAGGTTCTTCTGCTCTGTCTCTCTCTCATCTTCACTACCGTTCGTCACTTCGATTTTGCTCAGTTTGTTCTAAGCAGTAGAAAGCTCAAATCTTTGATCGATAGTTGTAATCAAGGAGCTTTATAATTTGAACCCAAGTTAGAAAATTTGGGATTTTGTTTGTTCAAATTCCAGCAAAGTCTCTGTCAAAGAGTTTATAGCTGGATTTAGAATCCGAGCTAGGGGTTTATTTGTTTCTGTTTCCATCAGCTTTCGTGTAATTTGTCCTTTGATAATTATGGTTTTTGATACTTTCATTTGAAGTGATCGTTGAGACTCATTACTTGGTGATGCAAAGGAATATGCAGTCGTAAACGTATCCCACGCGGTTCTTGTTAAACTTATCCTCTATGTTTGGCAGGCATTGATTACATTGAAGAAGGGTACTCAACTTTTGAAATATGGTCGCAAAGGGAAGCCTAAGTTTTACCCTTTTAGACTGTCTACTGTGAGTTGCTTTCTGCTCCAATCACTTGTTTTTTTTTACTTGTTTGTTGGATTATTGCTTCATCTGATAAACGGGTGTTGGTTGTGCAGGATGAAAAATCTTTGATCTGGATATCGAGTAGTGGTGAGAAGCGACTGAAGTTAGCGTCTGTATCTAAAATTGTACCTGGGCAAAGAACTGTAAGATATCTTCATTTTATATACGGTCTTTATGATGAATATTCCATATAGTATGGCGAATTCCGCTTGCCTTTCAAGCTTCTATATAATAAACTGTTTCATCTTTTGCATCAGGCTGTTTTCCAGCGATATCTTCGCCCAGAGAAAGATTACTTATCCTTTTCTCTCTTATACAACGGAAAAAAGAAGTCTCTTGACTTGGTTAGTCATCGTGAAACTGATATTTGGACAATAGTTTCAGCATCTCTTGACAATAACTCCAGGCATAACAGTTCACTTCTTATTAGATTTGTAAGGACAAAGTTGAGGCTGAGATTTGGATTGGAGGCCTGAAAACATTAATATCGACTGGGCAAGGTGGGCGCTCAAAAATTGATGGCTGGAGTGGCGGAGGCCTTTCCGTTGATGTAAGTACTCTGGAAAGGACTCTGTGTATACCGTTTTTCTAATCATTTTTCTTAGGACTCCTTTTTGCCAAATATATATATATTGATTTATCAAATGGGTCACAAACAATGTCTTGGTCTGTTGAACTCATCGGTTGATCCTGTCAGATTCCATTTGGGTGTTTAATGCGTTTGTTTGTTTTCTATCTATTTCAGGCCAGCAGAGACTTGACATCAAGCAGTCCAAGTAGCAGTTCTGCTAGTGCTTCACGGGGTCACAGCTCTCCTGGGACTCCCTTTAATTTTGATCCAGTTGCTTCTCCTAAGAGTGTTGAGCCTGAGGTTCCTCCAACTGACACAGAGAAATCACATGTTGCATTGGACAACAAAAATATGCAAACAAAGGTATCTGGTTCAGATGGTTTTCGGGTTAGTGTCTCTAGTGCCCAAAGTAGTTCTAGTCATGGTTCTGCAGCAGATGACTCTGATGCTCTAGGTGACGTTTACATTTGGGGTGAGGTTATATGTGACAATGTTGTTAAGGTTGGGATTGATAAGAATGCAAGTTATCTGACCACAAGAACGGATGTCCTTGTGCCGAAGCCATTGGAGTCGAATATTGTCTTGGATGTTCATCAAATTGCATGTGGTGTCAGGCATGCTGCATTTGTGACAAGGCAAGGTGAAATTTTTACTTGGGGTGAAGAATCTGGAGGAAGACTGGGTCATGGTATTGGGAAAGATGTTTTTCATCCCCGTCTTGTTGAATCTCTCACAGCCACTTCATCTGTTGACTTTGTTGCTTGTGGAGAATTCCACACTTGTGCTGTTACACTGGCTGGAGAGCTCTATACCTGGGGTGACGGTACACATAACGTCGGGCTTCTTGGGCATGGCTCTGATATCAGTCACTGGATACCAAAGAGAATTGCCGGTTGTCTAGAGGGGCTTCATGTGGCTTCGGTAACTTGTGGACCATGGCACACCGCTTTAATAACATCATATGGGAGGCTTTTTACATTTGGAGATGGAACATTTGGTGTCTTAGGGCACGGTGACAGGGAAACAGTTCAGTATCCAAGAGAAGTTGAATCTCTATCAGGATTGAGAACGATTGCGGTTTCATGTGGAGTTTGGCACACTGCTGCTGTTGTTGAAATCATTGTCACACAGTCAAACTCAAGTTCTGTATCATCTGGAAAATTGTTCACATGGGGTGATGGAGACAAAAACCGTCTCGGACATGGTGACAAGGATCCTCGGCTTAAACCAACGTGTGTGCCTGCATTAATTGATTACAACTTTCACAAAATTGCATGTGGACACAGTTTGACAGTTGGTTTGACAACGTCTGGACAAGTGTTCACTATGGGGAGTACAGTTTATGGTCAACTTGGAAATTTACAGACTGACGGAAAATTACCGTGTTTGGTGGAAGACAAGCTTGCAAGTGAATTTGTCGAGGAGATCTCCTGCGGGGCATATCACGTGGCGGCCTTAACATCTAGAAATGAAGTTTACACATGGGGTAAAGGAGCCAATGGTAGATTAGGGCATGGTGATCTGGAGGATCGAAAAGTACCAACTCTTGTGGAAGCTTTGAAGGATAGGCACGTAAAGTACATTGCTTGCGGATCAAATTACACTGCAGCCATATGTCTGCACAAATGGGTCTCTGGTGCTGAGCAGTCTCAGTGTTCAACCTGTAGACTTGCTTTTGGGTTTACACGGAAAAGACATAACTGTTACAATTGTGGACTTGTGCACTGTCATTCATGCAGTTCAAAAAAAGCATTCCGAGCTGCATTGGCCCCAAGCGCGGGAAGACTATATCGTGTCTGCGATTCTTGTTATGTTAAGCTCAGCAAAGTGTCTGAGATAAACGATACTAACAGAAGGAACAGTGTTGTGCCTCGTCTTTCAGGGGAGAACAAAGACAGATTAGATAAATCTGAAATAAGATTAGCTAAATTTGGTACATCCAATATGGACTTAATTAAGCAATTGGATAGTAAAGCGGCCAAACAAGGAAAGAAAACTGACACTTTTTCACTCGGTCGCAACTCTCAGCTGCCTTCTTTGTTGCAGCTGAAAGATGCTGTGCAGTCTAATATAGGCGATATGCGAAGAGCTACTCCAAAGTTAGCTCCGGCTCCATCAGGTATTAGCTCTCGGTCAGTGTCACCTTTCTCTAGGAGATCTAGTCCTCCCCGCTCTGCCACTCCTATGCCTTCAACTTCTGGGCTCTATTTTCCCGTCGGTATAGCAGATAATATGAAAAAAACCAATGAAATTCTGAACCAGGAGATTGTTAAGTTACGAACACAGGTATACATTCTCTGAGAAGGGACTCATGCTTCTTAGTTTGTTCTTCTATGTTCATTAATGTGAGTCTAATTAAAATCATGGATTTGGTTTAGGTTGACAGTCTAACTCAAAAATGTGAACTCCAAGAAGTAGAGCTTCAGAACTCTGTAAAGAAGACACAGGAAGCCTTAGCATTGGCAGAGGAGGAATCTGCCAAATCAAGAGCCGCGAAAGAGGCAATCAAGTCGCTCATAGCGCAGGTATAATCGGTTTGATACATTTGTGAACTACATTGAAGCTTGAATTAAAACTGAATTTTACTCACACAAGCTAACTCAACTGGAAAATTTGGCTATATTTGCTTTTGTAACAGCTCAAAGATGTAGCTGAGAAGTTGCCTCCTGGTGAGAGTCTAAAACTCGCCTGCCTTCAAAACGGATTTGACCAGAACGGTTTCCATTTCCCTGAAGAAAATGGTTTCCATCCTTCAAGGTCGGAATCAATGAGTTCATCTATATCTTCAGTTGCACCTTTTGACTTTGCCTTTGCAAATGCATCTTGGTCTAATCTCCAATCACCAAAGCAAACGCCTAGAGCCAGCGAAAGAAACAACAATGCTTGTCCAGCAGACCCACGGCTTAGCAGCAGCGGGTCAGTAATCAGTGAGAGAAACGAGCCTTTCCAGTTCCAGAACAACAGCGACAATGGTTCGAGCCAAACAGGAGTTAACAATACTAACCAGGTAGAAGCAGAGTGGATTGAACAGTACGAGCCAGGCGTGTATATAACCCTTGTCGCCCTCCACGATGGAACTAGAGATTTACGAAGAGTCCGCTTCAGGTTAAAATTTGCTCATACGCTTGAATCTAGAGATTCCATATTTTTACTATAAGGTTTGATGATGCTAAAGGTTGTGATTGTTTTTCTTTCTTGCAGCCGAAGAAGATTTGGGGAACATCAAGCTGAGACATGGTGGTCGGAGAATCGGGAAAAAGTGTATGAGAAATATAATGTAAGAGTGTCGGAAAAAGCAACGGCTTCGCAAACGCATAGAGACAGAGAGGAAGAAGAAGAAGACATTCTTCAGTAGTAGACTCATAAGATAATAACATGTGTATGATTTTGCCCCATAGTTTTCAGTTTCTCTATGTTTTGCCCCAAAACTCTTCATTGTTCAACTTAACTCCTTTTTCTTTTCTTTCTCTATCTCGATTCAATGTGTGAGATTAATTTTCATGTCCTTTACATGTATGTTGTATATATATAGACCATCGGTTCTCGGATTACTTTAGGAAGGAAAAAAACATTTTAAGTATCGAATTTGCGTAATGAAGGTCATGTTTTTGTCTTTTCAAATTGAAATAATTTTGATTTTTGTGATTAATTGACTAACGATAACCATTAGGTGTACCTAATTCTGTGACCAAAGGTGACAATGTGTTGCCAAAATTTTAGGTTTTACATTTTTAAAATTCTCATTATTTATAGTATTCATTTGTATTACCATTTTAGACATTACAATTATTCACCTGTAAAATTTAATACATATTATCTACCAACTTGTTGTTGACTCTTGTAAGGCAATAACTAAAAAGTGTATACTAAAAGAGTCAAATTTTACTCTTTATCATTTACAAAAAAATGACAGTGATGGCAAAATCATACTAAAAAAAATGACAAGTTACTTCGTCTGATGACATGAAATTTCATATGAAAACGATCTCTACTTATTTACGATTTTCCCATTGTATCATCTTGGCACATAGTAGTTTAAAGATTTTTTTTTTTTTTTTAACTATCACTTAATATTTTCCTTTTGGAAAATCAACCAATTACAAAAAAAACTACATAATATCAATAGTTTCGAAATATCAAATACATCTACAATTTGCATAGAAACTTCTAAAACATCTTATATAGTGAAACAAAATAAAAACTTTAAAACAGCCTATATAATGAATTAGAGGGAGTAATTGATTGGTTGAAATAAGATCGACACTAGTTTTTTTTTTCCCTTTGGTTACAAATGTTAAGATAACTAGTTATGGTTGGTTGGTCGTTGCTAATAAATGCTTTATTTGCTCTCACTATAAAATTTCAAAGTCCTCGTTGAATAATCAAACCAAAACTAGAAAAAATTAACACCATTAATCATCACCTCAGGTCCAGACTCAGCAGGAGTACACCATTAAACATATATGAAATTACGCCCAAAACCGCAGATTTGAATGAATGCCTCAACAAAGTAGCAAATATACCACCATTTTTGAGAAAGACTTTCTCATGGGAAGAGATCCAATCCCTTTGAGCTATCAAAAACTTTCTCTGTTCTTCAAAAGTTTTAAAGGAATGTTCTATAACAGACGAAAACATAAGTATATACTTCATAAGTTACATCATATGTCACGAATATATATGCCGTATATCGATGACCTCACGCTCAGAAATTAAGGCATCATTTATGGTGTGACTTCATTTATGAAAGTTTTATATAGTGTCTCCACTCTCCAGGTCACATGTAAATACAGTATGTCAGTACGTACTCCCAAGAAAAATTCTAGTTGACCGTTATGATGTATTTTCTCCATTCCATATAATTGTTGTTTTAACATTTACAACAGAAAGCCATAAACATATTACAATTCCAATATTCCATTACACTTTTGAATCTTGGTATTTACATAAATGGTACTGGAACATATTTAGTATTTTTCTTTTGCACAATACTGGCAAATCCTTGTTTTTTGAAATATTCTGGTACATATTCGTTGGTGATCTAATTTAATAACGCGAGTAAGATATCCTGCCGCTTACCAAACATTAAAGGCTTCTTCTCGATTTAATAAAAGGATAAAACATAGATGTTTTGTGATAGAATAAAGAAGGTACATTAACGTAATGATGCATTACAATTATTCAGTCATGAGTTCATATATTGAATACATACAAACTATAATACAAGTAGGGTTAAGATAAATGGGCGTGCGTCCAAAAATAGCTCGACCTTGAGTTGGTTCCTAGATGGAATTAGTGGCTGCAATAATTAATTCCTACCCACAAAGAACTTTCTTAATTTAAGAGAAGAAAAACACAAAGGGATCGCAAGAAGATAAACATGACTAGCTAGATCTCTATGTTATCATGCATATATAGATGTATATATATATATATGTGTATATGTTTAAGTATCTTGTAGATAAAGATCATGGACATCTATGGGTATTAGTACTCTGTAAACCGTAGACGTTGTGTTTCCTGGAAGGCGCAGAAGGTGGAATTGGCAATGTCTTGGGCAAAAATCCTGAGAAACTTTCTGGAGGATAATCATCATCAATGAAACCTTGATTCTGATGATGATGATGGGGATTAGGCCTTCTCACCTTGAAAAATCTTTGTGGTCTTGATGATGATGAGTGTCTTCTTAAGCTCTCGGCTTCACAAATCCTCCATGAGAACACCATCATAATTACCACTAGAATCATCATTGCTTCTATACGTTTGTTGCCCATTATTATTAAGTGGTAAGTATACTATGAAGCTTGCTTTCAGAAAACAGGTGAGAGGGGAAGATGAAGAAAAACAGAAACTAAGTGTTCTTCTTTTAAGGTGAGTATTGGGGGGACTGGTTGATATTATAAGAAAAATAATTGTACTAACTATCATATAATACTATATATATTGATATAAAGTTGGGTATACAGGGGTCTTGATTATGATCTTTCTTACCGAAATAACCTCTAACCTTATAATCCTGTTCTTTTGAACATATAAAAGGAATTAGTTTGACATTTTTTCATATATTAAGTTTGTTTTAATTAAAGTCAATCTTTTGATTCTTAGTTATGATATATTTTCTGTTTTGTTGTTCATTGAAAACTAGAAAAGCTTGGGTTTCTACAAAAACATATATCATAAACTCTCCAGCAAAATATTATTCCTTTTCAATAGGAAATAAAACAGACTAACTAAATTGTATGAATCGAGACTTATTGGGATTTTTATTATTATGCCTTATGTATAGGTCCACATATTAAGCATAAGCATAAATGGGCAACTTTAATGTTTTATAGTATAAACTATTACTACTAATTAATTAATATAAATGCAAATTCGGTGTACTTTAATTAGAAAGAGGAATTGCTTGATTAAAGGCATGAAAGATTGTGTTGTCTAGAGGTGGGAGTGGGTAAGATGTGTTATACTTTTGAACGGGTCTTTAGGGGATCAGGGGATTCCTATACAGTAAATGTGTTCATATGTGTAAAATATGATGGTCTTCTGGTTTTGTAATTGCTAGTGGCAGCAATTAACAATAACTTTGAACTATAGATTTTTATTGTTTGTTTTATAGTAGTTAAGTAACAAATATAATTTGGTTGTTACTAGTAAACATACATTGCTAAACCATCAACCACAAAACAAAATATGATTTATACACGGAAATTTATCATCATTATTGAACCAAAAACTACAAAACAAATATAATTTGGTTGTTACTTGTTAGTCACATCCATATATACATTTTTGGATGACTTTTAGCAAATAAATCCTGGAGTTGGAATGTATTTACAAACAATGCCATTAGAGTTAATTCTTAAGATTTGAAAAAATTAATTAAAGATATTATTCTAAAGATCGTTCCTCAAATCTCCTCCAACTAATTACTTTAAAAATCTCGATAATAACTATTCCGTGATTTACTGTAATCTTCAAATATATTTGGTATGATTTCTCATAATGAAAGATCCATCATTAATTGCAATAATAAATAAAAACAATAATTTCCTTTTATTTTAAAAACTTTCTAACGACAAATGTATTGCAAAATAAATAATTTCCTAAAACAATTACAGAACCTAATAACTGTTGTAGACTTTTTAGGAAAATAATTACGTAAATATATAACTTAAAGATAACAATTACTCATCAAATCTTTTTTTTTTGTTAATATTGTATCATAACAAGACCTAAATCAATGGACTACTTATTTTCTATATATAAGTGAGGTTATTTAGTCATCAAATCAATGTGCATGGTTCCACTCTCGCCGTCCCTCAGCTCTGCAAATCATTTGCTTCATTTTCTACATGTCTTGGACTAAGGTTCTTCCTATTCTTCTTTGATTTGAATCACGTACATCTCTTTTTTTTTTTTTTTGATAAATCACTCACTTTTATCTTTCTATGGCTTTATGTTTGATAGCCTCACGTTGAATTGAGGAGCTTCCCAGTGTATTCAGAAACTGGTCCTTCTACGTTACCTTAATCTACATATTTTTGTGTTTAGACAAATGAGGAAATGATTCTGATTTTTATTGTTTTGGTATATTGGTTCATGTTTGAGTGTGAAAATATTTGCAGGGTTAACCATAATCCGTTGTAGCTTCTTAATATTGATTTGGAGATGCTCTTAGTATTGATTTGAAAATTTTCTTTGGTTTGTTTACTAAAAAATATTTAGTGGTTTACCATCAAATGAAAAAATCATGTGATAAAATAACCTTTATAGATTAATTAATCTATATTTATCAATTTTTTGAGTAAATCATTTTCTAAATATATTTATTTTAATGTAGATTAGTTAAATTATGGTTACTATTCGTTATTTGACAAACTCATTTGGCTATATTACTTATTTTAAACCAAACTCATTTTGGCAATAAATAATGTTTATTTATAAATTAGATTAACCCCCAAAAAATTATTACCAAATATATAAAGATTATTTATGTCTAAAGAATAATATGTTGCTTTAGATTATTATTATTTATAAGGTTTCAAATATTATAAATATTTTAACCTTATAAGAAGTATAAATTAATAATATTTAAAGTATCTATAATATTTAATTCCATAAAAAGTTTATAATATTAATAATATTTGAACACTATAAAATTATAAATATTTATACTATGGAACCACTTAAAAGCAAACTTTTAAATTGACTCGAATTATATGTTTTCTAAACAAATGTGTTATTAAAAAAAAATGATGTTTAATTTCACGGGACGAGGTTATATGGTGGGACGGGTTTAGATCGATAATAATACCGGAAGATATACCACGGGTTAAAATCCTAGAAATAATAATCAAAATTCAATATATAATCTTAAACACTAAACAAAACAAATAATATTAACAAAATAATTACAACTTAAAATTAAAAACTTTTTAGTTAAAAAGTCGACCCGCGGTGTACCGCGGGTTAAAATCTAGTGTCTATACATTTTTTGTATCTATTTGGCATATGTATGAAATTAACATATAGATTTGGCATATGCACGAAATTTCATTACAGTGAATGTGAAAGATATAGTAAAAATCTTTTTCGGTTAAAGAAAATTCAATTGACATTAAATGCATTGTGAGGAACATGGAAATAAAGTAAAAACAAAAAGAAAAAGGAGGAAAACATATAAAGAAAAGAACATGGATTGAAATAATAAATACTATGATAGGAAAGATACGTGGGGTAGACACCACACTAATATGTTTGAAATTTTTTAACTTACAAAATGAAAATACTACTGAGCCCTACCCGCATCGGTCCTTCTTCTATTATATCTCCATGATAAAAAATCTCTTCTTTTGTTTTAGGAACATCGATTAAGTTGTAATATGTATCAAGTGTTTAGTTTTTATTTGAAAATGAAAAAAAAATTGGAGCACTAAACAATCCAAATATGAAATTAAACCCTGATCTTAGTTTTAAATATGGGAATGCATGCATAATGCATGTTCTAATGAAAATAAAAAGTCTAAAAGTCAAATCAGACATTTTTTCAACTATCTGACATCTCTTCGTCTCACGTATACTAATATACTATAATAAATGACCATTCTTACCCATTAAAGATAGAAATTAATTACGCAAACTATATGTATACACAGAGACAGAGTCGATAGTTCTTTCAATTCTTTCGGCTAACGCAAAATTCGGCTCATAAATAAGCGACCAAGAGATACGCTCAGTTTCACCGACAAAACCCTTACACACATATCTACTTGCCTTACATTACCAGAATAGTCGAATAGAGTATTTTTTCTTGTCGATGTTCATATTTATACGACTGACAAAAGTAAAATGGGATAAATATTATTGAATACAAAATAAATCAAATAAAGTTGCAAGCATTATTATACTCAAGCTCACTAAACAAAAAGGAGGAAATGCAAAAGAAAGAAAGAAAAAAAGATCAAAGTGGACCTTGGTTTGCCGACAGAGCTGATGACATATGCAATAAGAAAAGACATGTTACGGAGTATTAAATATTGTTGGATAGATTCAGGTAGTCCTACTTTTTTATTTATTGGGTCTCGCATTTAATATCATTTTTTGTTTTTTGGTATAAACACATTTAATATCATATGGTTGCTAAAGTAGGCCCTTTGGAAATTTCCAAATCCACAGGAAAAACATTTAATTACGAAATGCCCGACAGTTTTTTTTTTTTTTCTTGCTTTTTCTTTCTCATATAAAAACTTCAACATAGACATATGTGAGATCATGCTAACCCTAACCGTCACCGATATCAAAGCTTTGCCTCTCTGCTCGTATCTCAATTAAGCTTTAAGGAGTTCGAGTCCTTCCCTTCTGATAGTGGTATAAAAATACAAGGCACGCGTGTACGTATTTTTCATCTAGTTTTGTATGATTTTCATGTTTGGGTATATATCTTGTTCATTTCATTTTGTGGTGATCATGATATGTTATACGGAATTCCGATTGAAATCACCAACTATTTAGCTATATTTATAAATATATACACAAAATTTATTTAATTCATATACATATATGCTTAATTGAATTTGACATATGTTAAAAACTTAAAATCAATATATTCTTTTGCTCAACTAGAATCAACTAAAAACTTAAAATCAATATGTTATACGGAAGTCCAATTGAAATCACCAACTATTTAGCTATGTACTGTAAGTTGAATTATATTTAACCACATTGTATTTATTTGTTTATTTTTGCTTGTTAAAATGGGTCTGAAGAATCATGGACCGAGACATGTACATATCTCTCCGTCGAAAACTCATCATAATCCCAACTATACTAGAACTCAAGTGCGCAAAAAAAAAAAAAAACTTTTCTTGGAGAGGTCCCTGCCTTTCACCGTTGCCAATTGCTAGTTTGCAAAACACATTTAATTTTATATAACGGTCTACTAGACCTAATTACAAAGATTGTAACATCCCTCAAATAAACCTATATCGAACATAACAGAGGCAACACATGACGGGCCTCGACATTAATGGGCTTTCGTGGATAAGTTTTCTTCTAACATCTTAATGGTGACTATCCCAAAAACAGAAAAACAAGAAAAAAGAATACATAAATATCATTATACATTATACAAACTGCAACATATTATAACACGGATCTCATAAACTTTTCATTCTCCAGCAAATGATGAACAATATATGAAGAGTAGCCCATATATATCACCTTAATTTAATTAATTTGATAATAGTTTCTTTCATTGTAACCAAATTGAGACTCTCCGGGAGGACCGCGGCAATAAGGTGGCTCGAGACATTCCTTAGGAACAGGAGCGTAAATAGGTGGAGCGTACGAATTAGACGGCGTATCTGCAACACAGTCCTACCTTATTAATTCTATATTGATAAAAAAGAATGATATATACAGAGCTGTAATTAATATTTCATAACTGTATATACGATATGTCATGTTATGAACGGCAACATACCAGTAAAAACAACTCGAGCATGGGAGATTATGAAAAGAGCCAAGAATGAGAAAAGCATCATCATAAGGACCTTCGATGAACTTGGCGTTTTAGCCATTAAACAAATATCTTTCTCTTATTTTTATCTTTTTTTTCTACAAGTTAGATTTGGAAAGAGCCGAGTCATGTGAACTTAGGTGATTGGTTGATATTAATAGAGTCTACTACAGTATGTTAAGAACACATTTGCTAAATTTACAATAATATCCTCCGTCCTTGCCAATCGTCGCGACTCGCGAGGGTCCTCATCAAGAGGCCCGCCCAACCATTGTCTCTCCTCAAAGAGAAACTGACAAACTATGATTAAAACTCTAAAAACTTTTTTAAATGAAAAAATGAAAAGATGTTGTCCACAATTTCTACTTTTCCGGGCAAATAAGTAATAAGTTATTTATTCAATTTTCTCAATCTGGTTGTCCATCCACATGACTATTTAGACCTTGTGGTGTCTTTTGTCTATTTACAGTCACATACTTATCTGATAAATTTTATAAATTATCTAACTGATTTTACATGAAATATAGATAACTTGTTTGTTTTCGTCCGCATAACTTTTCATTGACCGGTATTGACTGACTATTGAGCGTCTGTTCATGAAATTTACATTGAACATAGAGTTCTGTCCGTATACTTGACATTAATAGCTTTTCAAGAGAGGCCATTAATGGAGCTCGATCATGTACACTCGGAAACCCATAAAGTGGTGATTCTCGTAATATATAATTAAAGGTAAGTACGAGTGTAAATATGTTTTTTTTTTTGTTTCTTTTGAATGAAAAGTGTAAATATGTTTTTATAGTATATGGGCATTTAATTTTTGAAATTTGAGTTTGATTGGTGACCTTAGATCTCATCTCAATATTCATAATTTCATTCGATCTCGATGTGGTTTTGGTCGAATTTGATCTCGTCTATATCCAATAATTATGGTGACAAAAAAAAAAAACAGAGCCAGCATACATTAGGCCATCTGGAAGCAGTGTTCAAGAAAGCGCTAGGCGCTAAGCGGGCGGTGACTCAGTGCCTAGCGCCTAGAACGCCTAATCGGGGCCTAGGCGATTTTTAGGCGGTTTAGACGTTTATAACATAATATATTATAAATATGATATTATATATAAAAGTTATATAAAATATTAATATAAAACTAAAAATTATGAAATTATAAACAAGAACTAGATAAAATATTTATTTATTTTTTATATTAAACAATATATGAATATTTATAACTATATATATATATATAAATAAAACTCTAATTGAAATTGAAAAAATACATTAAACAAGATCTATGTAATTTTAGGCGGTCAAGGCGGTTATCTAGACGTCGAATGAGAGCCTAGCGCCTAGTCGGGGCCTAGACGACCGCCTAGACCGCTTTTTAGAACAGAGTCTGGAAGCAACAATGAGAGTTTCTCAAAAACAAAAAAAAAATTAATATTTTAATTATTGAAATACAATTTAGAGAAAATTAACATCCATGCCACATTTGGTTCAATTTTTTTTTTCTACCACATTGCATGCCCATTGCCATTTATCACTCATACCACAATTACTGTGTATAATGACCGTTTTGCCCTTCTTTTTGTGTGCTCAAACTTCGAGGACAAAATTCATTGTTTAAGCACATAAAAGGAAGTTTACATACAGTTGTCCCCGAAGTTTGAGTCTTCCACAATTTCATTTTATTTTTGCATGTTAGCTGGTTTTTATCCCTCGATTTTAATTTATTGTTCTTCGATTTTAGTTCTCCTAAATTCTAATTGCGGTCTTTTCATTTTGTTTGATGTTTATATTTCGTTTGATTATTGTCCCCGAATAGGTTTATTGTCCCCAAGATACTTGTCATGTCTCCCAAATATTTGTTCCTAAATGTTGCACTTTATCTGCCACATCACCTGAGGACAAAACCGTATTTTTTATACCACAATACCACATGAATGTGGTATGAGTGGAAATTTTTTATCAAATATGGTAGAAATGGAAAGGTTTTGGTCAAATGTGATAGAATTGATCAAATTCTCTACAATTTAATTGTTATTTAATATTATATTATAACATGGATATATCATATATCTCCCAATCTTTTTATTCTCCACCAAATAATGATGAAAATATATAAAGACACACCCATACATCACCTTAATAAATTTATTTGATTATAATTCATGTGACCAAGTTGAAACTCTCATGGACGGCAAGGAGGTAGGAAACAAGCACGGTACCCAGATCCTGGGGGAGGGCCGCCATATGGCGTACCTGCAATACAAGTCCTAATCATATTTATAATAATACTATTGATACAATGCGATGATATATATACACGGACTATGGAGCTGTAAAAACAGTAAAATTAGATAATAACACGTGAGATTACATATTATTCATAAATGGAAACGTACCTGGAAGTGATTGAGCATGGGAGATTATGAAAAGCGCCAAGAATGAGAAAATAATTATCACAAGGAGCTTCGATGAACTTGGCATCTTAGCCGATGAATAAATCTCTCTTTTATTATTTTTTTTTTTTTTCTCTTACAAGACCTCGAAAGGTCTGTAATATGGGTGATTAGTATATTTATAGACTCCATAGTCTGTAATATGGGTTAGAATCACAATCTGTAAAATTACAAGAATACTCTTCAGTCCTTCGCGATCAGAGGGTCAGACTGCTTAAACATCAGACCAAAAAGATAAATGTGGTGTTTCGATTAGCACTATATTGGGGATATATCTTTAATCAAGTGATTAAGTTCATTTGACTCCATCTTCCCCACCGGAGTTCGACTCCACTAAGTCGCGTTACTCCGCGTAGTAGAGATTGACTATGGATCGGACCTTGTGAATCCAAAGATGTCAAACAAAAAAAAGATTAGCACTATATTTTGTGGCCTAAAACTAAAACAAGTGTTTTACTTCATTATGGACGGGCCGGACCTGAGCACGGCAAATACATCATCGTGCAATCTTTTTATTTTCTAGTAAATAGTGATTAAAATATGAGAATTTTAGGTGTGAGGGCATTTTTTAAATTTGTATTTAGAATACCATGTGTAACTAACTCGTAAATTTGATTCATTCAACATATATTATATCATCAATAAATCTTATATACTTTCCATGCGTATTAATATATTGTAGATAGATAAACTTTTATTGTTACAGAAATCAGAAAGCACAGCCAAGATCATCGAGCAATCTTTTATTCTCTAGCAAATAGCGACAAAAATATAGATATCAAACCTTATTCTATGTTACTATGTAATATGTATTTAAAGAAAACAAAAAAAATGTATTTAAGGAATATTCTTGTTTATTTCATGTGTGATAATGTGGGTAATTAGTATTTATAGACCTTTGTCTACTTATCATATGGGTCGAAAACAAAATTTAATGATATATTGATATTTCACAGAATGTGCATAACCCTACGCATTTAAGTATACTCCGGCGTACACGCTTATGGAAATATTTGTTTTCAACTCCAATATTTTACGTTATGTTCGAGTGTGAGCAAAAAACCAAAACAAATTCCATCTTAAAAAAAAAAAAGGTGTAGATAATCATTACAATCAACAAAATTTTTTTTTTCAATGGTAAGCTTGTTTGAAAATAAACATGCAATAGAAACAAATGCAAACTAACAAATAAGCGAATATTTTATGGTTTAAAATCACATTAAATTTTAAGAAGGCGACTAATCATTCAAAATGGGTATAACAACTTTTCTATAACAATTCAAGTATATATGAAATGTCAATCCCATACTGGAATAGTAGCGGAGTAAACATATTAATTAGACTTAGATTTCTCTGTGCTTTATTTCTTTCGAGTGACTTATTTGCTCGGTCTTGTGGTGCAAGAAGACTTTGAAATAATGTTCTTTTAAATTAACCAATCTTATTTTCTTTATCAAAAAATATGAACAGTTTGAATCAATTTGCTAACTTCTGTTATATCAAGGACAATTTTCTCATTAATGTTGTCAAAAGTGTCAATTTCTTATCTATTTATACTAAATCAATAGTCACTTTAATGAAAACTGCAATACTCTCTATTTGACATGTGACAAAACTCCCAAATTTTGCTCTTTCACTTTCGTAATCTAATTCTATTATTTTTGAAAAAAAATTAGAAAAAAATACACAAAATCTTACCACTTTCTTAGCAACCACTCATTCTCTACACGATCTCAAAATTATCACTTTTCCAAACTTTCTCCCACTTAAATTGAAAAAACCATCATAATGAAAAAACCACCGTAATAAAAAAACAAAAAAAAAATCTAAATTGAAAACAAAAATATTCTAAGATCTGATTTTCTTCGTAATCCACGATCTCTAACACAACTTTTCACTTTCGGCAACTCACTTTCTTCAAATATTAAAGTTAAAAATATTTAGATAATACTAGTAATATATCATTTCAGAAGCTGTTAAAACTTGCTGTAATTAATAGCTTTCACTTGAATTTGAGTTTAAATCTTGCTGGTGTACTATTTGTAAGGGTTTTCGTTGCGTCAATAATAGGTTGAGATTTTCTGGAACATTACTAAAGTTGGGGTCTCACTAAAGAAATTTGAGACATTTTAGTCATTTTTCAAAAGTACAACGAGGAATTCTTCACTTTTTGTTTTACTTACAATACTAATGTGATTAAGGTTTCGATTTTTTTTTGTTGACAGCGGTTTTGAATTATTATTGAGCCTGAATTTGCTCATCCGAATACATGTTACTTACCTTTTTTCAATAAAATTTGCACTAAGATTAGCTAGAAGATGCCAAAGTCGATCCGAACACTCGTATATACATATACAAAATCCAATAATATATATATTTCTAACCATATAAAAACCAACCATAATTTGTACAATTATTTCAAGATATGTTTGCTGTATATACATAGTTATTTAGTTATATTCATACATAATCTCTAGATCTTATTGAAGGTACAGTTGCGTTTAAAATGACAACCTCGAAGTATACCACTAGATTTTTTGGTTAGGTGAGCATCCTGAGACTCAAGGAATTTACAGATACATCTTCTTGATTGCCTAAATTTGTTACAACATGCTCCGCCTTGGTGAGGTTCCCCAGCACCTCCGTATACATGTGTATTGATGCAATGTCTAACTTCAGGTAGGCATTCTTGTGGCATTGGCATCCTATACTTATTACAATTGGGTTTAGAATAATGACAACCACTAAGTACACCATTAGCACCTTTGCTTAGCTTAGGATCATAGGACGAAAGGAATTTACACACACATGATACTGAGTTCCTAAATTTCTGACAACATGCCCCGCGGTATGTAGGTGCCCCGGCGGCTCCGTATATATGCTTATTGACGCAATCTCTAACTTCCGGTTTGCATACTTGTGGCATTGGCGTGGGCACCACCTTCACAGGTTCATCGGGCTTCTTAGGAATCACCACAATTGCCGGACCGGTGTCACCGCCACCCGAAGGCTTGCCGCCTGAAGCCCCACCCCTATAACCGGTGCCAACATTACTCCCATCCCTAATGCTGCCGCCGCTAGGGATATTTCCACCCCTATAGCCGGGGCCAGCATTCCCACCACCACCAAAATAGCCGCTTCCAATACCACCAGGATTCCCACTACCAACAAAGCCGCCGCCGCCGCCCCTGCCGGAGACTTTAATCGGAGCCGGAAATGATGTCAAGAGTATGATGACGGAAATGAGCATCAATGGAATGATCTCCATGTCTAATGAATTAGTCGAGCTGGTCAAGATGAATTTGCTTTCATTTGTAGAAATGATCTCTGCTTTATTTGACGGGTCTTTAACTAAAATAGGAAATTGTAATCAATGGTTCCTACAAAACATGCAAAATGGGAATTGATTCCTATAAAGAAGGGACGATGGTAATACGTTTATCTAGATTATTAGTTTCAACTAAACGAATAAATCGGCTCGAACAATGAATTTTTTAGTTATAGATATAAATAAATTAGCAAAGAATATAGATATAGAAACCAAACAAAGTATTTATAGTTGATTCAGTAGTTATAGTATTTTAAAGCTGTGTCGGTTGAGTGTGAAGTTAGACAAGTAAAACGTATGGTTGTTGGTATTGTCGGATACTATCTCTAAAATTTTCGCTCATTATTTGACAAATAAGGCACACTCTAATATCATCATCACTCTCTGAAAACCAAAAAAAAAAACATGTAAAGAAAATGAAAAAAAACTTGAATGGTAAAGCCACAAGCAAATGACTCAAAGCGACCTATTGTTGGGCTTGGAGGACCTGGTTTTGGCGAACTCAACCAGGTCTTTGAAAAGCAAATCCTCTGGTTTCTCTTCTTTCTTCGGTTCACTAGTTGTCAAAGCAAGGTTCCGGGTCAGTCCCTCGTAAGAGGAATCTGAGCCGCTACTCGAGTGGTGATGCTCAAAGAACTGTTGCCTCTGGTTGTGCCTTGAAGGCGGAGGTGGAAGATTCCTAATTACCTCAGAGGATTTGCTTTGTGGACTTGCATCATCGAAAACAGGAGAAGAAGAAGCATGAGGAGGCTTCTTTACTCCCTGCGAGGAGGAGCCTTGAGGTTTATAGACATCCCCACTAAGGAAATCCACCATACCCGAATCACTACCATGTACTGGTCTCATTGTAGGTGGTGGTGGTGGTCTGAAATCTCTTGAAGACCTTTAGAGATTGAATTTACAAAGTTAAAAGTGTCGAAAAAGATCATATATAGCCTTCCAAATAGGAATCATCATTATTACCTGTGAGCAAGCCGAGCAAACTCATCATCTGATTCGTCATCTTCAACATCATGATTGATGTTGGCAATCTGAACTGGAGGAGGAGCTCTAGTATTCCTTCCATTTGAAGGAACAGAGCTGACCTTTGCGATATCATCGTGACGCTGAAGAACACGCTGCAAATTATCGTTTAATGCCAATCCCTGACACAGAAGTTCCTCATCTCTGGAGAATTCAAAACGACCTTTCAGCATCAAATGGGGATGAAAGGATGATGCAAGTAACAGAAACTTACGTTGTAGTGTTCACAAGAGTCATTACACGTCTTTGATAAGTACGACATTGCTCAACTAAGTCAACTATAACTTCTTCTTTTAAACTCTGTAACAACACATCAAGACGAAGTAGCAGCTTCCATTACTTGAAAGAAAACCAGCAGTTTCTTCTATTCATTATGCATTAGAGTAAGCAAAATTCCTACCTCGGGATTCCCGGGATCAAGTGCTCCAAGCATGTCCATCAAAACATCAACTGATCCCTCAGCGCTTTGAATCTCTTCCAAGCTAAAAAAAACTCAACAAAACTATAAGACTCCACCACCCATCCAAAAGAAAAAGAGCACCACCATCTATTCTACTAGAAGAGAGTACCTGAGGCTAGAAGCAACATCTCCTTGCAACGACGCCTGAATAGCAGCATCATCATCTGGCTGAGTCTGCGGTGGAGTAAAGAACGACAGACTGCTTTCCGTTCGAGGTGGAAACTCAATTCCAGCAGACTAAAGTTATCAAAATGTAAAACCATTTTGTCAAAACGTATTAATAGATGAATAAAAAGACCTTATCACATGTTTAACATACCCTGAGATCGTTATAGGCATTGTAGTATTGTGGGTATCGACCTCCACGTCCACCAAAAGCTTCTTGCCATGTGTCTAACAAACTTAGTATCTTTTCCCTCACATTCAGGTCCGGCTGCGAAATTATGTTAGGAAACTTACAAGGTAAGAGAGATACCAATGGAGAAATTTGAGATATTAGAGGCAGGTGAGGTGAAATTATAGCAACACCTTTTTCTTCACTAGTTTGACCATGTCTATCAAAATATCACGGTCAATGAAAAGCTGGTACACATTTTCGCCACAATTCTTACTTAAAGTTTCCAATGCCTGCCCCAAAAACCGACAATGAGGTAAACAAAAACATGAAACCAAAACAAAGCATTGAATCCAAGAATGGAGAAACCAGTACTCACATAAAGTGCAAGAATCTGGACTTTAGAGTTTTTACTTCCTAACCGCTTCTTGAGCACTTTCACAGCTTCTTTTGCTTGACTAAGGACTCAAACAATGCCAAACTATTCATTTCCAGCCACAATCTGAGAGTTTTCTGATTACAAGAAATATATGTATCAAGGATTATACCTAGGATCCATGTTGATAATATCACACAATTCAATGTTAATAGCCCAATCTGGACCAATCAGCATATCATTTGTAGCCCTTTCTGCACACGCAGCAGCGTCATTTGCCATCTTAACAACTCTTATCAATCAAATCCCACAAGTTTCCAAATTTCCTATAAGCACAAATGAAGACACCATAATCACTTTAGTCCACAAGCAAAATTCAAAGACTTTTCAAAGCTTAAAAAAAAACACTAAGCACATCTCATTAGAAAGATTGCAACAGAACAAGAAGAAAAATGTTGTAAAATTCAATAATAGAAAACAAACCCATGAACAATTAAAGCCAGGAATTCAAAAAAAAAAAAAAAAAAAAAGCCAGGAATTCAATAAGCTCACAAGTATTAGTCTTTCCGGTGATTGTGATTACGCAGAACCAGAAAGTAAAACAGCTACTAGCAAGGAAAGAACTCGAAGGGTAAGACAACTTAGAACCAAGACTTTGAGATTCGAACCAAAAAGAGACAAAAGCAAAGATCTTTTACCTTGTCAAGTGACCTAAGAACCAAAAACAAGAGCAAGCCAGGTTTTGTAAAATCTCAAGATTTAAAGAAGATGAAACAATTTAAAGGGTTTATCGAAAAACTATCAAACACGGTAAGGATTTTTCAGGTGTCAGGTCAAGTCGCCGTCCTAGAATCAACTGCTGACTAATCAAAGTTGCAAACTTGTGTTTTGGGTTTTGTTTCACTTTTTGCTAATGTCACCGTCGGTGATATTAAGACAAAGTCACCGTCGACTACTAAAATAATACTATTTGTGTCGTAATTTAAACCATCATTAGGGAAGCATTTGTGGTTACAAGATGAAACGGCGTCGCTTTCCCTATAGGTTTTTCGTCGTTGACTTGTGTGCTAAAATAAAATAAGAGCGTTTTCTAAACGCAAAAGAAAACGCGTTTACACGAGAAGATGATAATCTCACACAAGGTCCACAATGAAGACCAAACTCTATCATCAACCTCACCAGAAAAAGAACAGAGACACATTAAAGGGACTCACTCTTCTTGAACTTGAAGTGAAGGCAAAGATTACTTATTGAGTAGTGAATCAAGTACATAAGATTCAAAAAACATAAAAATTTGATATTTATTGATGAGCATTGGTACACTATTATTAATGGTTTATGTTAGCAAACGCTGAAGTATCTATGTACATAGCATTATCAAGAACTCACTCTATAGATAGATACATTGCATAGACTTACAAAAAGAAAGACTCAAGAAACATAGGAGAGAACTACAAGAAGAAGAAAAAGATAGAATCTTTGTGGTACATTGAAGACGTTGTTCATGTCATCTTCATCGTTCACGGATTTATAGACTCCACTAAATGTGGCTCGAGTTATATGAACCGGTTAGTCTTCTTAGCCAAAGAAGTGAATAACCAACCAACCATTGAAGAACTTTTCATTTCAATCTCGTAGATGTACATTCCAGAGGAAAGATAAGCATCCCCTGTTTTCATCCCTGTATTAAGAGATCCCACAATTTAAACATTAAGAACACCAAAAGTTCTAGAGATGGCACAAGAGATTGTGTAACGGAATTAGGAAACATAGACAGAGAGACTTAGGCATGAATCTAGCCACAGCACAGGATTCTCAGACATAATCTTTGGTAAAAAAGTCTAAAACTTGAGGTCAAAATCTCGTGCAACCAACGCAACTAAATTGACCATTTCCATGACCATTAACTTCAAACCCACCAACAAGAAAAACGACCAATTTCACAAACTCTTGACACGATTCACATGATGGAGAGAGAAGAGTATCACAAAACAATTCACACTCTAGGAAATTATCAAGAAAAACAAAAGCTCACAAAAAGCAAATCCAAGAACTAGATGCGAAATACGTCTACGGATTCTTAAATAAATTTTGGCTATTGGCTCTAATCGTATAATGAACAAAGCTACAAAAACCTTATAACTTTTCAGAGTTTATGCATACCTTAGACTGTTTCGACTTCGATCACTATTACTTCTACTGCTACTACCACCACTGCTCTTTGAGCTCCCACTGTTGATCCTTGAGACAACACTTTGACTCCTACGCGATTCTGACAATCCATCCTTCCACCAATCTTTATCCTCTCGTTTCATCGAAACATCAGAGATCGAAGGTCTTGGAGAAGAGATCCAAGACTTTTTACTTGTCACAGAAGAATCATATTCTTCATCATCATCTTTCTTCTTCGTCTTTTTCTTAGCACCCAAGCTAACAGGAAACACCAATTTCAGAAGAAACCCACTGTTATTTACACCTCCGTTTCGAATCGGATCCACCCATTTATCACTCTTCGTCTTCCTCACGACTTTACTCGGTCTTTTATTTCTCTGAGGCATTTCATCGAACACCTTCCCTTCCTTCTCTTCCTCCGTGTTAACCTCAACGAGATCCTTCAACGAAAGCTCGTAACACGACTCGGGCATCTTACTAACCATATCCATGAGCTCACGCTGACCACGAGCGATGACTTGAGCCTTCGAAACAGGTGAGAGATTCTGGTAATTGTTGTGCAGGTGAGGAGGACTTTTCGGTGGACTTGTTCTCCACAGAGGAGGCGAACAGACGCCGGAATCTGGATGATCATCGAAAGCTCTGGGAAAATTCAAATGGGTATTGAACGATTTCGACGAAAGATCAAAGATTGCCATGATTTTACTTTTTTGAAGGAACCAAAAAAAAATAAAAATCAAGTTTTTAGAATTGAGAGAAGCTTTTTTGAGTCTTCTTGTTCACAACTCTCCCCGTTAAACACGCCTTTCGCATCAACATTGTATAATTTCTACAATTTATAA
This sequence comes from Arabidopsis lyrata subsp. lyrata, assembly GCF_000004255.2. Lineage (NCBI taxonomy): Eukaryota > Viridiplantae > Streptophyta > Magnoliopsida > Brassicales > Brassicaceae > Arabidopsis > Arabidopsis lyrata. The sequence continues at coordinate 17,436,330 of NW_003302554.1, forward strand.
GATTTGTTTTATTATATTGGAAATTCTAGAATTAAATAAATAAATTGTTTTAAATTTAGGGTATTATTGTAATTTGGTTTATATATGATGATTAGCTTATATGAATTTATTAATTATCACGGAAAGCGTGCGACGGAGATAATCTAAGCCATTGATTATTTTATTACTAATAAGATAAGATACGTATATTATATGATCGTTTTTGTTTTATTTTCAGCACCAAAATAGTCATTTAGTATCATTTACTTTGGGGCTTAAATTACTCGTCCCTACTTGTTTACCACTAACTAGGATATGACCCGCGGTACACCGCGGGTTAATTATTTGATTTTTTTATTTTTATAAATTGATGAATTTATTGTGTATAATATTTTTTGTTGTATACCGCGGGTCACATGCGTTGTATCTAAAATAAAAAATTTTAAGTTGTATTTGTTTTGTTTAGTGTTTAAGATTGTATAATTGTATTTTGATTTGTTATTTATAGGATTTCACCTGTGATATATTGTCTCGTATTAATATTGACCCAAACCCGTCTAACCATATAATCTAAAATGAAATTAAACACCATTTTGTTATATTTTTAATAACACTTTTATTTAAATGTCATATAATTCGAGTTAATTTGAAATTTGCTTTCAAATAGTTTCCATGTATATTTTTAAATTAGTGTGTGTTTTTGGACCAACCCGTAAAAACAATTTATAATTGTATCTTAAAATACTAATTAGGATTTCACCCGTGATATACTGTCCCATTTTAGATAATTGTAACAATTAAAAAAAGATCCGAATGACTCAATTTCGGGTCTGAATAAAATAACGACATGATTAAATGCTCAATTTGTTCTTAAAAATGTTAATATAGATTACACACATATTTTTATTCGTCGATTGAGTAATATATGTCCGTTTTAAAAATTTTGAATTGTAACATATGCAGAAAAAAAAAACTAAAATTTACTAACTATTTATATATTTTATAATAATTTAAAATAATATAAATATAAGATCAAATAAAAGTGAAATAAGAATCATATATTTATGTTTAAATTAGGTAGAGAGGTTTTAGGAAATTAGTGCAAATTTGTTATATTAGCATTAAATCATCATATTTGATTTCTTTATCTATAAAAATAGTGGAGAATATACCATAAATAAAGCATTTAAATATAGTAATTAGTTGAGAAAGTATATATATTTTAGATTTTATTAATTATTTTCGTTTTTTAATTTTGCCAAAATTTAAGGAAAGATCCGATTGAAGATTTCCGGGTCAAAATTAAACAAATTTGACCCGATTTGGGTACCCCAAAATCTGCTGCAAAAATGTATAGTAGATAACACGATGGGGCTTATTAAATGCTCTCGCCGTCTCGAAAATCGTAGTGGAAATAAAAATTAAACAAGAAAATGTATTTCCTCTTTTTCTAATTTTGTTCTATCATTTTGTATAACTGGAAATCTGAATCCTTGCTAGTTGCTAGATTCGTCTACAATCCCGTAATGGGATCAAATACGGAATTTAAATAAAGGAAAGATAGTATGGACTAAAGGATGGCTCTATTATACTTTTTATAGATTATTTTGGTTCAAGTAATTTTGATGCTTTGTAGTATATAAAATGCGATAAAGAATTTTCCATGATGTAGAATAAAGCTTTTGATTGCAACATTTGTTTCTACTTTCTAGTAGTTTTAGAACTTAGAAGTTAGAAGAACTGGATTTTCTTCAGATAAAGTTGTTTCATCTGCCGTAATTTTTACTATGTATGGTAAATATAGAGGGTTTTTCTCTTTTGGACAATTATGAAGGACAAAAAGACAAACCCATTATACACGCTTCATAATTCTCCAACGTGTGTGTTAATCTAGACTATGAAGACGGAAGATCATTTATTTATTTCATCAGTTGATTTCAGTTCCATACCTTAAAGTCATATATGATAATTCCTTTTAAAAGGATCCGCTTCTTATACACAAGACTTCGGCCTAACATATCAGAAGTTTATTACATAAACTCGAAAAGGAAAAAAAAAAAAAAACTATCAGTTCATACAAACGGTAATATACAAATGTATGCCAGGAAAAGAAAATATGAACAATATAAAAACTAACTAAAATAGATACCTTATGAGTTATGATCGTAGTATAAATTGAAATCGCTATGAATGCTTCAATTGACAATCACGTCTAACCATATGATGACAATATTAGCAATAAATATAACATTAATAACAAATTTGCACACGTCCCTTCATTTTTTTGTTAAATGTCCACGTGTATTTGTCTTGTTGCTAGCGTTCACTATCTTCTCATGGTTCGTTTCTTCTTTATAAGACAACATTAAGACATTACGCATCCACCTACGCAGTGGCGGAGGTAGCATAGAAACATGGGGGTCAACTGACCCCGGTGAATTTTCAAAATCAAACTAATATTATGGCATATTTAAACAAATACATAGATATTTGATTAAATTCCTATAAATTGACCCCAGTGTCCAATATGAAAACTACTCTTTTGACCCCTTAAACCATAACTTTTTTAATATTACAAAATGATATAGACTATAACCACTAATTGTTATATATAAGTTTCTTTGTTTTTAATTTTATTATCATGTTTTAGACAAACCAAATGTTTTTTATAAATATCAGAATTTCATTTTTGTAAATGTAATAAAAAAAACATAAGCTATATGCAATATAATTTGAAGAAAAAAAACAACCACACTTTATTAAAATATTTTTTATATTTTGACCCCGGTAAATTTAAATTCTAGCTCCGCCACTGTCACCTACGTATGTTGCAGTCGGTCACCAGATATTTATTAATTTTTGTTTTTAAACATCTATTTTGTTCAAATTCGACTTTACTATTCTCATTGAACTAATCATATAGATTTAGAAAAAATAAAATCATATGTCATAAAATGAAGAAATTATGCAACCGTATAATTTTCTTATTTGTTTATTTTGTGGAGATACCGTAAAGAATGTGAATCCGAATTGCGAAGATTTGAAGGATCCATACCATTGGCCCATTGGGTAATGAGTAGTGCCCAATATGTCATCAAACATTTTGCAGCTTTCAACCCAATTTGTTTTCCTTTTAGAAATTTACTTAACGGACACTCTTTAATATATATCACAATAATTTCAAACCGCTACTCTCCAAAACTCAAGTAATGAATTTCTTATAATATGTCAACAATGATTTCTTTCATATTTAGAAAGAAAAAAATGATGATTGAGAACTCAGAGTAGCATGTAAAAAAGGTTATAGTTGGGCTGATTGTTGTTTGGGTGTGAATAATTCACTAATAGAAGAAGCAAAGCAATCTTTGACCAAAAAAAAAAAAAAAGAAGAAGAAGTAAAGCAACAAGCCAAGTTCGCGTCAGAGGAGTGGGAAAATTGCCTATGAAGTTTGATGAACATAGGCTTGTCATGTATTGCTGATCTTGGATGATGTAATCAACTAATCATTTATCTGCTTGTCGCTGGAATTTGTTTCTGCGGTTGACTTATCGCACGGTGCAATACATACATGATCAATACATTGAAGAATGAGGCAGAGGATATAAGGTGTGGAAGAATTCTTCATCTGTAAAAAGCATCTCAAATCAACAACAATTTGAGGTCAGTTCTACGCTTTTAAAGTCGTAGAACATAGTTTGATCCATTTTTGAATTGGTAGTATAGATATCTCCATCTATAGAGCTACATGTACAACGATTCTTATTGTTACAAGGTAAAAGAGTGGGTAGAACATGTATAGCTTTCTTAGTTATATATACGTCACTCATCAAAGAATTGTGACTGAAAAGAAAAGAATCAAATTGTTTTAGAACATAATGTATACAATGTTCTGCTGAGTAATCTCCAGGAATAATAACAGCATTGAGACATAACATCAAGATCATTATCCTTTTGGTTTTCTTGTCCAAGAAAAAATAGTAGCTGTTGACTTTCAAAACTCAATGCAACATGTGACAACAGGCTCCGAAACACCAACCTTTATGAGTGGATTAAAGTCGTAAGCATTAACAAACAAGTTTTTTTGTTTGTCTTGGTGAGAATTGAAAATAAGTGTTGTTTCAAAAACAGTGTTTGAAGATATTCTTTTGTTGTTCAACATTTAAGGTGGGAGAGGTTGAGGCCATCACATGTTCCACTAAGCAATGTCCTTTGTAGGAAAAGCACTTTGGCTAACTTTTTTTTTTCTTTTTTTGGTGTTGTAATGAAAATAGAAGATAAAGGAATTAACAACGAACACAAAATGTGGGATACATTATTATTAGAGTCAATTAGCTGTATGCTAATTATCTGAGAAATAATTAGCTTGTACATACACAACTTTTATTCTTTGCAAAACAAGAGAGATAAATCTTTGGTTTCGAAAAAATCGGACGAATTTACTCCTGGAATAAAATACATGTGTATTTCCCGATATATCACTATATATCATGATATATAATCAAAAAAAGAATGGTTAAAAAAACCAGAAACTGATGTTGGATCATAAAAAACCAATCAATCTCTATGACGACTCTGCAAAGAATCCTCCAAATCAAGATCAACAACAACACGATTCAAGACATTATCTTCCACTTATTCTCAAGTTCCTTAAACCTCTCAACATCAAACTTATGACTCTTAAACAACTTCCTCTGCCTAGAAAGAAACAACCTTTTCATGAAATCTTGATACGTTGGGTCTCTTGAAGTCATCAAGAAATAATCATAACCCACAATAATCCCAGTAGTTGTAGTTAAAAACGTTATTTATTCTTAGCGTCGTCGGTTGACGGTGTCTCAAATCATCTCTAACAGAAGCTCAATAATAACGAACGACACCCAAACATACGACGTCTCTATATCAAAATTTTTTTAAGGTTTATTGAGTTCATTTTAATCAGAAAAATGCGACGAGTTTAATGAATTCAAAATATCATAATGTTAGATGCAATCAGTTCCACAATTAAGAAGAATCATTTGTTTGGGGTTATCATAAATCAAATAAAAAAAGAAAAAGAAAAAAATAAATAATAAAAGGAAAGAGAAACAAAGAAGGAAGGAAGAAAGAATGAAGTGTTTGATTTTAGGGGTATTTTAGTCTTTTTATCTTGTTTTCAGTTGATCATTTATTTACAGGTTTGCCACTTCTCCTTTGACTTAAATACTTCTCAGTCTTAGGGTATGTAGTGTAATTACTCTTATTATTAAGTCTTTTGTATATCCCCATTCACATCAATTTATAAAGTTAGCTCTTTTTCAAGAAATCTCTAGGCTTCTATCGTCATAAAAAAACTCCCTTTCAATAATCTTTTATGAGACAATTCAAATTTAGGTATCAAAAGATAGCATTATGGAATTTACGAGCAACCTAAATGCGAGGAGAAGCTGTATTTCACATCTCCAATCGAAATTCAGCATTTATCTAAGTGTAATAACAATTTGATTATTTTTCTTAATACGTTTTTCTGTGAGTTTGAACCGGGATCTTTTATAGAATATATACTATCTTCGGTATAAGAAAAAGAAGAAGAAGGATATTTTAACTTTATTTATCTCAGAAGATTAATTATATCTAGTTCTTGATGCTATGAAACATTGAAACCCATAACACGAAAACCTTTGACATTGTTAGACTTATAATTAAAAAAAAATTATCATTCCAAGATCCATTTCTTTATAATTTTTATAAGAATCTTTGTAGGAGTAGTGAATTATTGAAAATTTGGCTGGTTATATGTGTACTGTTTCTGGTTGACAACAAAATATGTGAACTGTTTGTGATGTATATGTTAACTAGTATTAAGCCCGTACATTCGTACGGGCGAAATTTATTTGATGATAAATAACTGTAGTTTCCGTTTTCAAACGTAAGTGTGGGTTAGTCACATTAATACATATATGATCAAAATTTAACATTAAAGAGATTGAAGGAAATTATTCAACGTACAATTTCAATAACTAATAACTTCTCAACAATGATCAAGCTCAATCGTACTGAACGCTAATTAAAAAATTATGTGATACCAAACATTCAATGGTCCTATCACAAGAATCAACAATGGCCTATAAGTTTTAAATCACCACAATGCTTTTCAGAATGCCGTAGATATGTATCGACGTTAGCTTTTTGTTGTACGTGGTGAAACGCCACCCTTAGCGAGTTTCTAATTAGAGATGTGGTGGCGAAACAATTTGAGATCTTATGGTCAGTCGGGAGATTCAGTGGCTTGATACACATGTTTGAGAACCTTGTTTTCAACTATCACTTTCTCCGGGAGCTCTTATGTCTAACTTGTTGCTGCCCAAAAAAAACCGAAGTTCAGAAAACCAGAGAACCGATAGTGAGATATACAAATGAAAAGAGAGATATCCTTTTCCAACAGAGAACAGAGATATTTGGTCGAGTAATCTACAAAAGGGATGTATAAAACAAAGAGAAGTAAATCAGAAAAAATTGTGGTTCAGAGAATCTAACTACAGATCGAGTAATTATTGCTGCTTTTTACGTTCGTTATGAATAATGTTTTGAACATGGGGTCACTTATAACAAAAAAGCAGTAATCGACATATCTAGTAAAATCAAATTATTTATATATAAATAGATAAAAATCAAAACAGAGAGAAAAGCAATATGTTGATTACATGTTCGTCTAAAAAAAAATTCAGATTTTATGGTGATTTGGATTATTGGGATCACCTTATGAGAGGAGGAGGAAGACGACCAGAGGTGGAAAGTTGGAATGAATGAACTGTGAGGATGAAATAAGAATTTGGTGTTAAGGGATCATGTTCGGCTGTCGAGCAGGAAAGACAGTTCTATAATAGTAACAATAATTTTTTTATGGTGATTTGGATAAAGTGAAGGGAGAAACAATTGTGATAATCGATTGTGTCATTGTGTGATATATATACATGGCGATTTGATGAAACTGATGAGAGTAGGAAGTTAAATTTGGGGATCGTGGAATGCAAAGAGGAGATCGTGGGATTTTGTTTCCCAATTTAAAAGAAAGAAATTGGTCTCGACAAAGGTAAGAAAACAATAGTGAAACAAATAAAGAGTGGGATCATGCCTTTTTTATTGGCTTGAGGAAAACTGAAAAAAAGAAAAATATTAATTAATTAATTATTTTTCTGTAGAGTTTTGATCTTAAAAGTGAAAGAATTGGGATTTATGACAGATGTCAGATGGAGAGAGTTGCAGTTACTTATAAAATGACTTGTGAATGATTAGATAAGGATATAAGACAAAATGATGGTGTAGTTTAGCAAAATAAAGAAATTAATGGATCATTGGCTGGGATAATTTTGGAGAAATGAAATAAAGAGAGAAAGAGAGTGACGTCGTAAGAATGTGGGGGAGGTAAAGAGATTAGGGAAAAGATACCGAATCTTCTCTTGGTTTTGCGACTTGGCTGGTTCCAATTATTTTTCACACCCACTACAAATCGTAATATTTTAGGGAAATAATTTCAAGCTATATTGTACATTGCGATATTTATATGATTCAAATTTTGATTAAATTTTTTTAATGATTTTGAATATATATATATATATATATATTCTTATAACTCATGGTAAATTTCTACGCCTATGAAGAAGTCAGAACTAATTCTTGGGAAGAGGAAATTCTACCGGTAGAGTTTCTACAAATTTTCAAATGGACAGTAAATAATAGACCTATATCTATGTGGCCAAATAATAAAGCTGAGCAACTATGTGTATAGGAAAAATCGATTCCTGAACTAAACCAACATGACGACTTTTCTACCAGACTAGAACCACTAGTACACCACTTCTAGGTACACCTTGAAATTTATGCAAGAATTTTTGTATTGTCATCAAACGGTTGAATTTAAAGTGTTATATATATATATATATATATATATATATATATATATATATATATATATATATATATAACTTCACTTTTCTCGTGTTCAAGTACTAGGTCGCCGACCTTCTGCATGAATAACATGTCTCGTAAGTTTAGAGTGGTTACGTTACTCAAAACACGTTATCAAAAAAAAAAGCAAGTTTAGTAAGTTAAAATAATTCATTAATTGTATTGTCCGAAGAAACACGCGTGTTACAGTATTTCAGAATCGACCATGATCAGAAGTTTTCTAGATGATATCGACATGAAATGTCAGTCTATAGAAAATTTTGTGTGGATGTACATGAATCAATGATAACTAATAGAAAAAATGTTTACGAACAGTCGTACTCGTTCTATATAATGTTTTCCTATAGATAAATGATAAAATACTTATACCAAAACAAAATAAAAATTAATGATAAACTACAAAACATTAGCATGTAGGATTTTGTAAAGTTATGTTTTATGAATACTTTAGTTTTTTTAAAACAAAATCTGTGCTTTCACATTAAAAGGAAATCATTTAAACCGGTTAGATTAGATGTATAAAAAGAAACCGTTAGCAGTGATAACTGATGACTTATATATATACTTTGCTATTTTGACCGTTACTTGTCATTGTTTTACGTTTAATCTTATCACCAAACTGTTTTTAACCCCATTGTAAAAAAACAATTGACGACAACTAAACCAATAATAATATACGTGTTACAAACTTAAAAGAAGAAACAGCATCGTGGAAGATAGTTCATTTGCAGAGTGGCTATTTTGTAATTTATGAATTTTTCCATGTCCTCGATCAACTAGGCGACAAAAAGGACCGCCCGTACTACCTCGTGAGATCCAAACGCTTCTACTTTCACGCGCCTTTACTACTCACGCGCTCTTTGCACTAAAATATTTAATTTGTCACAATTGTACATTCGTGCGCCAGGATTCTACGCAGAGAAATGTCGTCAGGTCGTAGATTATTGAAGGTATTCATCAAGATCATGAAGAAGAAAGTGTAATATATCGTATATCTACTAAAGATCGACATAAATTATCAGTTGTAGAATCGTCTATGTAACAGTTCTCATAATTTACAATTAATAATAAATCTAGACGGAAAAAAAAATTAACTGTACATAACTACTTTAACCAAATCGGTCTGGTTTGATAGATCCAAATCATTTTATACAAATCGATCTTTTAGGCAAACCACAATGCAAATAGCTAAATGGAGAGTAGAGGACACGCGCTATAAAGAATGTGTGTGTGGGAGTGGGAATAGTTCGTATTAACACCACCACTAATTATAATGTTCGCTTCGTCATATCTGACTAATTACTGATTTAATTATATAAGGTTTTATTTTTTTATTTTTATTTTTTTCAGCAAGGTTTTATTATATTTAGTTTTAGTCAGTGTTCTAAAAAGCGGTCTAAGCGGTTGCCTAGGCCTCGACTAGGCGCTAGGCTCTCATGCGACGTCTAGATAACCGCCTTGACCGCCTAAAATTATATAGAACTTGTTTAATGTATTTTTTCAATTTCAATTAGAGTTTTATATATATAGTTATAAATATTTATATATTGTTTAATATAAATATAAATAAATGTCTTATTTAGTTTTTGTTTATAATTTCGTAATTTTTAGTTTTATATATATATTTTAAATAACTTTTATATATAATATCATATTTATAATGTTTTATATTATAAACGTCTAAACCGCCTTAAAAATCGCCTAGGCTCCGATTAGGCGTTCTAGGCGCTAGGCACTGGGTCACCGCCCGCTTAGTACCTAGCGCTTTCTTGAACACTGGTTTTAGTTAAATTAAAAAAAAAGTTTGTTGTCATACTATTACCACTAGATTCCTATTAAAACCTCTGACACAGAAAGAAGGGTTTCAATCTCATTAAAGAGAAAAGAAACGATTAGAGAAAGAGAAGAGCTACACTTCTTTTTCTTTTATTTTTGTGGATACTTCTTCTTCTTCTGTGTCTCTCTGGTCTGTCTCTGTGTAATCTCTGTTTCTTTTTGTTTGAAGATGTAAAGATTATTAATTGTTTTCTCTTTCCATATTTATCGATCTCTTTGTTTTCTCCATAAATTCGTCTCTCCTCTTCTCTCTTGCTGACTCCACAAAATTTGAGCTTTTTTTTTGAAGTTCTTGAGGTAACTTTTCTCAGTCTCTTATAGTTTTATTTTGTTTGATTTTGTCAATTTCGAAACTTTGAATTCTGGTTTTTATTGTTTTCATAATTTTTCTGGAGAAAACCCAGAAAGTTGTAAAGATTTTGCTGAATTGAGTATGTTCTATTGAAATTGATTCGACAGATTTTTGAGAACGATGTATGTTTTAAATTCGATTTCGACGCACCATAAATTTTATATATGAAATTGAGATTTTGAAAACAACAGATTTGGTCTCATCTTCTTCAAGTTGTTGTTGATGTGTCTGCTGCCTGCTGCTTAGAGTAGTGTTTGTTGCAAGTTGGCTTATTATTGTCTAATCAGTTATATTATTATTTTATTTTTTAGTGTTTCGATTTGTAACATTTTAGATTCCGTCTTTGACCAATTAAAATCTTTCCTCCATAACGTTTTATTTTATAACGTTTTTTTTCTTTCTTTCATGTTTTTAACTTTGACAGCTACTTCTAAGTTCGTTTTAAGCATCAATTCGTTTATGCAAATAGAGAGAATCTCATGTCATGTCTTAGAAAACAAAATTGCTCAGAAACTATCTTTTTGGTTTTGATTTTAATATTAGTAGGAAGAGATCTTTTAGGAATCTATTCCTCTGTTTTTTTCTTTGGTTGAGAAGGACCAGAGAAACTCTCTTGTTTTGTTTCAGAGAATCTCTGTTTGTGGTCTCTCTTTATGAAATCTTTATCTCTATCTTCTTTCAGATTCTGCTTCTTCTGTCTAGTTACTTAGTGGCCAAGATTCACTTATTTGACTCGGCTGGCAAAATCTATCGAATATCTTATCTTCTTGCAACTTGTTGAGAGACTTAAAGCTCTACTTACTTTGTTTGTTGCTTCTTCTTATCCTTTGTCTTGTTCTTCTGTGTCTTGGTAATGGTATAAATTACTTCTTTTTGGTGAAATTGCAGAACAAGTGAAGAGCTTAATATCCACAAGACTCTCTTGTTTCTTTCTTAAATGGCTAAAGTTTATTGGCCGTATTTCGATCCTGAATATGAGAACTTGAGCACCAGAATCAATCCTCCAAGGTAAAAATCATTATTACATTTCACACCATTGATGCTGTTTCCAAGTAGCTCATACTTTTCTATGTTGTTGCAGTGTCTCTATAGATAACACTAGCTGCAAAGAATGCACTCTTGTCAAGGTAAGCTATCTTCTTTCTCGGATTTCAATCGATTTGATGATTTAACTGAAAATTTGAGGCTTGTGAATAGGTGGACAGTATGAACAAACCTGGAATACTACTGGAAGTTGTGCAAGTCCTGACCGATCTCGATCTCACAATCACCAAAGCATATATCTCTTCTGATGGTGGATGGTTCATGGACGGTAATAATATTGCATATATGTATACATTCATAACAAATTCTTTCATTCCAATGAAGCATCTCACTGATTCTCTTTTCACATCTTTTTAGTATTCCATGTCACTGATCAACAAGGAAACAAGGTTACTGATAGCAAAACCATTGATTACATCGAGAAGGTATATACATAAAAGCAGTTAATATATGTTTAGTTTGTTTAATGTATGCACTTGGTTTGTTATTACATTATATCTGATTCTTGTTTTTTTTCTTTTAAAAGGTTTTAGGACCAAAGGGTCATGCTTCGGCTTCACAAAACACTTGGCCAGGTAAAAGAGTCGGTGTCCATTCATTAGGCGACCACACATCGATTGAGATTATTGCTCGTGATCGTCCTGGTCTATTGTCTGAGGTCTCAGCCATACTAGCAGACCTCAACATCAATGTGGTGGCGGCTGAAGCATGGACTCACAACCGTAGGATCGCGTGTGTCCTCTATGTGAATGATAATGCAACTTCTAGAGCCGTTGATGACCCAGAAAGATTGTCTGCCATGGAAGAACAGCTCAACAATGTGCTGCGTGGGTGTGAACAAGAAGATGAGAAATTTGCTCGGACGAGTCTCTCCATTGGATCAACTCATGTTGATCGAAGGCTTCATCAGATGTTTTTCGCTGATAAAGACTATGAAGCAGTGACCAAGCTTGATGACTTTGCTTCTCGTGGACTCGAGCCCAAAATCACGGTTGAGCATTGCGAAGAGAAAGGTTACTCTGTGATAAACGTGAGCTGCGAGGATCGACCAAAGCTCATGTTTGACATTGTATGCACGCTTACGGATATGCAATACATTGTGTTTCACGCCACGATTTCATCAAGCGGCTCTCATGCTTCTCAGGAATATTTCATTAGACACAAAGACGGTTGCACTCTTGACACAGGAGAGAAAGAGAGAGTTGTCAAATGTCTAGAAGCCGCAATCCATAGACGAGTCAGCGAGGTAAGTAAACATTTTTTATTGGTGCATGTTACTTGCATTAGAAGCAACAATTTCTTAAGTTATTTGTCTGAAAATACTATTATAGGGTTGGAGTTTGGAGCTCTGCGCAAAGGACAGAGTTGGATTACTGTCGGAAGTGACAAGGATTCTGAGAGAGCACGGGCTATCAGTGTCGAGAGCTGGTGTGACAACAGTAGGAGAACAAGCCGTCAATGTTTTCTATGTGAAAGATGCTTCAGGGAATCCAGTGGACGTGAAGACGATTGAGGCTTTACGTGGAGAGATCGGACACAGTATGATGATTGACTTCAAGAATAAAGTTCCGAGCAGAAAAGGGAAAGAAGAAGGTCAAGCCGGAACAGGAGGAGGATGGGCCAAAACCACTTTCTTCTTTGGGAATTTGCTGGAGAAGTTGCTGCCTTGAGAGAAAAGGTAACTATAAATGTGTGGATAAAATGTACCGTAAAATGTGTATTATGTATGATCTAGAGGGCCCTAGTGTGGTGTATGAGTGTATGACTTGGTCAGGGATTTTGGTGGTTTGCCCGAAACTAAACCGAACCAAAACTGGTTTTCGGTTACTTAGTCATAGTAAAATGAACATGTCTATAAAAGAATAATATGCAACTCTTCCTATTGGAAGGCTTGCTTTTGTCTATGTAATATCAATCCTTGTTATGTATTATCTTTGGCCAAATGTGATATTTTCTGTAGTTTAATCTCTTCTTTCCCTTCTATTTTGTAACTTCTTCGAATCTTGAATATCAATATCATTGCAATGAGAAAAATGGAGTATAATCCAATGAATATACAGTATACTTACAAATAGTACACAAGCCTAAAAAAGTGATAAATGGGTGCATCTGCGAATACTTTTGTTATAGTCGAATATGAAAGTAAAATTAAGTAAACGGCTTGATGTTTCCATGTCCTATCGAATAATATTCTTTCTTCAATAACTTTCATGTATTTAAGCAAAATACTTAAAAGTATAAATTAACACTTAAGTTTGAAAACATTTTGTTAAAAAAAACCTTTTGAATGATAAAAAAAAAAAGCTTTTTAGTTAAAGAATAATTTTTTTTTTTAATAAAAGGTTATTTGTAAAAAAATTTTAAGCGTTAAATTTATAATATGTGAAAACATGTTGAACTTAGGACACCACAAAACTTACGGACCAAAAGACGGAATGCTAAGTCCGGTTTGTTTTCAACATATATTAAATTTAACACTTAAGTTTGAAAACATTTTGTTAATAAAAAAATCCTTCGAATGATAAAAAAAAAACTTTTAGTTAAAAATCAATTTTTTTTTATTAAAACCTTATTTGTAAAAAAACCTTAAGCGTTAAATTTACAATACGTGAAAACATGTTGAACTTATGACACCACAAGACTTACGGACCAAAGGACGGGATGCTAAGTCCGGTTTGTTTTCAAAGTATTTTAAATTTAACAATTAAGTTTGAAAACATTTTATTAAATAAAAACCTTTTGAATGATAAAACACCTTATAGTTAAAATCAAAATTTTTTTATTAAAACTTTATTTGTAAAAAAAACTTAAGCGTTAAGTTTACAATACATGAAAACATGTTGAACTTATGACACCGCAAGACTTACGGACCAAAAGACGGGATGCTAAGTCCGGTTTGTTTTCAAAGTATTGTAAATTTAACACTTAAGTTTGAAAACATTTTGGTAATAAAAACCTTTTGAATGATAAAAAAAAATATTTTAGTTAAAATCATTTTTTTTTTACTAAAACCTTATTTGTAAAAAAACCTTAAGCGTTAAATTTAAAATACGTGAAAACATGTTAAACTTATGACACCACAAAACTTATGGACCAAAGGACGGGATGCTAAGTCTGATTGTTTTCAACGTATTTTAAATTTAACAATTAAATTTGAAAACATTTTTGTTAAATAAAAACCTTTTGAATGATTAAAAAAAATGTTTTGTAAAGAAATTAAAATTTTTATTAAAAAAAAGAAATTAGGAAGATGATACCTGGTTGGAATTGGATAGCAAGGAGGGCCCTCACAACAAAGCCCATTGACGCGAGCCTTGAGCCGTTTGTGGACGAAGAAACTCGATGAGTTTTGTATTTTCTTCATCCTCAAAGTAACTCTAAAAACCCATCGAAACCTTCATCGTCAAAGACTGCTCTCTTTCACTGTCTCTCTCCGTCCCTAAACCCATCGAAACTGCTGCTCGTCCTTCGCTTTCACTGTCCCTCTCTCCATGGTAACGAATTACCAATAACACGGGAAATTAGTTAAAAGATCCGACCTGACATCGTTCTCGATTAATTGGAGACAGAAGATGGAGATCAAATCACGAAACCAGATGCTTTTTGAAGAGATCATTGACTTACTTCAATATCGGAATGGAACATCGGCGATCATCGGTTTTTGTTTTCTGTTTGGAAGAAGAAGAGAGATTAGTGAGCGAGTATTTATAAGCAAAAGGTTGACACAAAAACAAAAAGGAAACTTTGACTGATTTCCTTTTTTTTTTTTTTTTTTTTTTTTATTCTGACTAGGTTTACGTTGTTTTCTTTTATGCAATTATGCTTTAAAATTTTTATAACGGTAAAGAAAAGTTTTAAACAACAGTCATATTTCTCCTACTGCGTAATAGTTTATCTAAGGTAAATTATTTATTTGAGTGACTAAACCATTTTATGATACAAATCTTTTGAAACAGAGGATACCCTCCACTGGAGAGGACAGAGCTCAAGCCATGACCTTGGGTGGCTTTCTAATAAGAGTTGCTTGTTCCACGGCATAAGCAATCTCAGTGAGCTCTGATGTGATGATCAAGATGAGAAGAATGCTTCATTACAGTCCCTAATCTCTTACCTTCTTTGAGGCCACTAGTTGTCAAAAACCGCCTTCGGGTATGAACTCCGACGCATTTTTCGTGGCCTAGTCCAGTAGATCATAACCCAAAATAACATCAAGGAGATAAACAGAATCTGAAACTGTCCTATAAATCGCCTAACATAGAGAGACACTAGGCAAAATGGTACACAAATCAAACAACAGTCATATTTTTCTTTATGCATGCGTAAGAATCTATCAAGGTAAAGTATTTGATGTTTCGTTGAGTGACTGTTGATACAGAGCATTCTTGAAACAGAGAATAGACCATTGATTGAAGATTAGGCTAGAAAAATAAACTCTACCATAAGACTGTGTCAGTTAATTTGAACGCATTGCACAAACAGATAGGAAAGCTCGGTTCTAGAAAACTGTGGCACGGATTACAACGCAAAAAGAAATCACGCTTGATCGTGCCAAGTCACGCTTAGATGAAGCTATAAGCTGAAAAATGTTGCACATGTATCATCAAGCCTTTTGATGCCATAGACTCAGTCAATAACTTTTTTCTCAGTTTTTTATACTCGTAGACATAGTGTAAAGCTTTTATGGGTTGATACTACACTAGAGTTTGCAAGCTGATATAACTCATTGTACTCTTTGCATTCGATTAATATACAGCAGAAAACTTCATTGACTTATACGATCCATGGTCTAAAATTTCACCACTCAAGAGTTTTGGGCCTTTATAATCAAATTGGTGCATTGACTTGGGCATGAGAATGGGTCGATTGATTTAGCACAAGCAGTATATAATAAAATGCAACATATATGATCCAATGAATATGTTATGGGAGATCATTGTGTTTCTCTGTAGTTTAATTATGTATTAAACGTAATTATTTTTATTTATGATATACTAATTAAGTCTCTCCTAGTAAAATAAGGTTGAATATAGGCCCTTGAATTTGGGGAGGGCTAATGTAAAGTAGATATGTGACAAAGTGGAAAAGCAATTAAAAGAAAACGGCATGGAGTGCGGCCACGGGTAAGGCTAACAGCTAGCTTTCTCTACATATGCACGACACTAAGAAAAAGTCTAAACGGCTTTGATGTTTCCATGTCCTATCGGCTATCGAATAATATTGTTTCTTCCATAAATTTCATGTATTCAAGCAAAATACTTAAAAGTATAAACTAACTCCTTGCGTGATCTTACAAAAAGAAGAAGAAGTATAAACTCGTTCTAGCACAACAGAACAATCAATCAATACAGTTTATGTTTGAAGAATACAGTTTGTGTATTGTTTGTTTAAAATCAAACTAATATATATCTTCGTTGCCTTTCAAATCTTCTATGAAATTTTTATATATTCCGTGAGGATGCAAACGACACAAGCCGTCGAATTGTTGTTATCTTTTTCTTTTCTTCAAGATATGACAGATTTAGATTGAATTATTTTCTGTTGACATGTCGAAAGAATCAAAACTATGATTGATTCATTAAAACATCCTTTATAAAATTAGTTACCATATGTTCTTTTTGTTTACTGTTTACCATATGTTTATCTTTACAAATTACAAATGGATGATGCTAAACTTATGGTTAAACATATATAGAGTAATCAAAACCGTAAGATAACTTAAATAACAGTAAAAGTGATACATTGAAAAATGATAACTACTTTATTATCATCAGGATTCGGTTAAAAACTTGTTTAATAACATCACTTCTACTAATTATAATAGAACTAATCAAATCTTGGGTTTTAGGAATTAGGATGATATAGGGAGGTGGAGGAATGAAGAAGATTTGGTGGGAAGTTGCCCCATTAGAGCAAAAAACGTGCCCACCAACTCAAAGGCCTCATTAGCATTTTTGTGCATTTTTACCGGTTGCGTTTTTTCTTCTGTTTTTTGATATAGATAATTCTCATAATTTGTTTTAATTCAAGGTGCATTTATTTCTTGGCTATTACATCTGCAATTCTTGTCTTCTTCATGAAATAGGTTTCTTTTATTTGACACAAGATAAAATATCTTCGAAACTAGTAAATAGTAGTAAAAGAAGAAGAAATTTATAGGTTTCAGTCTTTCAGAGAAAGTTCAGAAAGTACTCATAGAGAGCTATACTTTTTACAATGTAGATTCGTCTTTTGTCTAACGTTTTTATGTAAGATTTGAAACGTCATTTTATAAGTTCCTAATTCACTCTTTTTTTTTTTTTTGTCGTTTTTCTACTTGTTTAGAACGATAACATAATATTTGATTTGTTTTGCACTGTCTTCTAAGTTGTAAATTTGTAATTGATTTATGAACTGGGTTTATACAAACAAAGAACTAATTTTACACTCCGACAAAAATCCCTAAAGTCCTACAATTACATATCCATCACAACATCATTTAGAGTAACGAAAATTCAGATAATAATACAATATTTTAATTAATTAAACGAGCAACGTATGATATGAGAAAAGGTTATTTTCTAATTAAATTAAATAGTGATATATCTTTGGACGTTATCCCTTGACCTGTAAACGCTCCTGAGAAATGTGGAGTTTAATTACATTATGCGACTCAACAGCTTCGGATTTCCAATCACATATGTAAGTAAAGTTCTCGACCATTTTTTAATTCCGTTACGTACATTATTAGTTTAACCTATTCTAATAAAAAAAATTCGTGTGATTATGAAAATAAATAAATACAGAAGAGTCGAATTTGGAATTTAATTTGTAATTAGTACTGTTTTCTCCTGTCAATTTCAGACACGTGGCAGATCACGTGTCATATAGTCATTACCCGTACGTTTACTCTTTGCCTTTTATCTCCTTTATGATTTGTTTTCTATCTTACTCGTGAATCGTTAATTCGTTATCAACGAGCTTAAAAGCTTAAAGAAATTAACGGATTAGTAATAATAATTCGACCGAAGAGAAACCCAGAAAGAAAGAGGCACCGAAGAACACTAATTCTGAGGTATGATCCGAAAAAAAGTTCCAAAGTTTTTATCTTTTATTTTATCTTTTGTGAGCAAATAAATCTTCTGGTCCTACGCTAGTCAATGGACATTCTCCGTAATTTTCGTCTCTTTTTTTTTAGAGATTGTAATTACTACTATAAAGTAAATTTCTCCAACTTTCTGGAAAAATCCATCCAGCAAAAGAAAAGAATTATTGGTTTATTGATTAAAAATCTCCAGTTCAAAATTAAGCACTAATTATGGGTTTTTGTTTATTGATGTCCAAAAAAAGGTTACACATAGAGACATTAATGTTTGCTGCGTTTTAGTTTAGTTTAAGAGTTTAAGACCATATCTCAATCCTTATTTCCCTACATTTGTCGTCTTTTGATGTCCTAAACTCAGAGATATTTATCTATCCCCTCTCTCTCTCTCTCTCTCTCATTCTCTTATTTACTTTTGATCTTGTGGTGTTAGAATCAAAGAGACCGCTTAAAGATGGTGAGTGAAGGAGCAACAAGAAAGGAACTTAACCTATGCTTCGAGAAGATGAAGATGGAAGGAATCGTGATCTCTGAGTGGAAAGATATCCCTGTGGAGCTTCTTATGAGGATCCTAAACCTTGTTGATGATCGGACGGTGATCATTGCTTCTTGTATTTGTAGTGGTTGGAGAGATGCTATTTCCCTTGGCCTCACTCGTCTCTCCCTCTCTTGGTATGTCTCTATCTTCTTCTTCTTCTTCTTCTTCTTCTTCTTCTTCTTCTTCTTCTTCTTCTTATGTCTCTGTTTCATTCTTTATTTGATAGAGTTATGATGTTTGAATTAGAGAAGATACTTATATGTGAAAAAAGTGTTTCGGGGTTTGAATAAAGATTGAGCCTTTTTAGCTATCTTCATCAATTGATGGATGATAAATTGCTGAGATCATGCCTGGTGATTGAAAGAGTCAAAACTTTTTTTTTGATTTGATCAGATTTTGTTATGAGGACAGTTCCTTGGTGATGGTTGATGATGGATCACAATTTGTGTTTATATGTTCCCAAAAACTAGGAGGAGGATTTTGATTTTTTGTGTTTACTTGTTGTTTGTTCTTTAGGTGCAAGAAGAATATGAACAGTTTGGTTCTTTCTCTTGCTCCCAAATTCGTTAAGCTTCAGACTTTAGTACTGCGACAAGACAAACCGCAGCTTGAGGACAGCGCGGTGGAAGCCATAGCAAATCACTGTCATGAGCTACAAGATTTGGACTTAAGCAAAAGCTTGAAACTTACTGACCATTCCCTATATTCTCTGGCTCGTGGTTGTACTAACCTCACTAAACTCAACCTTAGTGCCTGCACTTCGTTCAGCGACACTGCTCTCGCGCATTTGACAAGATTTTGCAGGAAGCTCAAAATTCTGAATCTTTGTGGTTGTGTTGAAGCTGTATCTGACAATACATTGCAGGTGCCTTTTAAAGATTCAACTCTCCAATATCATTCGCCTTATATGTTCTTTGTATCGATAACCAATCAATTCTTCATCCGATTGTGCAGGCTATTGGAGAAAACTGCAATCAGTTGCAGTCACTAAACTTAGGATGGTGTGAGAATATAAGTGATGATGGAGTTATGAGTTTAGCTTATGGTTGTCCTGATTTAAGAACCCTTGATCTTTGTGGTTGTGTTCTAATTACAGGTAAACCTCGTAAAGTTTAAGGCTTTACGAAACCAAATCAGAGTTTTTTTTTCCTCTTTAAAACCATTTTTTGTTGTGGCAGATGAGAGTGTTGTGGCTTTGGCGAATCGGTGTATACACTTGAGGTCATTGGGATTATACTACTGCAGAAACATTACCGACAGAGCGATGTACTCTTTAGCTCAGAGCGGAGTAAAGAACAAACACGAGATGTGGCGAACGGTAAAGAAAGGCAAATTCGATGAAGAAGGACTAAGAAGCCTTAACATTAGCCAATGCACTTACCTAACACCTTCAGCGGTTCAAGCGGTCTGCGATACATTCCCTGCACTCCACACTTGCTCAGGCAGGCATTCTCTTGTCATGAGCGGTTGTCTTAATCTACAATCTGTTCATTGTGCTTGTATCCTTCAGGCTCACCGGGCTCACCGCACCCACACCGCTTTCCCTCACCCGGCTCATTGAACCGGTGTGTGTGAGCCAGAGTGTCTTCTCTTTGGTATGTGTGTACATACATATAAGCATATGGTCTAAATAAAGCTTCTTTAAGTTTCTTCTTTGTCTTTGATACAATCTCAAGATTTTTAACATTATCTATTATGGAAAATCTTGTAGATTTGCGAAATAATTATTTCTAGCAATTTGTTTTAAGTTTGATCCATCAAAAGAAGATGATGCACAACAATTACGTGCGGAACCGGAACCGGAAATGGTTAAAACCAAACCGGAAATTATTATTATTTAGTCGTAATAACTAATAAGTCTCTTCTATGTATTTTTTCTCCAAGCCATGGAAGTAGATTGTCGTCGTTATTACGTCCGTCTTCTTCAATCATGCAGCAACAGAAATCGCGAAACTTTATGGAGACAAACCAACGGATTGTTCTTGAAGAAGGGTTTTATTAGTTCAATTGTCATTGTTGCTAATCATCTCCTTCAGATATACTCGCGGTCTGGGAAAATGGGAATTGCGCGGAACTTGTTCGACGAAATGCCTGAGAGAAACTATTTCTCGTGGAACACTATGATTGAAGGGTACATGAATTCTGGGGACAAGGGCACGTCTTTGAGGTTTTTTGATATGATGCCAGAAAGAGATGGGTACTCTTGGAATGTGGTTATTTCCGGGTTTGCTAAAGCTGGTGAGCTAAGTGTTGCTAGGAGGTTATTCGATGCCATGCCGGAAAAAGATGTTGTGACGTTGAACTCTCTGCTTCATGGTTATATTCTAAACGGTTATTCTGAGGAAGCTCTGAGGTTGTTTAAAGAATTGAAATTTAGCGCTGATGCTATTACATTGACGACAGTTCTTAAGGCTTGTGCTGAGTTAGAAGCTTTGAAACGTGGGAAGCAGATACATGCTCAGATTCTGATCGGCGGTGTTGAGTGTGACTCGAAAATGAATAGTTCTTTAGTTAATGTGTATGCAAAGTGCGGTGATTTGAGAATGGCAAGCTATATGCTGGAGCAGATTGGGGAACCTGATGACCATTCTCTATCTACCTTAATTTCAGGTTATGCTAATTGTGGGAGAGTGAATGAGTCTAGAAGACTTTTCGATAGGAAAAGTAACAGATGCGTAATTCTATGGAACTCTATGATTTCGGGTTATATTGCCAACAATATGAAATTTGAGGCATTGGTTCTGTTCAATGAGATGAGGAATGAAACCTGGGAAGATTCTCGTACGCTGGCAGCTGTTATAAATGCTTGCATTGGTTTGGGCTTCCTAGAGACTGGTAAACAAATGCATTGTCATGCTTGTAAATTTGGGTTAGTTGACGACATTGTTGTAGCTAGCACTTTGCTTGATATGTACTCCAAGTGTGGAAGCCCAATGGAAGCTTGCAAACTTTTCAGTGAGGTCGAGTCCTATGACACAATCTTACTGAACAGTATGATTAAGGTATATTTCAGCTGCGGAAGAATCGATGATGCAAAACGGGTATTTGAGAGAATTGAAAATAAGAGCTTGATTTCTTGGAACTCAATGACTAACGGATTCAGTCAAAATGGTTGTCCAGTTGAAACTTTAGAGTATTTCAGTCAAATGCACAAGCTGGATTTGCCGACAGATGAGGTTAGCCTCTCTAGTGTCATTAGTGCGTGTGCAAGCATTTCTTCTCTTGGACTCGGTGAGCAGGTTTTTGCGAGGGCAACTATTGTTGGTCTTGACTCTGATCAAATAGTATCATCCTCTCTCATTGATCTATACTGCAAGTGTGGGTCCGTCGAGAATGGCAGGAGAGTATTTGACACAATGGTAAAATCAGATGAAGTACCATGGAACTCGATGATATCAGGTTATGCTACGAATGGTCATGGATTTGAAGCAATTGATTTGTTCAAGAAAATGAGTATTGCTGGTATAAGACCCACTCAGATCACCTTTATGGTTGTTCTAACAGCATGCAATTACTGTGGTTTAGTCGAAGAAGGAAGGTTATTGTTTGAGGCAATGAAGTTGGATCATGGTTTTGTTCCAGATAAAGAGCATTTTTCATGCATGGTTGACCTTTTGGCTCGTGCTGGTTATGTGGAAGAAGCTATAGATCTTGTAGAAGAGATGCCTTTCGATGCGGATGCTAGCATGTGGTCATCTGTTCTAAGAGGATGTGTAGCAAATGGATATAAAGCCATGGGAAAGAAAGTTGCTGAGAAGATTATAGAGCTTGAACCTGAGAACTCAGTTGCTTATGTGCAGTTGTCCGCCATATTCGCAACCTCTGGAGATTGGGAAAGCTCGGCGCTTGTAAGAAAACTGATGAGAGAAAACAATGTGTCAAAGAATCCAGGTTCTAGTTGGGCTGATTGTTGAATACTCTATTTGAGCTTATGATTTGTTAATAACTATAGTTGAGTGTATAGCATAACACCGATAGAAGGAAATTACAACAAAACAGCCTGTAAAATAGTGGAGTTTTTCTTCTTTTTGAAAAAGAAAAAAACTTATTTTAGCAACTTGTTAAGTTTGATCCATCAATTATCATCATTACAAATATTTATAAAGAATTAATAACTTAAGAAGCTGCATCACATTCACATGTGAGACCCATCAATTGCAATGTGAGTGTGGTATTGATCATTTGCCTTTGTATACAATTTCATCATCGTCTACATCAAATGCTGGATTGCAGAGACATCTGAAGAGTCTACCAATCCCCTGTAAAAATGTCAAATCAAGAATCTAAGTTTCTCTTTTTACATTATCACTCATAGAAATGACTTGAACAGTGAGAATTTTTATTTTACCTGAGTGAGCAGAGGAGTTCTGTATGAAAGTGGTTGTGAAGAATCGTCATCACTGCTACTGTCATCATCGTCGCTGTCTTCATCTTCTTTTCTTGATGTTGTACCGTTCCTCGATTGCTTTTCTTGCTGCACAAGCCAACAACAATCTTGAATCAGCGCAAGAAACAAAAACAGATCAGACAATGTGATTATGGGAAATGTTATTGAAAACCTGGAAAATCTTCCCAAGAATCTTGAGAGCCATTGCTCTAGATTTGAGCTCCTCCTTTCTCAAGTTGTTTTCGCGCAAGACCTAAACCAGTTTTAGTCAATAATCATATCTTATGTCTGAGATTTCGAATATAAGCAACAGAAGATCTAAAGAAACTCACCATCTGACACACATGTAACAAAGTCACTTCAATGTCGACAACATTAAGTTTCCACAAAGATCCCATCAGTGTTTCTTTGTTGGTCTGAATATGAGACTCTAACTCATTCGCTGGACTAGCCCCATCTTTCTTTAATCTCCGGTTACTCTCTTCTTGCAGCTGAAGTAACTGAAAAGCTCCTTTAGCTGCACTGATCTGTGATTTCCAAGAATGACCTTTGTTCCTAACCCATTCAGCTACAAATGGAACTCCTAAGTAAAGAGCTCTTTTCCCAAGTTCTTGAGCTGCTTGTCTTGTATATACATATCCAATTGTATGCAACATATCCGCTCCAAAAGCTTCATTCATAAGAAGAATTCAATTCAGAATGCGATGAAATGTACAATTGAAAGAAAGAGAAGGAAGGAAACAAGACAATGCCTGCATCTGATAGTCTCTTGGCTTCAGATTTTGCGCGGCTTATGAATCCTTCTTTGTCTCCATGGACGTATTGACTCAGTAAATCTTTGAGAAACCTTGCGAGGTTTTCTTCTCTTTCTTTCTGAACAGCCTGCAAAAAAAATTAAGAAGGATCTTTTTTTTATGTAAGATCAGATCAAGAAGATGTATATATTAGTTATAACATATGGCTTTTGATTTGCCTTTAGTTTGTCTTGAAAATGATCAGGGGTTTCGATTTCAGAAGCCATTTGAGTGGACGCCATTGATGCAACAGCTAAGTGACCGATATAATCTTTGAATAGTTCACTTCCGAAAAGAAGAGCGAAAACAGCCGTTGGATCAACCATCGTTTCTCTGAGTGATCTCAAAAACAACATTAAAAATTGTCAAATAAAGAAGAGAGAAACACATAATAATGGTTTACTTAAAAAAGAGAGAAAACAGAACATTACTTGGGAGCTGAGAATTTTCCAGTCCGATCATACGCTTCACGATGAACAGGATCACTTAGAACCTGGTAAGCTTCACCAAGAACCTGTCTCGAAGAAGAAAAGAAAACATTTGATTTGACCAAAATCATAACAAAACAAGAAAAATGAATGACGTTAAAAGAATTTAACTTGCCTGAAACTTTTCAGCAGCTAGAGGATCACCTTGATTCTTATCAGGATGAACTTGTCTTGCCTAAAAGATTTAAGTGAGTCAGACCAAAAACAGAGAAAACTCACAGATCTACGAAAACTCTAGAAGATCATAAAGACAACAAAACAAACCTTGATGTAATAAGCCTTGCGAATCTCTTCCTCAGAAGCAGAGGGAGTGACACCAAGAACATCATAGTACACTGTTTCCTTCACCATGATCAGATCAAAAATGTAAAAGGAGTAGGAGAAAAAAAGATGTGATAATTGGGTAGATAAGAAAAGAAAGGTTTGGTTTGGTGTGTGTGAAGCTTTTAGGAGATGTGGGGAAGAAGAAGTTCACAAAAGAGTTCTTTCTTGATCTGCCTGAAGAAGCAAGAGAAAAAAAAAAAAAAAAGAGAGAGAGAAAGATTGGCTTTACAGTGATGATGCACTTTTTTCAATAAACTAATTGCGCCGCTTTTGAGCGGGGGACTACAACAACACTCTCTCTTTTTAACTGTCTTCTTAGTGCTTTTTATCATTCATTTTATGCCCTCTCTTTCTCCTTTTTGCTTATTCTCCATTTCAAAATACTTGTTAGGCAATGATTAGAGATATCCATTAGATCCAACTCGTAACCTGACCCTAAAGAGTTTATAACCCGATCGTGTTAGGACCGGCCTTGATTGCATTAAGCATTATGGATTGTTGAGCGTTGAAGAAGAAATACATATTTCAATTCTTACAAGAGACTGATGCAAAAGAATGTTATTATTATATAGCTATGAATCCTGTTAGATATTTTTACCCAATCTGTTTTATGGCCTTAAATACAACTTAACTTCAAAGGTGAGTCACAGATCACAAAATCACCAACAAAAAGGAAATGGTTTAACATAAAAAGAAAGGTCCTACCGGGAGTCGAACCCAGGTCGCTGGATTCAAAGTCCAGAGTGCTAACCACTACACCATAGAACCCTGTTGTACAACATCTGATGTCATCATAACCTAACATAGAACAACGAATCGTAAGTACAAGTGTCGAGTGTTGAATCGCTTTCTTTTTGTCGTCAACTATCTTTTTTCACGTGTCAATAAACTAATAGTCTAATACACAAAAACAAAATTGGAGAAGACAAAACAAACAAGATTGAAAAGCGTTGCACAAATTTTGAGTAGAGAAGGTTCAGTGAGTGATATAACATTTTGATAAGTAATAGTTGCCTAAGCTCAAAAGTTTTGACGAGTCTTAAGTCGTCCACAGCGTCTTCTTCATGACTATCTTCCTCTCCCACGTTTACCTCCACTTCCTCTTCCTCTTCCTCCTCCTCTCTTACTAGTGCTACTACCACCACGACGACCACCGATATCCCTCCCGCCACTTCTCCCACCTCTATCGCTGCTACTACCAAAATCCCTTCCACCTCCACCACCAAATTCCCTTCTGCCACCACGGCCTCCCCTGGTTCCACCTCTTCCGCCTCTCTTGCTCTGCAGATAAGACACTTTGTTTGCCTTTTGCTGTCTCTCCTTACGCACCTGCTCCAGATCTTTGATCTCTGAACGCACATGCGCGTTAGGCACTGATCCTTGCCGTCTCTTCCCATCTCGGCCTCCTCTACCTGCCAAGTTTTCTCTTTAGACCTATTGATAACTCAAAGGTGGCAAAACGCTGAACTTGTGTGGAAAAAAGCTGTCCAACATTACCTGACATTCGTGTGGTTTCGTCTGCATCACCGCCGTCTCGGCTGAATACTTTCTTGTGAGACCTCTCTTGCCATCTCTTGTATATCCCTGTCTTGTTTGCTTTCACTTTAGCTCCACTCTCTGTCTTTATCTATTTAGTTTCAAGAACCTTAGTTAGCTTAAAGCCTCCCAGAGAATCATCGGATGTTTTTCAAGCAAAAGGCACTTTTACTACCTTTCCACTGGCTGTTACTCGATCTCCATTGTTCAACTTGATGTACTTCTTACTTTTCTGTTACCAAAAACAAATCCAATGTTTTAAAAAGATTAAGATTACTGTTGGGGCAATTGTTATGAAGTAACCTCAAGTCTTACCTTGTCCCAGTGATAATTTGATTGTTGCTGCTTCATCCCTTGTCCATCATCTGCAACTAGATCTAGAACAGCAGCGTCCAACCTACAATCCGAAACCAGTACACGAGGCGTCAATATTTGACAGAAACTTTTATTTTGCAAGATTTAAATGCAATCCCTTGATCCTTCTAGGAATGTCACAAAAAGCACATCAAAAATCTTTTTACCTATTCGATCCAAACCCTTCGTTACCCCTTAGAGACAGCCCTGCCTCTGAATGCTGCGTGCATAAGAGTAATAAAGAGTCAAACTCTGCATCATCTCAATATGATCATAAGCATTGTAGCTTTGACTGCTAATGCGTACTGACACAGAAAAATGCTTTTATTCAATGAAAATAACATACATGATTTACTGGTATGGAGCTGATATAGAAATCATCGTCCTTGAAACTTTCTTGTGCCTTTCTTTTCTTACCGCTTACTGAAATCAATGGAGAGTTTATAAGGTAACAAAAGAAGTGGAAAAACAACCACGCACCACAAACTATTCAAAAGATCAACAATAACAGACTCTGTCACAGAATTATAGAAACAAGAGCGCAAGCAGCATGCATACATTTGCTTCCCTCTATTGTGCCCTCATCAAAAGAAGTTGTAGGTTCAGCTTCCTAAATATCAAAACATTTATGTGAGTGAAACTAATGGCAAAGAAACAAGCACGTGCAACAATATAATATTAGAAACTGCACAAGATTACCATCTCCAAATGATTATTGGAGCTCTTCTGATTCTGCTGATGTCTTGTATTGATGATCTCCTCATGAATGGCTCTTTTCTTCTTCATCACATCAACCCATTGGCCAGCGGGACCCTGCAAAAGAACCAAAACGTTTTGGCTTAGGCTAATTATAAACAAATATCAGAAATATGCAAGTAAACTACCAGCCAAGTAGAAATTTTTGACAAAGATGATATGATCATATTAATAGTATAATAGTCAAACAAATAAAGGAAAGGAAAATAGATAGGAGACACGAGTGTACCTTCACATGTTTGGATTTGGCAACTTCCCCTTCTGCTTCAAGTATGGTCTGCTTGGGCCTAGCACAGATCAGCCATTATTATAATTGATAATGTTGGTGTTAAAGTACATATGGACATACCATCTTGAAGTCTGGCAGTATCAAGGATATAAATATATAAACACGATGATTATACTACTCACCTGAAATTTTTAATTTTCTGGAAAAACGACATAGCCTCTAATTCCCCAGTTTCAATAATGCTTCTGAAGATGGGATGCAAGCCTTCTCGGGGTAAATCCTTTGCTCTCCTAATGGACTCTTTTGACGGTGAGGGTTTTGTTTTTGAATACAAGCGAAAAGCTTTTGTGGATGTTCTTTCAAGGGAATCTAATTCTGCAGATGAATCAATCATTTCTCGGGTTCTGTTAAAGATAAGATCAATGGTTTTCTGTGGGAAACGACCATAGACGGTTACTCCACTATCAATTGCTTGACTAGTTTTGGTCATTACTTCTTCCATGTTCTTCAAGACCTCATCCTCAGTGGGTGCTGGCCTGACCGGTTTTGAGAGGAACAGATGAAGATCCAACATATATGGCACATCCTCAGGTGTAACAAAGGAATATGCAGAACCTGTACGACCAGCCCTGGCAGCTCTTCCCACACGATGAACAAAAATCTTTGGTCTCGGAGGGAAATCCCAGTTAATAACATTATCAAGCAATGGTATGTCAATACCCCTAGCAGCAATATCTGTCACAATCAACAACATAGTCTTCCTCGCTCTGAACCTTGATACATGAATCTTACGCGCATCTTGATCCATATCACCATAACAAACAGATGGCTCAATATTTTCCAACTTAAACAATGAGTTGACAAATTCCACATGATGCTTTGTCGAAACAAATATCAAGGTCTGTTGATCTGAACTTATATGCTCCCTAACCAAGTACAACAATGCAGCATACTTCTCTTCCGGTCGTACAGTCAAAAACGAAAGTCTCAAATCCGGGCTTATCTTGTTCTCAACATCTAAACGAACAAGCTGAGGCTCACGCAAACCAGCCTTTGCAAATTCTGCAAGGGCACTTGGTAAAGTGGCGCTAAAAAGCAAAGTCTGCCTATTCTCACTTAACTGAGTAAGAATCTGATGCAACTGTTCAGCAAAACCCATACCAAAGAGACTATCTGCCTCATCGAAAACCACATACTCAACGGTCCTAAGTGTCATATCATCAACCTCAGACAAAAGATGCATAAGCCTCCCAGGAGTTGCAATAATCACATCAGGTCCCTTTGTCAATTCTTCAAACTGGTCTTCCATACTATCTCCACCAACCAGTAAGGATACACGAAGATCTGACATAATAAACACATCAAAGTTGCTTAATCACTATCCCATTTCATCAACAAAAGAGAAAGTTTTTGAATTGAATTCATTAGACCAACCTGTAAATTTGCCGAGTTCTTTTGTGAACTTCAAAGTCTGCTCAGCTAAATCACGAGTAGGAGACAAGATGAGTGCTCTAACACCTCCCTGAGGAACGTGTTGTTTGAGCTTCTCAAGCATAGGGATGAGAAAAGCTGCGGTTTTACCGGAACCGGTTCGAGCCATAGCGACAACATCGACGCCTGAGAGAATAAGCGGCATCGTCTTCCTCTGGATTGGTGTAGGAACTTTGTAACCCTTTTTCTTGATTGCATTGAAGACATTAGGACCTAGGTTTAGTGACTCAAATCCTCCAGATTTGCCTTTCTTCTTCTGTTTCTCTTTCCGGTGAAGCTCAGTAACCGAGCTCACCAAGAAACCGTTTCCTTCAACCATGGTATGCAGACTTTGGGACTGCAGAGGATCCCTCGAAATTAGGGTTTAAAAGCGAAGAAGATGACTTCGCCGTGATGATGATGATTCAGAGTTTTGTTAGTTTGGATTTTAGGGTTTAAAGATAAGAGACGACACAACAAAAACCCTTTCGCGGGCTTTTATTGGGCCTATACTCAAGGCCCATTATTGAAGCAATGGAGATGATTTACTACGTTTTACATTAATCTATATATATAACGATCTAGTTTTCTCTCCATCTAGAGTGTCCACATAGGCGACACATCAGCGTACACGTCATCATACATTTTTAATAGGTATAAAATGTTACCAAAAAGATTCGAACCCTTTAACCAATACATTTAATAGGTGCATTTCAAACCAAATTGCCATTTAAATCGTTTTGATTGATAACAAAATTTAAATTATATATATGACTTTATAAAACTTCCACTCAATTTATTTATTAAACGAAGAAACATTAAAAAAAATTCACATACTTTTATATTATCATCTTTTAATAAAAGAAAATATTTTTTCATAAACAATAACATTGTTTAATATCAATAAAAAGTAATATAATATAACACACAAAAATATGTGAATAGAAGTTAATATACAAATAGATAATTCAAAAATAGAAGTTAATGAATTAATAAAACACAGCACAAAAATATATAAGATAAAAATATGAATAAAAATTAGAAGCATATAGATAATTGTCAAATACATATAATTTATATATGAGAAGTAGAAAACAAAAAAATATGTTATCACGCTAGAAAGACATTAACCTTTTCAAGAGTTATAAAATATTTAGATTAAAAAAAGTTTATATGATAGTAAACTATAGAATTTAGATTACACGAAATAAGAATATCTATTTTTCAAGAAAAAAGTATGTATCCAAAATCAAGATAAAATATATAAAAAATTGTATAATATATTTAAGGAAAGAATTGTGATTTAAAAGTACAATTAGATACAAGATTTCTTTAAACAATAACGTTAGAGTGCAATGTTTCATGGAAAATGCAATGTATGAGAATAGGAAGAATCCAAATATAAAATTTAATATGTAGGAAAAAGAATATTTTATAATAGACAAGAAAAAATAAAATATAAAAATGAAATAGATAAAGAGAATATAATTTTAATATAAGTTTATAATGAATCAAAAATTTAATCAATTATTTTAACGAAAAGAACGTGAAAAGAGATAAAATGTCGTGAGGTGGACGACTGCATATTAGAATATGACGAATAAAATGACAGCGAAATAATTTCAAGAGAAATTGACTAAATTCAAAAAGATGTATGAACATGACATGGTCGAGATTGTATTATATTTCTCTGAATTTTTTCAACTAATTTTTTACCACGTGTTACCTAAAAATTTGTTGTTTTTTTCAAGAGAAACATTATTCTCAATAAAATCTATGTTATATATCATTTCATAAATAGGTTTATGTCATTATAGATTTATCTTTTAAAATTCAATATATATATTTATATTCACGGCTTATATTGTTAATAGTTTATAAGTAAAATCCCAAATCTAGTACATTATTGATGAGACAGACCATTGCTCAAATAATCGTCTGAAAAAATAGCAAACAAAAGAGAGTTGGAAAAAAAAAAGTTGTGTCTATCTTCATGATTTTGTTGTCCCAAGAGCGTTCCTGAGGTTTGAATAGCGAGCTTCGAGCTCAAACCATGAATCTAAATCCACTAAACTATTGAATTCCTCAAAAGTAGCCATCTTTTGCAAGTGATCTCGAGTGCTTCCGTTTTCTTTAAGAGTCTTGAGAACATCAACCAGAGCTCGAGTCGATGCATAGAGTGCGGTAAGCGGGTGAACGATCAAGTGAAACCCCATTTCTTTAAGCTCAACAGGCGTGTGCAATGGTGTGACTCCTCCTTCAATCATGTTGCAAACTCTATAACCTTTTGTGCGTTTTCCAATTTCCTTGAGCTCATCGTCGTCTCTTGGTGCCTCTACAAAGGAAGCATCAGCTCCCGCCTGCAAATTTACAACAACTCTGGTTAGAGTTTAACACCAATTGAGTTTTTTTTTTCTTCTAACAAACTTGTTACCTCCATGTAGAGATTAACCCGTGCAATAGCGTCTTCAAGACCTGATTTTGCAGAAGTAGCACGCACATCTGTTCTTGCAACAAGAAAGAATTCAGAGTCTCCGATAGCGTCTCTGGCTGATGCTATTTTAGCGGCATGTTCTTCAGCTGGTATCACCTGTTTACCACGCATATGACCTACACAAAAACGATACACACATTGAGATTATGAAGTGTCAAGTGTGTCCATTGAGTGACATTTGAAGAGTGACTTAGAAAATGAAGATGTCACACATACCACACTTCTTTGGCCATGCTTGGTCCTGCGAAGAATGACCAACAAAATGTCAAATGAACAAGTAAAATGGAAGATTCTTGATCGATTCTGAGACAGAGAAACTCATCAAAAAAGCAGAGGCAATTTACCTCAAGGAAGCAACCAGAAGCACCTGCTGCAATCAAATCCTTAACGGTTCTTTGAACGTTAAGCGCATTTCCACCACCGGTATCTTAAAACAGATCAAAAGAAAAATAATGAATCTCGTTAGACAAGAGCTATTGAGTAATACACTACAAGTCTCTAACCAAGCAAATCAATTCTTTTCACAAAAACTATGAATAGAACTACCGTATAAGCAAGTGACACTAACCAAGAAAGACTCATACTTTCAATCTTTGGCAATGCTCTCTAATCAGAGAACCAACAAATGAGAATTCAAACATTGTTGTTAAAAGTTTTTCTTTGTAACTTTACCAGCATCTGCAATGATTGGTATATTTGGAGCTGACGCACACACCGACCTTGCCGTCGCAGCCATCTCCGGTGGTCTAAAACGACAGAAGAAAAGAAATAAATTACGACAGCAAACAAACAAAAAACTTTAATAAAGAGAAAACAAAACAAAAAATGGCGCACGTTAGCAAACCGAAATCGGGTTTTCCCAGAAGAGAAGCGGATAAGGCGTAACCGGATATAAAACCAGCGGAGAATCCGGTTTGCTGCACAATAGCCGCCGATAAGGCGTCGTAGCATCCAGGCATAAGAACAATGCCTTGTTCTTCAATCAGACGATGAATACGTGTTTGGATTCTCGCCGTCGGATTCATCAATCTCGCCGCTCGTGGATTCCGTCGGAATGTTGGTGAAGCCCTCAGGTTTAAGCTGCTGCAACAGAGCGAAGTGGTTTTCACAGCCATTAACATCGACATTGTTCGAAGCTTGAATAAGTCTTGTTCTCTCTCTAAATCGAGCCGTTGATTGGACCAACCAAAGTGTGAGGTTTGGTTACGTTGGACTCTGACCCACGCACGTGGTTATTATATCTCGGTCTTATCTTATCGTGGGATGTAATTTTGGGGAAAACGTCAAGCTAGGACATACCCTGGAGAAAGAACTTAGTACATGTGTCACTGTTTTGTAATGTGTGAATCACATAATATATCAAATAAACTCCTATCTAAATTTCATCTTAGAGATTCTGGTAGTATGTAAAACGAAGATTTAAACTCGAGAGTCGGATAATAATCTATCGACAACATTACAAGTTATGATCTCTAGTGTTTCACAAGGTATCGTGAAATGTTAGAGGCAATCAGGCAGGGAAACGGAAACCACTAGACTA
Source organism: Arabidopsis lyrata subsp. lyrata (assembly GCF_000004255.2). NCBI lineage: Eukaryota > Viridiplantae > Streptophyta > Magnoliopsida > Brassicales > Brassicaceae > Arabidopsis > Arabidopsis lyrata. The sequence goes on from NW_003302554.1 coordinate 17,469,474, forward strand.
ACAATATATCATCTTTAACATTTTTAGTTGCACACTTGCAGTGCTGTATATTAACGTAATTTGTTTCGCTTAAGCTCATCATAGAAATGGGCCTTTATGTCACCAAGCCCATTTCACAACATGAACAACGAGAGCCCACAAAACGACACTTTCCTCCACCACAACAAGCACGACAGAGGCAAGAGAGTTGCAATGAGATAACAATAAAAAAAAAAAAAAAAAAAAGATGTAAATTTTGAGAAAAAATAAGAAAGTTTTCATTGTTTTTCTCCATTAATTCGATCTTACATACTCTATGGGCCAACCAATTTCCAATCCAATGCTTAATAAAAATTGGGCTTTACTATCTCAACAAATTGGGCCTACAACATCAATTTCATCCAAGTGACTTGTTTTTGCTTTTTTTTTAACATCTCAACATCAAAAGTAATATTTAATAGTTTAATTAACAAAAGGAAATATAAAGTTTGTTTTTTCTTTGGTAGGGGAGAAATATAAAGTTATTGTACAACCCAACCTATAATATTAAAAATTATAAAGCTATACTAGAATGAGTCAGCATCTACATCTCATCGTCGAAGTAGTTGCTTTATTTTACAAACTAGGGGAGGTCCCCGCGCCCAGCGCGGGGTTGTATGTTGATTAAGACCAAAATTAGTAATTAATATTTAGGATTATCAAGTTAGGGATATTTATTGAATTAATTTTGTCAAGAGTCTAATTTTTATAACGACATTAATATAGAATTATGGTAAAACGCTATAACTTTTGATATATATTATTAGTAATCAACAATTAATAGTGTTTTTGAATCACAAACAATTATTAGTGTTTATATCTTGATATATATAATAGAATTAAATATAAAAAATCTATATATTTAAACCAACAATATATTAGCAACGCCCCGACCGCCACTGTCCATGGGTTCCCACGTCCAGTCTCGGTCTTTAGGCCCATCTTCTTTGTTTTGTCGTACTCTTGATTTTATGACATATTCATGCTTACTCTTTTCTTTCATATTAGCAACGCCCCGACCGCCACTGTCCGTGGGCTCCCCACGTCCAGTTTCGGTCTTTAGGCCCATCTTCTTTGTTTTGTCGTACTCTTGATTTTATGACATATTCATGCTTACTCGTTTCTTTCATATTTGTAATGCCACAACCGCCACTGTCTGTGGGTTCCCACGTCCAGTTTCGTTCTTTGAGCACATCTTCTTGGTTTTGTAGTACTCTTGGTTTTATGACATATTCACGCTTCCTCGTTTCTTTCATATTTGTAACGCTCCGACCGCCACTGTCTGTGGGTTCCCCACGTCCAGTTTCAGACTTTAATTTGGGCCCATCTTCCTGGTTTTTGTTGTATTCTTGATTTTATGACATATTCATGCTTTTAGATTGTATGTCACTGGAGTTTTTCGTAGTTGGAAACAAATAATTGAAAAATATAATCTCTTACCATATCTCTTACCTATCAAGTAAGTCATCTTGCTCTTTGAAGTAGTTATGTACGTAAAATTTCAATGGTATAGAAACAGGCATCTCTTTTGTATATATCGTGTCATATTTATCGTCCCTATTGTAGTATCTTTGTCTCTACCTTCGCCATTGGTCGCTGCGTAACCCTTCAGTTGATCTCTTGTTTATAAAACCCATATAAAAAGTTGTAAGAGAAATATCATTTTCTTAACTGTATCGTATATGTATTTGTAGTATATTGATCTGAGATTGCAAAGATGTATGCCTATCAAGAAGCTCTTAGCAAAGTAAACACTGAAGATAGGTACTAAAAATGAGAGGATTACAGAGAGCAAGTATCTATCCCTTAGAAACCACTATGTGCAACTGAGAATAATTCATATATGTACATACATACACATGTATACAACGTATTGAAGCTTTTAAATTTAAATATCGAATGCTACAAAACTGGAAAATTGCTTGTGGAGAAAGCAATATGAACATGGCCACATATATAACAAATAACCGATTATGCTTGTCGTAGATCATTCTCTTTCAAACCAAAAGTTTTACCTAAACAACATATCAAGTGACTCACAAGAGATACATAAGAGCCATATCCTAAAAATATCCGGCAAAGCAAAAACGCTCCAGGTTCGAGAAGGAAGTCATTGGAAAATTTGAGTATATACCAAACTGGAGAGTAATTCGGCTACAAAGAGAGATGTGTTGGCTTTGAAGAAAAAGCTATGTGATGCTCTACCTTTTATTTATGAATTTTATGCTATGAATATATGTTTTTGTTAGGGTTCAACTTCAGTCTCCGGATTAGAGACTTATATTCATCCGACAAACAATTCGATGTCACAATCAACGCTACAAAATTGGTGGGTTCTCTCTATTAACAAACAAAAAAAAATTCTGGGGTATATATATTTTTTTTGTTTTGTTAGATCCATACGACGAAGAACATGACGAAGAACACCAAAAATTCTCATCAATCCGGTACGTTTGATCTTATTTTTATTAGTTTAACAATTACGGTTATGTCCGAATCTGAAATAACCATGGCTCCAGACTCCTTCACACCATGGCCACATATCACCGGAGTGGAGACGATTTCAAATTCGGAGCTTCTCTTCGCATATAAAATCATACATATGGTCTCTTTATTTCGGGTTCCCTCTACAATAATTAGTACATATTTCAAAACTGAGCTACAAAAGAGCACATTGGATTTTGGTAAACATCAAGATTGCTTCCTACCTTCCAAGAAACATGATAGACTAATTCACATCCAAGACCAAACATTAGCCACATAAAGCCTGAATCAAATTAAACGATCTTAGGATGCTCTTCATAATCCGTAAGTTAAAGAGACTTGCATTAATATTGCAAATTAGACTCTAGAGGTGTACAATGGTTAATCAGAGTGTATCAAAGACGACGAATAAAGCATGAATTAGAATATCAGCAGAGGAAGCACACAAATATTCAATAAACGTAATCAATCACTGAGAATAGCATGGACCCAACTTTTGAAAGATTCATAAAAAAGGAAGATTTTTCCTATGCAACAATATTCAAACAATGAGAAGATCAATGATTGATGACTAACCATACAACCGAAGCAAAGCCATAAACAGAAACGAAAGTACTAAAGAGCCACAACAGCAGTGATACGACATTTGCTTCCTCGCACTGGAAACAATGACGTGCTTCCATAAATCCAATCTAGTTTTTATGGAAAACAAACCTGCATTCATAATAAACACTACTATTAATTATTATTTTTTATGCAAGAATTAAATGGCAGTATAAAAAATTCAATGGTTAGTGCCGAAAAAAAAAGCAAGGATTAGTTATGATATCAAATCAAAATTAAATATCAAGCAAGGTATTTACATAAAATTAAGGCAGTGGAGGATCTAAGAATTTTTTATATGACAATATCTACAACTAAACAAAGAAAATTTATATATTTTTAAAACAGAATCATTATTTGTTTTTTGGTAAGATTAAAACCGAATCATTATCATATTAGTAAAATTATCATTTATTTATTATTATCCACGTTAATTTAAAAGTTTAAGAGAATATCTGCTTTTTTCTCATAAAAGGATGGGATAATAACATAACTCTTTTAGATTTATAACTATATTTGACATTATCATATTAAATCTATTAAGATAAATATATTTCTTTTTGAAAAATATAAATAAAATGATAATATAATTATTATAGATTTACAATTATATTATTATCCATGTCAAAATTTTAAAACATTTTACTTTTTTCTCACATAGGAAGATAGAACAATAACGTAACAGTTTAAGATTTACAACATAAAAATAATATCAGAATTGGAACGCCAAATCATAATCAACACAATTAACACAACTCTAATGGGAAATTAGAGTTATCTTGTGATTAAAATACTAAACAAACAAAACTAACCGAAACAAAACAAAAGTCTTCCTTTCAAAATCATTAACGTGACGGATTGCTGACTGATTAAGTTGAAGTTTTAGGCATTTAAAGATCTAGAAAGATGATTAAGGTTAAACATTTTATTTATTTTAAACAACGTTTGAATGTTGACAAAAAAAGAAGAAGAGAGTGTTGGGACCATCGGGAGAGACAACGTTGAGCAGCTGCGAAAGAAGCCAACGTTGTCTATTATGTTCCTCACAGTGTTTGATTTGACTTTTGATGACATTACACTCCTGTCCACTTGTTGTCTCGAAAGTTCATGCAATGGAAAATTATTAAACAAAACAATTTACTTTTATGTATAAATCCTAGGGAAGAACCGATCAAGCTAAGATCAATGGTTGTGGTTTTAGTACCGTATACTTCTCAAATATACCCGTTGAATAACGGAAATCCGCAAGACGGGGAGGAGACGAAGTCAACCTAGCTGGCAAAGGAGCTAACCCAGCTCCTTTGGTCTTATTTATGGTCATATGTATTTAGCAAAATATGGTATACAAACCGAACCAATCAACAACAAAACCTGGTTTTAAATTGTTGTATATTTCTCAAAAGTCAAAACCCATAATAACCAATGGAACAGAAGAAGCTAATGCAGAGCATACTTACGCTTGGAGTAAAGAGTGATGCAAGCTTCCATTGGCACACCCGAAAACGCATCAGAGCATGGAAAGAAACCTAAAAACTAATAAATTAAACAATAATTAAATCTTAGTGCATGGAAAACGAATCCTATACATACCAAAGTCCGAATCTCAGTGCCTTAGAATGATCTCGATACCAAAAACTTTAAGTTACTACTTTAATATATGTAATATTTTAGTTTGGGGAGAGAGATTGGCAACGAAGAGTAATTCCTGAATTTAACAGCCAAGTTTGTTATCCCTAATCTAAAGAGAGGAATACTTAAATTGTATTAACGACAAAAATTAGCCTCCTCTGAAGATTTATCCCTGAAATAAGTCATCTTTCTGACTTTGTGGCAACTGTGTTATCAAAAGTTGAGTGTTTCTTCTGAGAAAAGACATATTTGATAATAATAAGAACATGTACCTCAACAAAATCGGGAGGTACCTCATCTTTTTACAACAAAAAGAAACATACCAAACCATCGATGATTACCTTCTCAAAAGTTGAAACCAAACTTTTTGATTATAAAAATTGATTAGTGGTGAAAATAGTGAAACCATAAATACAAAAAAAAAAAATCAAATTTGTACATATAAACTATAAGATCACCTGTTTATTCATTGAATTAGGTCCAAATTTTCCATACACCAGTTCACATCGTCCCCTCCATACATCCACCCTACAATAAAAAGAAAAATTAAAATTAGGTAGAAGCAAAAAAAAGTTTGAAAAAAAAGAACAAAAAAACAAGGGTTAGTTATGATCTGAAATTGAATACCATGAGCAAGGTATTTATATTGAATAGGAGGCGGTGCATGATTTAGAGTTTCTAAATTTTTCGACGATAAATACAAAAAAAAAAAAAAAATTTACATATTTTAATAAGCAAATCACTATCATAATAATAAATATTTGTAAAACTGCCATTTATTCATTGTTATCCATGTTTATTTAAAATAATATTTACTTTTTTCGGTAAAAATATGGAATAATAACAACTATTTTAGATTTACTACTATATTTGATACTATCTTATAAAATATATTAAAATTTAAGGGAAAATTCCTTTCTGTTTCAAAAATAAGGCGGAACAATAATATAATTTTTGATTTACAATAGATAGACATGCATGGTATCCATATGCGTCATGTCACGCTGATCCATATTTTTTTCCAAAACTCGATCTAATTGCTATTATGTGCAAAAATCACCGCCGTTCACGTTCATGTTCACGTTAGCACTCCATACCTTAATTCACATGTAAACCTCTCTGCCTATCTCTGACTTCAGCTCTCTCATCTTCGAGTCTCCCCAAGAAAGTTTTGACACCACACCAACATTTCATTCGTCAAAATTAAATCGAGTTTGCACAAGGTTACAACCGATTAATAGGTGGTCTTCTACCTTCTATTTACGATTTTATGCTATGAATATATGTTTTTGTCAGGGTTCAAGTCAATCTCCGGATTAGAGACTTATAATCATCCGACGAACAATACGATGGCGTGATAACCGTTTCTAAATTGGTGGGTTCTCTTTCATTGATCTACATATTATTTTTTTTGTTCGTTTTTTTTTCCAAATATTTAGATTGAAACGACGACGAACACGACGATCATACCAAAAATTTCATCTATTCCGGTACGTTTGATCTTTATTTTAATTAGTTTAACAATTAATAGCCGTTTACGATTAATTTCGGATATCTAAATCTTATTAATTTGAGTAAGGTTAGAATAGTATTCTTTTATGTTTATATTAATGCTCCGATTAATAATTTTCGGATATTTGACATTATCATCTTAAATATATCAATATTATAATAAATATTTTCCTTTTCCGATTTTTTTTTTTTGGTATAATTCTTTTTCCGATAAATTATGAAACAGATCTGTTTACACAAAAGGTAAAAAAGAAAAAAAAAAAAAAAAAAAAAAAAAACCATCAACCGTCTCCATTCACACGTTTCTTCATTATGATCACGAATTCACGTTCATGGAAGCTTCATCATACATTAACACTTACAAGTTTCTTCGTCGAGTTTTTATCCAAGGTTTCTTCGTCAACTCTGTATCGAAGATAATAAATATTTGTTCTTTTCATTGGTTAGAATTATAGGGTGCAGGATAGTATTGACGTCTTAAAGACATAACATGGGCAAGATACTATGAGAAGCTTGACTATTCTGCTTCGACAGATCAACAAGTGAAATTCTATCACTAAATTATTAGATTTCTGTTATTGCTATGAATATATGCTTTATGTTAGGATTTCAAGTTTTGCCTTCGTTTAGAAGAATTATATTCACACGACGAAGAACACGATGAATTCAATTAAAGCTTCCTAACTGGTACTTCGTTGTTCCTTTTTTTTTTTTTGGTTAATTATCATGTTTATTGTTTCCAAAATTATTTTTTCCTGGTTAATTCCGAAATTCAATTTAATTTTTCCAAAATTAATTAGATTTCATTAAGGGTAATTAAGTAATTACGTAAAATCAATGACTCAACAAGAGCCGAGAGTCCGACACGTCAGCAAAAACACTTCTCAAATATTATTATATATAGATATAACAAAATTAGAAAATTGCTTTATTTTTTTCGGTAAGTATAGTTGTCAAGTAGTTGATGTGTAGTAATCGGTCGTTCCTAAAAACACGAGGCTATCTATCACTCTATGTGTGGGAAGGGAAGCTCACTAAGCACTGATTTGAGCAGTTCCTGGCGGTTGTTGGTCCATGTACTATTTCCCCTTCTTTCAGTATTGATATAAATTATATTTCTAACTAAATATATCTATCGAGAAAAGTTTCATTGATACATATATACCACAAACTCAGCAACTTCAGTTGTTGAATATGTATGTATATGTAGCGATTCTACATTGGAGATGGTGCTTATTTTTATAGACCACCTAATTGACACCAACGACTAAAATCTCTTTGTGCTTCAGGACCCCACTATATTTGGAGGCTGATTATGTCAATGAACATAATGAAAAATTATTTCATTTTTTAGTTTTGTCTGATATAGACTTAACAATTTCGATTAGTATAGAAAATAAAATATTAAAGTGATTTTTCGAATCAGCCTTGTTAGTTGTTAGCATAACGGAACCATATTCAAACTTGTTGTCGAAGGTTCAACAAAAGACTCCAATCGAATAATTTAACATTACGATTTTTAAAAAATATGAAAATATAAGAAAACAAAATCAAATTAAAACTGTTGACGCGGCATTACGTATACGGTATTTGAAACAAACATCTGAATGACGTCAATTATCCACGTCAAAACCAAAAAGAATGACAGATAGGACAATGTGCCAGAACCAGACCAGTTGTTCACATATCACTCTCACTCGAACTGATAATTACAGATAAAAACGACTACTACTACATATTTTTATTTATTTATTTTGATTGAAACTTAGAACTACTATAGGTTTTTACCAAGAAGATATTTTAATTCCCGATGTTGAGTCAAAAAAAAAAAAAAAAGACTTCTACATGACTAATAGCTTAACAGAACTATTATTCAAATTTACCACCGAAGGTTCAAGAATAGACTCCAATTTTGTAATTTAATAATAGATATTGGGCTACTATTGGGCTATATGTAATTAGTTAGATTATAGGAGCTCAACAATAACATAAAGTATATGATGAAAAATATTGAGAATCATAACATCTAAAGCATTTAAAGGCTTAATTACAAAAAAAAAAATGAACGAATGAGAATCGATGCATGTGACGAAAATATTACAATAGATAAAACTTTTTTTAATCAAATTTTTACTATATAAATCAAAAGTTATGGGGAAAAGTAGATGGGTTGTGTTTAGGAAACAAACAATTACACAATAATTACGTTTTGTGCATTAAATTATTGATGTAAAAATAAATGAATTTAAATTTTGAATTCTCATATAGTATTTAAATAGTTCATCGCTCGTTATCGCTGATCATCACTCATCTCTCTTAGTCTCTTCTAAAGCAAACAAAAAAAATATAATAAGAATGAAAATGATGGTTACATTCGTGATTTCTTATTTTATGTTGCTGAACTTGAACCCCTTGGAGGCCCAACTCTCGGTTGGGTTCTACGCCGATAAATGCCCAACAGCAGAGTCAGTAGTTCGGGCCGTGATCAGAAATAAGGTCACAACCGATCCGCTAAACGCCGCCGTTTTACTACGATTGCAGTTTCACGACTGCTTTGTCCTGGTAAACGTTATTTTCCTTTACAATCTTTTTTTTTTCTTTTTTTAGTGGGCTTCTAAGTTTTACCAAGGCCCATATTGTTTTTTGTCTGTCTTCTTCGTGAGAAATCCCTAATTTTTTATATTTTTTTCCCGATTTGCAGGGTTGCGATGGCTCAATTTTACTACGACACAACGCCGGTGAGTCTGCTGCTCCGGGAAACGCCGGAGTCGGTGGATTCTCCGCCATTGAAGACGCGAAAGCGGCCGTGGAGGAAATATGCCCTGGAGTAGTCTCCTGCGCAGATATAGTCGCCTTGGCAGCTCGGGACGCCGTCTCCTTGACGAACGGCCCCTTCTTCGAAGTTCCGACTGGTCGACGTGACGGCCGGGTCTCGAGAGCGGAGGACGCCGCCAACTTGCCGGACTCGGAAGACAGCATCGAGATCCTCAAATCGAAGTTCGGCGAAAAAGGATTGACTGAGAAGGACCTGGTCCTTCTCAGTGCTGGTAAGCTTTTTTCTCCGATTTCCTTTTGAATTTCCTTTTTTTCTCAACTGATAAAGCTATTGGATACCTTTCCTCAGGTGCACACACAATCGGACAAGCAGCCTGCTTCTTTGTGAATCAGATGCTGGATTCAGCTCCACCGATTAGCCCGGAATTCTTCGGGAATTTGCGATCGAGATGTCCGGAGGGCGGCGACGTTAACGTGAAGCTTCCGTTGGACTGGGACGGTGAGCTTCTATTCGACACCCACATATTCACCAACATCAAGTCGGGCCGAGCAGTTATATCATCAGACGCCGTGCTATACCAAGATCCGGCAACGAAGAAGCTTATTGACGCGTACGCGACAAACAGCTCTGCTTTCGCCGCTGATTTCGCCGGAGCGATGGTGAAGTTGGGTCGTCTGAACGTCAAGCTCGGCGGTGAAGGCGAAGTCCGACGATTCTGTAATATCCCTAATTAGTAATTATGTATTGGTTGAACCGGATGTTGGGTTGAACCGGATGTTGGGTTGTACCGGAGGTTTTAAAACTATAATAATGAATTGAAAACTACATTATTGATTCCAATTATGCGCTTATCAGAAATCCTAAACATTATAATATTTTCATTAATGGGATGTTTTAGAAGGGACAACCACTAAGTTTTTCTTTTAAAATGTAAATAATTACATAGCTAAATTATTCATATTGAGTTGAGAAAATTTGTCTTAAACGACAAATCCACGAATAGTCCACTCTCCAAATTGTGATTTTTTTTTTCCTCCCAAAATGACTATGATTTAAAGCTATTTTTCAAAATTGGTCCTAATCCGGTATTCTTATCCGGTCAATAGCTTAAACCAAAATCATTTTATCTGTGTGTGTGTGTTTTTTTTGTGACATCGACCATCCACGAATAGTCCACTCTATTGACTCACTCGGTAATGGGCTCAGTTTTGGGTATTATGAATTTGGGCTTGCATTGCTGGTTAGACTAGGAGTAATAAGAGAATGCAAAAAATATGTAAAATCAATCTCGATCTTGACGCTGTGCCGTTTTTCTCTTTAACTTAAGTTTTTGGTGCCGTTTTGCTCTTTAAAAAATAGCATACCACTAATGTAAAACATCGCAAATGTCTCTTTTTTTTTCCCCAAATTAGTCTTACGATAGTGGATGAGGTGTGGGAGTATCGATTTCGGTATAGGAGAAGGTTCTCGGACTTGGGATAAATAGTTACAATCGATTACTTATGGGTATGAAGAAAAATTATGAGTGAATCAATTTCGAATCCTTTTGGTTCTGAAGAAGCTGTTTTTATGTGATTTGCATATCGATCGCTGGTTCTGAATCTCTCAGGCTCTCTACTAAACGATTTGCCGAATATGGATTTAGAGTTAGTGCTTTCAGTATTCACAAGTATAATCAATGGGGCTTTCGGGGTCTTCTCTTGTTCTGGTGACATAAAGGAACCAAATTGAACCAGAATCAAAAATGATCATCCAGTAAACCGGCTAGTTAATTTTTGTCAACCGTAGTAAGCGCCAATTGAAGTTCAAGATGATGGATCAGCTTGAAATCATGTCTGAAGAGAGGCTGGAACCCACTTGATGAATTACTGTTGTAATATTGGAGCCGTCTGGTCCAACCAAAACAAGCTAGGAGGTTGTGCTTAGGTCTTAAGAGACTCAAAGGGAGAGGTGGTGATGCATAGTAGAAGTGCCATCAAGGGTGCACTCAACAAAGATGATTCACTCTTCAGAGCATTATATGGGCCATACAAACAAAGCCTTCACTTCTCTAAGATTGTTTTTGTGAGAGCAGTTAACGGGCCCATTGCTTGGCCGTCTTTCCGGTATCAAGCTACAGAAACTTTGGTCCTTTTGGAAAAAGCTTATAGGACTGGACAGTGAAGTATGAAAGACCCTCGGCAAACAAATGAGCTTCCCAAAGTGTCATTAAACACTCTAATGTACAATCATATCTACCACCACCCTACATGGATTCACAATTTGTTTGTAAGTTGTAGTCTTTGACCGATTGCCGAGTCACTGTTCTGGTCATGTTGGCCCTATCCTTATCATTTTTTGGTTCATTGGTGTAGTTTCCACCAATGTGGGCATCCATTGCTTGGTGCAATGGCAGATGTAACACCCCGTTTTAATCAACTAATGTATGATTAGATGACTAAAATATAATCAATAATTAATGTGTCTGATTGGTTACATTACGTAGATAATAATAAAAATAAAAGAGATTACGAGATGAAATTTATTCAAATAAGAAGCAGACGAACAATACATCCAACGCTTAGTCCCGTTATCATTACTTTTATTTTAGGGTGCATTTAATAGCTCTTTAATCAACGATCCTTGCAGTAACACATGCTTAACAGTGGTTGGGCTCCATCAGGCCCACAATAGCCTCCCGGATGACCAAACTCCTTACATTCTTTGTCGCAATCTTTGTCATTGAAGACGGGACTGCAATCTCTGAGTGGAGAGTCAGCCAATCCTGTCCAAGGAATTATTGTTTTTCTTTTTGTTTAAGAGTTAAAAAGTAAAGAAAAGGGAAAAAGATTGAATGTATGTAGTCTGTTGTCGATAACTAGTTCTTTTGATTCAAAATTTAAACTAACAAAATAAGCATTTCAATGTGAATTCTACGACAATAGTCATGTAAGCGCTATTATTTATTGATTCATGGATCAAATGATGATAATCTAGTAATCTTTTCTTGTTGGATGCCTTTTTACTCCCGCAATCTTTTCTGTTTAAAGAGCTACTGTAAATTTTACATGATGCTGATAGATCTAAAAATCAATCTATATTTCAACATACATACAATTCTTATATATCTAGTAAAAAGTATGTCTGATCTTTACCAACATGATAAAAAATAATGAATCATAATCACTTTTGTTTACAGTTTTGAATCGACAAATTATAATAACACTAGCATGTAAAGGAAATGGGTTAGAGAATTTAACCTGAGGTTACGAGAACACTAAAGCAAATAAACAAGAGGAAGAAGTGCTTAATGGAAGCCATTTTCTTTCGGTGGACCTTAATATTTGAATACTTTTTAGGGAAAGTAAATTATATGAATGTCTTAATATGATTTATGCTCACACACACATATATATATATATATATATATATATATTGATCTCATGGTACGAACATTTAAAACATACTTCCTAATAAAAAGATTCCAGTTGATTTGTTACCTAATATATTACAGTCTTTATTTTAAAATAGTTTAGTACACTCAGATATCATGTTGTTTTTTGGAAATATATTCAAAGAGTATTTCCAATTTTATTTTGGCTGACTTATATAAACACAGTCAATTTTAAGAATTTCTGATATACTGTATTCAACCTTTCTTAAAAACAAAACGTAAAGTTTCCTAATTTTGTAAATTTATATTGACCAGAATCTTTATCTTTTAATTTCAATCTTTTTACTTTTTATATACTTAAAGATAAACTATGAATTTACCAAAAAAAAAAGATAAACTATGAAAATCTAAAGCAATGCCAAGAGCCCACTGACTGGCAACTACACACCAGGAGTTCGATGCAACTCCTCTTCTCCTAGAGCGGAGTCATAGGTCAGTGGGCCCCGCCGGAAAAATGACTTTTTAGATTTTACTGTTTTTTTGGATTTTTATGCTCCTAATGTACTTCTCTAAGATTGTTTTTGTGACTGAATCTTTAGATTATGTGAGAGCAGTTAACGGTCCCATTGTTTGGCTGTCTTTCCGGTATGAAGCTACATAAACTTTGGTCCTTTTGGAAAAAGCTTATAGGACTGAACAGTGAAGTATGAAAGATCCTCGGCAAACAAATGAGCTTCCCGGATTGCTCAAAGTGTCATTAAACACTGTAATCTACAATCATATCTACCACCACCCTACATGGCTTCACAATTTGTTTGTAAGTTGTAGTCTTTGAACGATTGTCGAGTGACTGTTCTGGTCATGTTGGCCCTATCCTTATCATTTTTTGGTTCATTGATGTAGTTTCCACCAATGTGGGCATCCATTGTTTGGTGCAATGGCAGATGTAACACCCCGTTTTAATCGACTAATGTATGATTAGATGACTAAAATATAATCAATAATGTGTCTGATTGGTTACGTTACGTAGATAATAATAAAAGTAAAAGAGATTACGAGATGGAATTTATTCAATAAGAAGCTTATGAACAATACATATCCAACGCCTTAGTCCCGTTAACATTACTTTTATTTTAGGGTGCATTATTAAGCTCTTTAATCAACGATCCTTGCAGTAACATGTGCTTAACAGTGGTTGGGCTCTATCAGGCCCACAATAGCCTCCCGGATGACCAAACTCCTTACATTCTTTGTCGCAATCTTTGTCATTGAAGTCGGGACTGCAATCTACGAGTGCAGAGTCGGCCAGTCCTGTCCAAGGAATTATTGTTTTTCTTTTTGTTTAAGAGTTAAAAAGTAAAGAAAAGGGAAAAAGATTGAATGTATGTAGTCTGTTGTTGATAACTAGTTCTTTTGATTCAAAATTTAAACTAACAAAATAAGCATTTCAATGTGCATTCTACGACAATATTCATGTAAGCGCTATTATATATTGATTCATGGATCAAATGATGATAATCTAGTAATATTTTCTTGTTGGATGCCTTTTTACTTCCGTGATCTTTTCTGTTTAAAGAGCTACAGTAAATTTTGCATGATGCTGATAGATCTAAAAATCAATCTATATTTTAACATACATACAATTCTTAGGGCATGTGCAGTGGTGGGTTCTCAAAAGAGTTCTCAACAATATAAAAAATAAAAATAATAAAAAGTAGGAGAGAGGGATGAGAATCAATTCTCAAATGAGAACTCTTGAGAACCCCTTGAGAGACTATTATAACACATGTCATAATATTATTGGTTATGAATTTTTTTCTATCTTTCAAAATTTAAATAAAAAATAAACTAAATTAAATGTATTAAAATAATATATATGAGAGACTGTGAGAATTTCTCCTCATTGCACATGCTCTTATATATCTAGTAAAAAGTATGCCTGATCTTTACCAACATGATAAAAAATAATGAATCATAATCACTTTTGTTTACAGTTTTGAATCGACAAATTATAATAACACTAGCATGTAAAGGAAATGGGTTAGAGAATTTAACCTGAGGTTACGAGAACACTAAAGCAAATAAACAAGAGGAAGAAGTGCTTAATGGAAGCCATTTTCTTTCGGTGGACCTTAATACTTTTTTGGGAAAAGTAAATTATATGAATGTCTTAACACACATATATATATATATATATTGATCTCATGGTACGAACATTTCAAACATACTTCCTAATAAAAAGATTCCAGTTGATTTGTTACCTAATATATTACAGTCTTTATTTTAAAATAGTTAAATACACTCAAATATCATGTTGTTTTTTTGGAAATATATTCAAAGAGTATTTCCAATTTTATTTAGGCTGACTTATATAATAAACACAGTCAATTCTAAGAATTTCTCATATACTGTATTCAACCTTTCTTAAAAGTAAAACGTAAAGTTTCCTAATTATGTAAATTTATATTGACCAGAATCTTTATCTTTTAATTTTAATATTTTTTTACTTTTTATATACTAAAAGATAAACTATGAAAAGCAATGCCAAGAGCCCAGTGACTGGGCAACTAGACAACATCAGGAGTTCGATGCAACTCCTCTTCTCCTAGAGGGGAGTAATAGGCCAGTGGGCCCCGCCGGAAAAATGACTTTTTAGATTTTACTTTTTTTTTTTTTGGATTTTTATGCTCCTAATGTAATTAATATATTAAAATACAATTATTAAATTCACAAGAAATTTTTAAAAGCAAAAGAAATGTTGTAGTTTCTTTTTGCCTACTGAATACTAATTTATTTTATTAATCCAAAAAAAAAAAAAGTAAGTACAAAAACAGTAAAACAGATCATTTGGTAACAAACACACACTGTAGACAGATCTAGACTAAAGCTTGCAGTCGCTGTATTTTATTTTATCGGCGAAAAAAAAAAAAAATCGCTGTATTTTTATGCAACCAATACATATCCATTCTCTTTTATTTTATGCATTATTAAGTCCCAATAATCAAACAGTCATGCGTGTTTGGGCTCTGTCGTCAGGTCCATCTAATTCTCTAGATTTTTTGTCGTAATTTCTGCTAATCCTGTCCAATATATATAGTTTTCTATTGTTAGTTGAGGGGATATAAATATAGTTCCAAGAAAAGGATCAAAGCGCTCTACATACACCCGAAACGAGATTGGGAAGAAGACAATACCGATTTAATCCGGTTCGGGTTGTGGGCAGATTCTGGTTCAGCTTAGTTATCGCGTAAGCGACCAAGCATTGAAAATGCGGAAGCCAAATTAATTACTAACCTTAAGTGAGTATTGAGACAGAGTATGAACGATGCAGGGCGGGATCTACGACTTAACTCGGTAAAGTAATGGGATACTCTCGAAGACGGAAGAAAGCACAAAGATTTTGATCAAGGCTGTTATACGCGAAGCAGTCTTTTTAGTTGGTGAAAATCGACAGTATATAGCTGTAGACGAGCATGTACCACAAATAAAATGGTCAAAATTGCTCGGAATACCAACATAAGAGTGGGGAGGTCCTCTCTGAAGATCCCAATGCATCAAGACAAGAAGGATTCAGAAAATAAAGAAATAAACAAACATTTTAAGATATGCTCTTAGTTTTAGGTGTTATAATGTTTTCAATACCAATTATCTTATTAGAACATCCACAATGATAATGTCTGCAAGAGCTCTTAGCAATATTTTTTATTATTGATTTTGAAAATTTTATATTTAAGACTTTGGATAAAGGTTTTAATTTTTTGGCATTGTCCAACGGTAGAATCTTAAGTTAGGGTTCTTAAAAAAATTAATTTAAAAATGAAAATATAAATATTTTTAATTTTAGAAAACTTAATAATGATTGCAGTTCATAAAATTTGAAACATACATGACATAAAATTTTAAACATACATGATCTACACATGTTTTGATTTGAGTCATATAAAACAGAGATTCATGACATTTATTTGACAAACTATATAAGATTCATTTGAGTGATTTATATGACAAACTATTTGACTATATCTCCCCAATTTTACAAACATAGTGAAATCACATCAATTCAAAAAATATTTCAAAAAAAAGAAGATAGAAAAATGCTAAAAATTAATGTTAAGAACTGGTACTTTGGCTCTTATATAAAAGCTGGTTCTTGTGGATGTCAGATTCCGCAAAACATATATTTGAGATGTTTACGGGTCTCTAGTCTCGACAATTCGAATAACGATCACAAAAACAACAAAGAACTCTTAAGAAAAAGTGTGTGTATTGATTTTTTTGGGCCAATTTTCCGGTCCCGTTGACAATGTCGACTTGTTCTTATTTATAGTTGCATATGCGAGACATGAGATCATAAATCTCGCCGTAAATTATGTCCTCTTAATTACATCTGTTTTGAATCCTCTTTGGTCAATGATCCCGCAGTTTCCGCCTCTCTTTTACTTCGTTGGATCATTCCGTTACTTCGGTTACGAAGTTCAAACGAAATGGGCCTCTCGATTGGGCTTCTAACGAATCCGGTTGTGTCAAAAAGGCCAATTTTGTTTTCTTGGTCCATTAGCGTTATGGGCCGGATCCATTACGAGATCCGACACCAGCAGTTCTTAAGATTTAGGTCAATTATATATTTAGTTTTTGTAAAAATTGATGCTTAGAACTTCTTAAAAACTTTTGTTGGAGATGGTTCTTAAGATGGTCTTAGTAGATACATATTGGTAAAGTTACGAATCAATATTAATAATTAGGTGATAGTCAATCGCATTGAAAATATCAATAAGTTCAAAATATTTGAACTCAAAACCTTTTTTTTTTAACCATTTTTTTTAGTGAAAGTTTGAATAGTAGTTTCGATTATCCGATCACTCTTCAAACCATTTTAGTGAAAGTTTGAATAGTAGTTTCGATTATTCGATCACTCTTGTAATTTTTTTTTTTTTTTTTTTTTTACTCTTTAAAAAAATTACGTCAATAATAATTGAAATCCTTAAATTAACCGTACCGGATTCATAAGCACTACTTTCCGATCGAAACCAAAGTGATAAAATAACTTTTAAACCTCCAAATATAAAAACAAAACCTTAAAACCAATTTCTGTTCGGTGGGGATGATGATCGGACTCGGACCGGTCTAACCGACTGGACTAAAAAGTCTTAAAACGCAACCGTTTCGACAAGCGTAAAAAATTGGTCTCTTCGTGGCCTGAAAACGCAACCGTTTCGCTGAATACACTATTATTTTCTCTATCTCGTTTAACCAAAAAAAAAAAAAAAACTGATTTGGATTTGTCATTTGTCCATAGGGAAAAAAAAAACCAAGAAAAAGAAATAGAAGAAGCAAAAACATCGAGCGTCTTCAGAGATTAGGATTAAATTAGGGCATAACCCTTATCGGAGATTGAAGCCATGGGAAGAAGAAAAATCGAGATCAAGCGAATCGAGAACAAAAGCAGTCGACAAGTCACTTTCTCCAAACGACGCAATGGTCTCATAGACAAAGCTCGACAACTTTCGATTCTCTGTGAATCCTCCGTCGCTGTTGTCGTCGTCTCTGCCTCCGGAAAACTCTACGAGTCTTCCTCCGGTGACGAGTAAGCTACTTTCCTCTTCTGGGCCTCACTCGAGTTTTGTGCTAATCCTCTTTGTTTAGTTACTTTCTCCATATAGAAACTTCAAATCTAGGGCTTTTTGATTCCTTCAAATCAACAGAAATTTTATCCTTGTTTCCTGTATAAAGATAGCAGATGCGTAAGCTTAAACCTAATTTAAGAAACATTGTGATGGCCAAGATATGTTCTTGGTGTTCGTTTCGTGTTTTTTTTTTTTTTCGTTTCATTTTTTTCTTGAATCATTTTTGTTTTTATTTTACCTTCATTTTTGAATTTTGCATGTGATTCAAGATCTTTTCTACACGTGGTGATTCGTTCTTGATGTTGTTTAAGTAATCTTTGTATTGCTAGTTCCATCTGTTGTTTCACCCTGAAGCTTCGTTTTTTTCATATAATAAACGATATCTAGATTGTTAAATTTTGAGATTTGGTAATTATATCCAATATTGCAATGCACTTCAGATAGGTTTGTTGAGAGATTATTTGGGGTCAGTTGTAACATTATTCGAGTATCTTTGGTTCAAATTGGTTGCCAAATTGTACAATATGTTGATCCAAAATGTATTGTAGATCTTTTATTTTGTAATTTCCCTCAAGGCCAAAGGTTTATTTATAGTTGATTTCGATGGTTTATTGTAGTGCTGGGATAATTTTCCACATTGATAGTTGCCACACCTTCTTCATTACTTATCTAATTGGATATCGATTTTAACCCTTTTAATCGTAAACTTTGTGTGTATATGACACCATATAAGATACATTTGTCTTTCTGAGTAACTCTTTGTTGCTTTTTAAGATGTTGCAAACTTGCAATGAATTTAGTTTGGGTTTCTTTGCTAAAGAAACTCAAACTATAACTAATTTTACTGCTACGACATATATGTCAGTGGCCTAGTGGGTTTATTAAGTAGAAATCGGTTGCTCATTTTACCATAGACTACATCTAGTCATCTACAACCATATGTTCAATGAATTTAAAAGTTGTCTGTTATTTGTTGGGGATATTTCTAACCCCATGAACTTCTGACATTTTTCTATCTAGAAGAAATCTCATCCGCTTCTCTTTAAGAATATTTTGAATGCGACTGAAAGTTTGTTATTTCTAATAGACCTTAGATAAATCTTTCTAATACCTTCTTTTTCTTATCAAAGCTATTTTTATAAACTGATTTAGCTTTGATAAGAAAAAGAAGGTAGATAACTGAACTCACGGGGAGGAATTAAAAATGTGTGCATTTAGTTTCTCGAACCCTTTGAAGTCAAAACAAGGACTTCCATTGGCTCCCAAGTTGATATATAACAGTATCTTTGAGATAAAATTGTAAAGTCAGATTTTAGATCAGCATCAGAGTTTCAGATTTACATTTGAAGTTTAAAAAAAAATTACATATATATGCATGAATATGAAAATGAAAGAGAGTATATATGATGGAATGGAATAGTAAAATTAAAGCAGTAACTGCAAAAATAGAGTCAACATACAAAAACTAATAGTAACCTGAAATGTTTTTATTTAAAGCTATATACACTATCAATTAAAAAAAGATGCCTGGTTAAGTAAAGATGATTATCAAAAACTGTTGGTTAGTAACACAAATTGTTGCAAAATGTAACATATTATATATGCTTTCTTTCACTCTGGTTCATTCTCTCTATAATGGTAACCATACAAAAACTAATAGTAACCTACACTGTTATTATTTTAAGCTATATTCGCTATCAATTGTGTATATATATAGATGCCTGGTTAGGTAAAGAGGATTATCAAAAACTGTTGGTTAGTAACACAAAATTGTTGCAAAATAATGTAACATAGTATATAAGTTTTCTTCCACTCTGGTTCATTCTCTCTATAATGGCCTCTATTGATGCTCTATCTGATTCTTAGTTTTGAAATTGTTTTGCATAAATTATTGTTCTAATGCATTTTTGTTTTATCTACAGCATTTCCAAGATCATTGATCGTTATGAAATACAACATGCTGATGAACTTAAAGCCTTAGTAAGTTAGCTAAGAACATCATTACAATATTCTTCTGGATGCGGTTTTTGATGTTATGAAGGGATAGAAGCGCTGGTCAAGCCGGAGATAACTCAATGTTTTGAACTTGTAACACCGAACTTAATTCTCTAGAGTTACAGTTATTGTGTTTACTGGAAAATACAAGAACTTCACAATCTTTCCGACCTTTCTTTTTATCCTTGTGCAGGATCTTGCAGAAAAAATTCAGAATTATCTTCCACACAAGGAGTTACTAGAGACAGTCCAAAGGTTAGTAGTACAACACCTTTTTCTCCCCCTCTTCTTCGGATAAAAAATACTTTTTTTCTTTTGTCTACTTATGAATACAGCAAGCTTGAAGAACCAAATGTCGATAATGTAAGAGTAGATTCTCTAATTTCTCTGGAGGAACAACTCGAGACTGCTCTGTCCGTAAGTAGGGCTAGGAAGGTATATGTGCTGCTACTAAGTGATTCAATCAATTATTCCATAAAACCTTCGGTTTAGTTAGTTATCCAAGAACAGTCTTTTGACATAATTCTTAATGTCTTGTTGTAGGCAGAACTGATGATGGAGTATGTGAAGTCCTTAAAAGAAAAGGTTAGTATTTTGGTTTTTATTTGCTATCAAGGCCATATTCTAGATTATGATGATTCTTGAAATCTATTAACCTCGGAGTCTACAGATCACTAAACCTAGTTTAACTCTAGATATGTCTTTTGGCCTTGTCTTAATTAGTTCCTGATTAATTATTTGGCTTCATTCAGATGAAACCCTAATGAGAACATAAAACAGTTTTAAATTCAACATTTCCCTCATGAAGTGTCGAATATGTATTGAGAAGAAAAACTGTTTGAAACTAATGACCTTCTGATCTTGTCCAAACAGGAGATGTTGCTGAGAGAAGAGAACCAGGTTCTGGCTAGCCAGGTAATAAAGACCAGAATCTCTTATGCTTCTAGATGCTAATTAGTCACGTTATACGTCCCCATTATAGAGAGATACACATATACACTTACATAAAAACTAGACTTTGCTGGATGCTAGACAATTTGTAAATTTACATAAAAACTAGACTTAGAAGTTTAAGAAAGTTTCTTACAGATGGGGAAGAATACGTTGCTGGCAATAGAGGATGAGGGAGGAATGTTGCCGGAAAGTAGCTCCGGCAACAAAATACCGGAGACTCTCCCGCTGCTCAAGTAACCACCATCGTCAACGGCTTGAGTTTTCCACCTTAAACTCAACGCCTGATTCAGAATGAAGAAAACATATTTGTAAATTTATAAAAAGCTGTATAATCTCAAACCTTTAATCTTCCTCTAGTGTGGAATTAAAGGTTAAAAAACTCGATAAAGTATGGATCGTTGTTGTACCTTCCTTCAGAGACAAGATCAGAGTTCATGTGTTTGTGTTTGAATGTACGGATTGGATTTAAAGTTCTGCTTTCTTCAGCGTGAAGAACCCTAGAGCTTCTTATTTCTTTTTGTTTTTCCTTTTTTTTTTTAACTGCTAGGTGTTTGATTAATTGTCTTACTTACGTGGCAAAGTTATTTAGTTGCGTATCTTTTAATTTGATCAAAACCATATCAGATATTTTGTTCTTTTAGTAATTCTGTTTTTGAGAGCTCTAAACTATATATCAGATATTTTTTCACATTTTCCAAGTTTTCTTAATTGAATTTTTTAGGAACTCCAGATAAATGAATAAGAAATCATATAAAGCCAGCTGGAGATGAAACTGTGAGATAACTCTGTTTTATAAGTAAAAATTACAGGATTCTCAACTTTTTTTTACAAATACATTTATGTACCGCTCTTTGTGTTCTTAAGTCTTGAGAAACTCTTGAGTAAACTTGTTGAAGATCTGATGAATCAAAAAAAGTTTCGTTTAATTCCTCTAAACAATGCGGAATGAACTAGCTATCCTTTTTAGATCCTTGTAGTGTCTCTTCCATTGAAGACCTATAGCATCAACATAAGCAAATAAATACTGTTTAAAAGTCCAACAAAAAGGTGTTTCTCTGTCTTTAAATCTCTGACTAGAAGAGAAGTTTCGCTTTACCGTTTCCGGTGACACTGAACAAGTAAAGGCGGTTTCCGGCAGCTGTTGCTGTGATCAGTACATGAGGCGGCTCTAGCTCGAACTGGTAATAGAGTCTACCCTCGTGTTCTGCAACATTGGAACTTAACACCTTCCCTTCTACGTTTTCTCCAATAACTTCTGGTCCAAATGCGTTGATCACCTTCGCTGGTGGCCCAATATTTTCAATCTTAACATCGTCCCCGAGGTCTGTCAAGCAATACATGTAAGTAGAACACACAAAATCAATCAATCAACGAATACAATTAAACAAGATTGCATTGCCTCAAACTCAAAAAGAGACTAGATTTGATGAATCTTCAACGGCAGAGACAACTTACTATCTGCAAATCTTAGAACAGGAGCTACAATAACAGACAAACGGCCTTCTTTAGGACTAGCAAATCGCAAGTCAATCTCGGTGCCACCAAGATCAGCGATCGATACAGGTACCTAAATTTGATATAACAATGAAAAGAATCTCAAAAATATGACTAAAACATTGCAACAAACCCAAATCGAAACAAGTGACAAAACCTCATTCCAATCTTGAGGAACCGAAAAGGCATAAGGGATAATAGGACTCCAACCAACACCATGCCCTCCTGACTTCTCGTCTGGTCTACGGTATGTTCTCCAACCTGTCTGAGCATTACAATTACATTACACCAACAAATTCTCAACTACTAGACACAACTCCAAGAATCAGTGGTAACATCCTCAAGAAGAGGAAAGAGTGTAAGGATAAGATACAGAGCAAGACAAGATCATATAGGAATCAAGAACAGAGTGAAACGAACCTTCATCATCAGGTTCGGATAGACCAGGAACTCTCCCGGCAAGAAGACCCTGTTTCACGACAGCCAATCCATCCCCTGGAAACACTAAAGCCGTCGACGAGACTAACGAGAATCCAGACGCCAGTACCGATCTTCTACTCAAAGCCGTAGCGCACCTCTCGTCTCTCTGAGTCTCACCATCGACTCTGTGATGTGCGGAGATTTTCTTGTGGTAAGGATGACTGGAAAAATTGAAGCAGTACCGGAGCAGAGCTGTTTCCATGTTTGTCCGGCGACTTCGAGAAGGTTGATCAACAGATTTGTGGCTGATACGCATGCCTCTTGACTTCTTTTGTGATTGACACTAATCATTTTCTAGCCTCACACGTGTCAATGTCACTGGCTGTGTACTAGGAGAACGAATAAAATTCATATTACAGAATTCTGGTTAAGTTCACTTGATGATATACAAATCTATATAAATGGAAATTCTGCGATTTAATAACAAAAGTGAATGGTAAATCCAGTTTTCCATATTCTCTGTGCAAAGTATAATAGAGAATTAAATAACTTTTAACACACACAAAGCTCTCTTTACTGTTGTTACTTTCCTCTTTTCTTTCTAAGTGGGCTTTTACCTTATGGTCTTTACTAGTTGGGCTCCTACCCATCTATGATTCGTTAGTATTACTTGTGGGTTTGTGGGTATTAATTCTAGAGTGGGCCTATGTTAAACATTGGTTAGCTCGTGCCACCATTTAAACTTTTGCATCAAATCTTATAAAAACAAAATGCTGTGAAAAAAAGAAAAAAGTTTAACAGCATTAATTTTTGTGAGGCAGTCTCAAAAGAATTGCAAACATGGCATTTGATGTTAAAACGTAGAAGATAATAGAGGTTTTCGACAAGCAAAGGATTATTATGTTTTCGTTCGTTTCTCAAGAAAATAAGCATTCATATATGTTCATATTGTTGTTTAATTCTACTAAGATATATGAAATTTACACTTCACCTATAATGCAGACGGTACGGTTCCTTATTAAAAACATTTGTTCTTTTGGATCCAAAAGTAGGAGAAAACGTATTTAGATATTTATAGTTGTTGGATAGATATTTGATATCATGTTTAGTTAGTAATGGAAAAAAAAACCAGTGAATGTAATTATATATAAAAAAAAATTTAAAAGACAAATTGCATTTGAAAATTGAGCTATTAAAAAAGCGCTGAAAGAAACAATTTGTAGAAGTCTCGTATGGAGAAAAAAAATATAGCATAAATTTTGCATAGTTT
Organism: Arabidopsis lyrata subsp. lyrata; assembly: GCF_000004255.2. NCBI lineage: Eukaryota > Viridiplantae > Streptophyta > Magnoliopsida > Brassicales > Brassicaceae > Arabidopsis > Arabidopsis lyrata. The sequence goes on from NW_003302554.1 coordinate 17,493,626, forward strand.
TTGCTTATGTTTTGCATACATTTTGCATTAAAATACAAGTCTAGCACAAAGCAACATAAGTTAGCACAATATCATTATGTTGATCAAACTTAAAAATAATAGTGTGCGACCATGCTGTCAAAAAAAAAAAAGCTGTAAAAAAAAAAAAAATAGTGTGCGACCACTAATTTGATATCAAAAAAGAAAATATATCAGCGACATTACAGTTATTTATATAGTTATATATGAGCAATAACTTTATATCTTAGGAAATATTTGAAAATTGGCTATATTTTTATTTGGAAACATCTTGATAAAAAACAAACTAGGCTTATGGCTTTCTATAAAAAACATTTTTTTTATTCAAAGCTTTTTTATTTTCTGATTTCAATATGGTGGGATTGAATAATCTAATAGATTAATTAATAGACGTGCAATGCTACAAATAACTCGTATAAATATCTTTTAATAACTCAAATTTGTTGCAGAAAAAAAAATTGTTTATTTTAATATTCTAACATACTCGGATTATATACTTAACTATACATGAGATCTTAAAAACTAGTTTGTAGCACTGCATAAACGTCTAATCTCTCCTTCAACACCGATTTTCACTCCGATAGCACCCATCTTTACCATGGCTTTAACAAAATCCGCAGCAAAATTAGCCTTTGAACTTTGATTAGTTTCTAGGTACGAATCAATGATTTTTTTCATACTATTGTCTTGGTACAAGACAGAGTCCGATAGAATGACACCTCTGCCATTTTTGATGTTTTGCAAGATTTGGTCATCAAACACAAACTGGCTATCCCAGTCCAACGGAATCCTGACATTAACATCTCCGCCTTGGGGACATTTTGACCTTAGGATTTGAAAGAATTCTGGATTTATGGTAGGATCTTGAGCATCTAAACGTGGTATGACGAAGAAGCAAGCGGTTGTACCAATAGTATGTGCACCTTTAACAAAAATAAAACTCGAGTAAGCAAGATAGTGTTTTCTTTTTTCCCGAAATAGTGTTTATATATCAAGTTATCAAGATTATGATAAATACCAGCACTAAGAAGTACAAGATCTTGATCTGAAAGCCCTTTTTCTCTAAATTTTGATTTCAAAGTGTTTATGGAATCTTGAACATCTGGCAAGTTTGTAGCATGACCAACATTTGCAATCCGACCGTCTCTCCGACCGGTTGGAACCTCATAAAATGGTCCTTTTACCTAATCAGTTAATATTTAACATCAAATGATAGACTTTATAAAAGAAAAATGATCTTCTTTAGCCCTATATATGAATACAATAAACTATTCATTGTGTATTAAAAAAGAACTATATATTAAAGTATGATAAAAAAAAAAAAGAAAAAGAAGTATATATCCTAGAAAATTTTAAGAAGTTACAGGATGGAATGGCAGGTAGTACAGTAAAAATATTAAAGGTTGGTCCAAGTTTGAAAAATGTATGGACCTCGGCCTAGAACCTTTTAGTATAAAAAAAAATTGAAAAAAAAAACTATTCAAGTGTTACCTCAGCAATAGCGTCTCTAGCAGCAAGAGCAACGATGTCGGCGCAAGACACAATCCCCGGACAAAGACGTTCAAGCTCTGATTTGGCTTCGTCTATAACATCGAAACCAGCCACACCCGCGTTACCCGCAGCAAACCTTTCGTCATCGTTCCCATCATGCTTGATTAGTATTGACCCATCACAACCCTACGACATATAACCAAACCAATTTATGTCATGACTAGTATAAAAAATGATTATTAATTGGTTCTCTTCTCTTTTTTTTGCATTAATGGACCTCAACGAAGCAATCGTGGAACTGGAGACGGAGTAAGACAGCAGCCTTTCCGGGGTCGTTGGTCACCGCATGTTGAACAACATCACGAACGATTGATTCTGCTGATGGACATGTTTCTGAGTAGAATCCAAACTGAAGTTGTGCCACCGAATAACCTAACTGATCATGAAAATAAAACAAAACTAGAAATAATGCAACAGTGATCATTTTCGGACCAAACAAACTAATCGATATATCTTCTCGTATTCTACGACTCATTTTTGATGATCGTTTAAGATGAGTTACAAAGTTTTTATATCTGCTCGGATTATATTTATATGCATAGAGGAGATATAGTATATATCCTTCATATTTTTGACCTTATGTCATTTATTGCATATAGCTGTTACCGCGTAAAACCTTCCGAAAGGTGACAATCCTCCTTTTATTAAATTTTGTAAAAAGAATTCGTGTATCATAAAAAACCAAAAACAAAATTATAGTAAAATATTAAAATATTCAATAAAGTAAAAATTCCTTCCGTTTTATATTACAAACAACTGAGTTCTTGTTGCACCAGAAGCCATAACAATGAATAATAAATCAATTTATTTTATTATTCCAACTTTGGCTCTCTTTTTTTCTTTCTTTAAAAAAAAAAAAAAAACGTTAAGCTAATTAATCAATAATTTAGAAAGGAAAAAAAAAACTCAATATAGGGATAATTAGTCAAAAGGAATTCAAATGTATAAGAGTAACGTGGCAAGTATTAAGTTAAGAAAACTGCATGTGGCAACAACTTAAAGAGATATATATTGAAATCCTTCGTAACGTCTTTTGTTTTCTCTGCAAAATGTCAAAGCGAGTATCACGAAAACTCAACCAAATGACTGCAAATGGCAACAAATTTGAGGAGGTACGTTCGATGAATGTAGAAGAATCTCTTTGAGACAGAAAGTTAGCACTAGTTAGATTGATATTAAAAAAAAAACACACACACACAAAGTTAGCTCTTTGTCACGTGAGGAGCACGTGTAAATCGGTTTGTTCGTTATAACAGCCAAGGGTATATCGGTAGTCTCTCTGTCTCTGTATCGTATTATTTCTCTTGAAGTTTTATAGAAAACAGAGAAGACTGAGATTTAGCTTAATGTTCACGGTTTCTCTTCAAGAGTCGTTAACATGTAGTCTGAAAATTCCTATATAAAAATGTCAGAAACGTGAGTCTGTGAGAAACAAAAAGAGAAGACGAATACAGGTATAGAAATTTCTTTAAGATTAATTGCATTGTGCTTTCAGTTTTTATTCATAGCACAAGTGTCTAGCTCATGTCTTTAATTTGAGCTGGTGGAGAGTTTGGAGAATTGCATTTTTTAGATTTGGAATAATAATTAGTCTTCTTGATATTTCCCTGGAATTAGCTCATCATTTTTTCATTTACAGTATGAAATTTGTCAAATTGGTTAGATTTGTGAACAAAACATTTATTTGTTACAACGGATATGTTATATTCGATCTCCATGTAACAAAACAATTGATGGGAAAATTGGGCCTTGCAAATATTTCTTTGCAAAGGGCTTAAGACCAAACCTGGATTTGGGAACTGGATTTAGAATAATACTTCGGTTTGTCTTTTTTTTTTTTTTTTTTATCAACATTTGGACCATAACTGGCCGGCCCATTAGCCTAATTTCTATAATTAAGTTGTAGAGTCGGGGACTCGATCCCTGGTGTGATGGTGTCTGTCTTCTGTGGACTTATCATTTGCCACTAGACCAAGATCACTTCACTTCGGTTTGTCTATCGAATAAATGAAAATTAATATGCTTAAAAATAATCAAGATGGTGTTGTGTACTTTAAAAAAAAAACCGCAAAACGGCAATAGACATGATTTATATGCTTAACTCAAGAGTCAAGTGGATCAAGAAAACTATGAACTTAGAGATTCTTTTACAAATCTCATTGCAACAACAAAAGACCTGATACTTGTACGTATCAAAATATCTATCATATGCACATGTACATTGACAAGACGGAATAATTTTTTTTTGGACAAGACGGAATAATGTAACTATGTTTGTAACGAAAAATACAGAACGAAGAAGTTGAGGGAAAATAAACCAAAAAAAAAAAGAAACGAACAATATGATGAATTGATGGCACGCGAAGAGAAGAGAGTTAGAAAGATGCAAAAACTTATGTTATGTCACTTTCCTTTGATATTCTCACTCCAACCTCTCTATCTCTCCAATGACTAGACCAGACACATCTTAGTTCTTGCCCCCTTTTCTCAGACCATTTTCTCACTCACTTTCCAATTTTTCCCTTTTTATAAAAAAATATTCCTAAATTTGTGTAATTTAGAATTTTGAAATGAACACATCATTTTTCGCACTTGAATTTGATTTGATTTTCTAACCTACCAATAATCCCACTTCTATTCATTTATTCCCCTTTCCTCGATCCCATGCGCTTCCTCTTAGTCTTGTTTCTCATCATCATACCTTTTTTTTACCATCTTTTTTTTGTTCTTCTTAATATATAAATTTTCGAAATATTAGTTAACACATTAAATTTTTATTCCATAGTGTTTTCATCTGTGTATGTGTGTATTGTTGTATACTTTCGTGGTAACGTCAAGAGACGAGGTGACATAACCTTACAATATAGAATGATAAAGACAGCTTCACTAGTCGATCGAGAAACATTCAAAATTGCTTATTCTGAATTTTATTGTCAGATTCATATGTGTACTTATATATACAGACAATATAAGGTTACAAGAGGCTTTAATGTCATTACCCATTGGGAACAATAATCATGCTTATACGTGATTTTATATAATATCCTACAGAACTCTTGTCTACACATTTTGGTTAAGTAGTAGGATTAGTTAATATTTATCTTAGGTTAGATATATAATATTTATCTTAGGTTAGATATATAGGACGGAATCAATAATCCCAAACTTTTTTGTAGCCTTTCGTTGACAAAGTAATTTATTTCTTAGTTCTCGCAATTACCAAAAGGCTAAAGGCTAAAGGCTTTTAAGCTTGAAAGCAAAAGGCTAACACTGTTAGTCTGAAAGCAAAAGGCTAACACTGTTAGTCTCCACCCATTGCGCTTAAATCATTGATCTTAGATTCTATGAGGATCTCCTTCGCTTTATTTATTTATATATGTACAATTATGTATATGTAAATGTCAATAATTTAAGAACAAGATAATCATCTCTTTCTCTTTGTGGACCCTTTTGCTTCTAATCTTAATTGACATATGTAGTGTTAGTACAAGAAGTTCATTACATTCCCTCCCTCTATATGGTCAGAAGTTCCAACTTTTTTCTAGTTTCAGATATGTTAGCTTTACATATTTTAATAAGATGATTAAAACTGACTATACTTCATTATTAATTTATTTTTTGATTTTGTTTCTTGAATTATTGATAGATATCTGTTTTTTTTTAATTAATTGACGAATCTCATGATATTGTTCTTGAGCATAGCGAGATATATATAGACTTGTGGAAATGGGAATATATACATCAAAAGAGTTGCATGAGACCAAAAAAAAAAAACGGAAATTTATAGTCATTAGTGACTCACTAAGTTGCGTAGCTTTAGTTAAAAAGCTTCAAATTTGAAGTATACTTATCTTCATTTTCATGCATGTATTCCTAGTTGGTTTTGGCTTGAATAGTCATATAGTTTTACGTCATAAAACAACCCACAAACAAAAAGTTTAATAATCAGTAGAAGAAATTAAAATGAAAGAGTTAGGGAGATAATTTGGGTGAGAGCCTATTTCGACAAAACACCAAGTGTTGAGAGTTTTGGATAAACACATGTGTTTTTTATACTATAATTTATGTTGTCCGAGTTTGATGCAACTGTATGCAAAAAGTGAATAAATACTGCAAAAAGTGAAAATACTGTAAAAGTAAAATAACAGGAAAACAAACAAAAGAGTTAGGTCGATAATAAGAGTGAAAAGCTCACTTAGGCAAAACACAAAATTTTGGGTAAACAAAGTGTTTTTTTTTTTCTTGGATTACCCAATTTTGTTTTTTATAGATTTTTGAAAAAAAAGAGAGTTATGCGTGTACATGTTGAGAATGAATGGGGGAAAATGATAAACTTGATAGTCTATGCAAAATATTCTAAATAAAATGTTATAATTTTTAATGTTAACGAACATATTGTTATTCTGTCGAACCACTGTAAATTTTATTATTTCATCTTTGTTTTATTTTTCTTTGTGTTACTTATTTTTTGTCCCAATAAATCATGCTACGTTCCAAAAAGAATTACGCTCCTTTGTTTTAATTCAACGGCATGTATAAAAAGCTACCCAACTTGTAAACTACATTCACACAATCCGAACATATTAAAAAAATTGGTTTGATAACTACCTAATTATGAGATAAATCTGTATAGATTTTTGTTTTAAATTATTAAATAACTTGTGTTTTACGTGATATTTGATTTAATTTGTTTTTTTGTTGTTGTTTGTTTACTTATTAGTTAAATAATAATAATAATATAATAAAGAGAAGCAATGTATAATGCAAAGCAAAGTTATTGTATGAAGTTATTCTAAATATTATAAACCCTTTTTCCCGGTTTGGATTACCAATCAGATTTTTCATTAATTTAATTGTGAAGTTAAAATAAAAAAAGTACCAAATCAACTAATTAATTAATTGTAAAACTGTGATGAGTCTATTTAATGTGTCAGAATTTTAGAGGTTAAAATGATAATGAAGATACATAAAAAGAAAGTGTTATAACCGCGGCTAGTCCCTCCCTAATGCAAATAACGGGCTAACTAAGGGGTAATCTCGTCAACAAGTCCCTATATAACCTAACACACACTTGGGACCTAAATTGACCAAGAAGAAGAAAAAGAAGCAAAGCAAAAGATGATAACGGGAAACGAATTCTACACGGTGATGTGTGCCATGGCACCACTCTACTTTGCCATGTTCGTGGCTTATGGATCGGTGAAGTGGTGGAAGATCTTCACGCCGACGCAATGTTCCGGAATCAACCGTTTTGTCTCAGTTTTCGCCGTCCCGGTCCTCTCTTTCCACTTCATCTCACAAAACAACCCTTACAAAATGGACACAATGTTCATCCTCGCCGATACTTTATCCAAAATATTCGTCTTCGTCTTGCTCTCGCTATGGGCCCTTTTCTTCAAATCGGGTGGTCTCGATTGGCTCATCACACTCTTCTCAATCGCTACTCTCCCTAACACTCTCGTTATGGGCATACCTTTGCTTCAAGCCATGTATGGAGATTACACCAAAAACCTCATGGTCCAACTCGTTGTTCTTCAATGCATCATTTGGTATGTTTTCAAATCACTATCCGTTATTTATTCATTTACCTTGTGATTGATTAATATTATAAACCGCATAATGATAATTATTTTCGGACTTCAAATATTTTGTAACCAAACTGCTGATCAAATGAATTTCGTTACTCTAGGATATTTCAATAAAATCATGTGTGTTTTTACTAATCCGAGTTTATAGAATAGTATATTTTTATTAGTTGAATTATTTAATTGTAACGTATGATACTAAGTGTGTATATATGTATAGGTATACTCTGCTACTCTTCCTCTTCGAACTCCGGGCAGCGAGGTTGCTCATCCGAGCCGAGTTTCCGGGTCAAGCAGCCGGGTCAATTGCCAAGATCCAAGTCGACGATGACGTCATTTCCTTAGACGGCGTGGATCCCCTCCGTACAGAAACTGAAACCTATGCCAACGGTCGGATCAGACTTAGGATCCGACGGTCCATATCATCCGTACCTGATTCTGTTATGTCCTCCTCCTTATGTTTAACCCCCAGAGCCTCCAATCTTTCTAACGCCGAGATTTTCTCCGTTAACACTCCTAACCGTTTCTTTAACGGCGGAGGAGGAAGCGGTACGCTTCAGTTTTATAACGGTAGTAACGAGATCATGTTTGTAACGGAGATTTAGGCGGGTTCGGGTTTACTCGACCCGGATTTGGTGCAAGTCCTAGGCGGCTCTCGGGTTATGCTTCCTCCGATGCTTACTCGTTGCAGCCGACGCCACGTGCCTCGAACTTTAACGAGCTTGACGTTAACGGAAACGGTACGCCGGTTTGGATGAAATCTCCTGCCGCCGGGAGAATATTCCGGCAATCTTCGCCGAAGATGATGTGGGAGTCTGGGCAAAGACATGCAGCCAAGGATATCAATGGTACGTTTTCTTTGAAAGATGTGTCGTTTTCGTTGAAAGATGTGTCGTTTTTCGGCGTTTGGTCAATTTCCTTCTCCTTTTCGTATTTTTATTTATTTATTGGTTCTTTTCAAAAATTTGATGAATAGAATAACATTGAGAGGCTACATCAAATGCAGCCTTTTCAGATATTAAAAAAACTCAACATTGTCTCTTTTATTTTCCAAATCCCTAGGAATAGACTAATTAGAAATTCAATCTAAAAAAAACAATCTAATTTCATAATATAAGCTATATATTAGAAACGAATTTTATAAGCAATAATTACTAAATCCCAATTATTTTATTGGTTTTATATTTTGTGTCCATACTTTTGAATTTTGTTGTTTCATGTTTTTGAGCTTAAGATTCTAATAGGACAACATAATGAAGCATGTAAACAAAGAGGACCCCTCATACCACCCGCAAACTTACTATAATCAATAAAATCACCAATATTGTCAACAAGATGTTGACTTTTTGTATCCCATGATGTTTTTGGTCTCAAAAAATTTATTTGGGTAATGCTATCATTTTCCTCCAGCACGTGTGTAATCATCAGCGAAATCGACGCATGGGTGTTTTCTATTTTTTTCTTCCATTAGTAAATTCCATAACTATTATTAACAACACGACTTATAATTAGTTGCTTTCAAAAAAAATCAAGCTTTGTCCTAAACTATTTTTTGTTTTTGTTGTCCTAAACTATTACTAGTTGGCAGTTGCTGACGTGTATACATTATAACTATGAATCAGTACTGCCAGAGAAGGAGATTAGCTTCCGAGACGCACTTAAAGCTGTACCACAGGCTACGGCAGCCGGTGGTGCTGCTTCCATGGAGGAAGGAGCCGCCGGTAAAGACACAACTCCGGTGGCTGCTATTGGCAAGCAAGAAATGCCAAGTGCCACTGTAATGGTGCGGCTCATACTAACAGTTGTGGGACGCAAGCTTTCTCGAAATCCTAACACTTATTCCAGCCTCTTAGGTCTTGCCTGGTCACTTATATCTTTCAAGTGAGTAAGCAATCACTTAAATCTTTATCAAAAAATCTTAACCATAATCATTGAATTTGTTTGTTATAACTTTTAAGTCATATTTTTGATAAATAATGAGCAGATGGAATATAGCGATGCCAAACATAGTGGATTTCTCGATAAAGATCATTTCAGATGCAGGTCTTGGGATGGCTATGTTTAGTTTAGGTATGAACATGTTCTTATAAACCTACATAATAAATCAAATTATTTTGTATTCTCTGACAAATTTAAAAATTACAGGCCTGTTTATGGCGCTGCAGCCAAAGATGATCCCTTGTGGGGCGAAAAAGGCAACAATGGGGATGTTGATTAGGTTCATCTCAGGTCCCCTTTTCATGGCTGCTGCTTCTCTTCTTGTCGGATTGAGAGGTTCTAGGCTACATGCTGCCATCGTACAGGTAACTATTCAGAGTGCCTTGATTTGGTCCCATTATATTGTTGGAAGAAAAGATACTTGGTGACGGAGAAAGTGTAAAAGAACTTGGGACTGAATTAGAAAATTTAACAATTAGAAGGGACTAATTAGTTTAAAAAATGAAGGATAGATATGTTTTTAGCTTTCAAAAATACAAATATCTAACATGGTTGAATCATATAAATCTAAATAGTCTATCATATGTATGTTACAAAGTATCTAGATATTTTCATAATAATATCTTGATATTTTACTTGGTACAAGTCTCTATATTAGTTTAAGGAGGTATTGATATTTTAGGATGGTTGTAAAGAAACTCTTTGACTTGGATCATGTTTTGCGCTTGGTCCAACAAATGATACTTGGATCATTGGCACATAATTGTATTTCAAAAAATATATTTCACGTGGCTATGATTTAAACTTGATTTCTTATAAAATTTTTGGTTTAATTTATAGTAATATATATACATCCAAATTTGACGAAGCCTATATGTTTTTTAGGCGGCTCTACCGCAAGGGATAGTACCGTTTGTGTTTGCAAGGGAGTACAATTTGCATCCAGACTTACTCAGTACATTGTGAGTCTCTAGCTCTGTTTTTTTTGTTCTTTTTTCATTTACATTTAACGGTTTGAATGATGAAAAAAAAAAAAAAACGGTTTGAATATTATAAAATGTGGATTTAATTATGATTAATGTGAAATTTCTGTTTATTGTTTTTTTTTTTCCAGGGTTATCTTTGGCATGATAGTATCTTTACCAGTAACTATTCTGTACTACGTCCTCTTGGGCCTATGATTCACACAAAATTACACTGGAGAAATGATGGATGAATAATAATAAAGAGGTCTGGAAATAGAGACTCGTGAGCTCGTTACTGAAGAGCTTGTGAGAAAGATTAACGGTTAATTACATTGTTGAATCGAATTACTGGTTGGGGGAATATTTTAAATTATGTACTTGATGATGATATTCAACATTGATCACATGGAGGGTACGTACGTAGTGATGTAGAATCGCTTAGGTTATGAATCAATCGTGAATATTATTTCAACGTTGAAGCCCGCGAGCTGAATGATTATTTTTAGTATGATGTATAGTGAAACGCATATGATTCATACTATATAGGAATCATCGTGAAGATTCTTGTCATGAAGAAACCAAATTATGCATTACAAGCTAATTAATTATATACAAATGGGAATAAATGATTATTCTAACTTGGTCATTGTATTTTCTATTTAATGTCTACTATCCCTTAATTAATGACACTCATAATTGTATCGTTAAGACTTGAGAGTGACGGCCAAGAATATAATTAAGAGCCAATGATCTTTTTAAAAATCACAAAAAAAAACAAAGATCCAACTTGATGACCAAGAATAATATTAAAGATTTCTAATTAAGGTGAAACCGCCCGAAACCAAAACATTCGATGGGTACCGATTACTGCTTTAAGCAACACCACGGCGTGACCATCAAGACTAAATCATTAATAATTGCTACAATTTGTAATTAATTAAAGATCAACAAGAAATGCCACGTGGACGACTACTCGCAACGCCAAGTGGAAAGAGCATTCGAGAGAACAAGGCAAAACCAAAGACGCCCCTAGTAATAATAATATGTCGACTGGAAAATTACAAAAGATATTAGTAATTTCCAGTGGTGTTTTTGTAAATACGAACTTCTTCCATTTACCAGCTGCTATATAAATCCCTTCTCTGTTTCTCTCTTCTTACCATCACAACAGTCACACAAAACTAATAAAAGATCAAAAAGCAAGTTCTTCTCTGTTGATAATGCCTACCACCGGACAGATTATTCGATGCAAAGGTTTATTACTTTTATCCTGTCTTTTTTCCAAATATTAAGTTATCATCGGTCGTTGATTTAGTGTTTTTTTCCTTAGATTTCACCATTTGAGGTTTTGATCATACGAGTTTACGAAAGTTTTAGATTTTCTTTTTAGTAAAAACGGTGTCGTTTTGTGGTGGTTGCAGCTGCTGTGGCATGGGAAGCCGGAAAGCCACTGGTTATGGAGGAAGTGGAGGTTGCTCCGCCGCAGAAACACGAAGTTCGTATCAAGATTCTCTTCACTTCTCTCTGTCACACTGATGTTTACTTCTGGGAAGCTAAGGTAAAATTAATCAAACTCAAATTTCATAATCAAGTTCTAATTCTTACCACAACTTTTCAAAATTCAATCTCTTTTTTTATTCTACAGGGACAAACACCGCTGTTTCCTCGTATCTTCGGCCATGAAGCTGGAGGGTAATAAAAATACTAATCTTCTTGCTTAAAATTTTGGAGGTTTTAAAGGTTTTAGAGATTAAAGATTGGTTTTTGGTTGTGTAGGATTGTTGAGAGTGTTGGAGAAGGAGTGACTGATCTTCAGCCAGGAGATCATGTATTGCCCATCTTCACCGGAGAATGTGGAGATTGTCCTCATTGTCACTCGGAGGAATCAAACATGTGTGATCTTCTCAGGATCAACACCGAGCGAGGAGGGATGATTCACGATGGTGAATCAAGATTCTCCATCAATGGCAAACCAATTCATCATTTCCTTGGGACTTCCACATTTAGTGAGTACACTGTGGTTCACTCTGGTCAGGTCGCTAAGATCAATCCGGATGCTCCTCTTGACAAAGTTTGCATTGTTAGTTGTGGTTTATCCACTGGGTTAGGAGCAACTTTGAATGTGGCTAAACCCAAGAAAGGTCAAAGTGTTGCCATTTTCGGACTTGGTGCTGTTGGTTTAGCTGCTGCAGAAGGTGCTAGAATCGCTGGTGCTTCTAGGATCATCGGTGTTGATCTTAACTCTCAAAGATTCGACCAAGGTATTCAAAAAGATGATAGTCCTTTTTGACTATGCTCTTCTCTAATCTCCTCTCACTTACATTGAGTTTGATATGTTATTTGCAGCTAAGGAATTCGGTGTGACCGAGTTTGTGAACCCGAGAGACCATGACAAACCAGTTCAACAGGTGATCGCTGAGATGACGAATGGAGGAGTGGACAGGAGTGTGGAGTGCACTGGAAGTGTTCAGGCCATGATTCAAGCATTTGAATGTGTTCATGATGTAATCTTCCCTTCACATCAATTCGGACCAAACCATTGATAACTTACATTATGCATATCTGAACATATACATATGATGTTGTTTCAGGGTTGGGGTGTTGCGGTGCTGGTCGGTGTGCCAAGCAAAGACGATGCCTTCAAGACTCATCCGATGAATTTCTTGAATGAGAGGACTCTTAAGGGTACTTTCTTCGGGAACTACAAACCCAAAACTGACATTCCCGGGGTTGTAGAAAAGTACATGAACAAGGTAATGAGAAGCTTAGATCTTCTGATGCCAACTTTGAATATTTATCAATGTTCTGATGATTTTTATGGCATAGGAGCTGGAGCTTGAGAAATTCATCACCCATACATTGCCATTCTCGGAGATCAACAAGGCCTTTGATTACATGTTGAAGGGAGAGAGTATTCGTTGCATCATCACCATGGGTGCTTGAAGCCATTCTGTTGCCGATGATGTCTACTTTGTGTTTTACTTCCCTTTATGCACCCACAGCAATAAAAGAAGACATCTCTATCGCTTCTGGCTTTCTTGTCTGTCTTAAGTTAGTCGTTGTCCAGTCTAATCTATTACGTATCGTTGTAATATCTCATTCTATTGAGATTTTAATATAAAGTAAAAGACATTCCTTTTTATTGTGTTCTCAACATTCAGAGTGCAAGCGGACTAACCGCAGTGACTCGAAAGCCGTTTCGAGTCGCCATTCTCTTTGCTTCTTGCTCAAAGGTCTTCCTTTGCCGGCCTTTTCTCGGTTTACTCTTGTGTCTGCTATTCCCCAAATGCAGCTTTTGGCTTCCACATCGAAAGAAATCAGTCTGAAAATACCATCACCTTCGGTCTCAGTGTCCTCGTTAGTGTACCTCACGTACATCGGTCTGTCCTTATACCGATCAAGATCCTGCGGAATTCGTACTACCCTTTCAACACCAGGAGATGAAACCTGTACCCAAAGGTTCAAGATTTGTTGAATCAATGAACCAAAACCCATGAGATAAAATTGATGTGAAAGGAATTCAAACGCTAACTAAATAACTAACCTCTAAAGAGATATTGTCCGGTATAGACTTGGCGAGTCCAGCTTCAGCCAGTTTTGCTCTATAGATTGTTGAATATGCTTCAATGTCTTCCATTGTTGGTGAACCAAACTTGTTAGTGAGCCGCTCGATTCGCACTTGTATGGTTGAATTTGGCAGTGTCTTGAAGGCATAAATGCCTAAATCACCATCAAAAGACTCACAAACTTTCTCAGCTAATGCCAATGCTTCTTTATCCCATAATGTTCCAGCAAGTTTAATGCCTCCTCCACCACCTCCATCTCCAGCCTTCAGATAGAATTAATCCATAGATGAGAGATGCAAAAAGTATTTATCTTTTACTAATCTCTCAAATTAGATATAAGTAAGACTTACATAGAGTTCCTCCTCGCTCTCATCGAACTCAAAGTCATCGTCTTCGTCGTATTCATCATCCAGTAGCAACTCTGCAGAACCAAGAACGTCACCAGAAAAGTGTTGATTGTAAAATCCAGCGAATGAGAATTATAAGATTACATCTAGAAAACCAAAAAAGGAACCAAAACGCACCGTCTTGAATCTCTTCGGGAAGAACTAGCTCCTCTTCTTCTTCTTCTTCATCAAAGATCAATTCTTCGACTTTGTTCGGTCTCTGTTCGACAGTACTCGTTTTATTCTTCTTCTTCGCGTGAGTCTTGAAGGTAGAGTTTGGAGTCCGACGAAACGGCGTCGCAGGAAATCCAAAATGAAGACTCGTCGTCGAACGGAAACGATTGACAGCGAAAAGATTGCTTATGCTAAAAGCAGGCAAAACTGAAATTCCGCGAGAAGACTGATTCGGTCGGAAACGACAAATCGAATCCATCTTCTCCGGCAAGTGAGAAAGAAGAAGAAGAAGAAGAAGAAGAAGAAGAAAATTTTGCGGCTAAAATACTTTGGTTCTCGTCACTAAAATCAATTTTCTCGGTTCGGTTCACCGGTTCCGGTTCTCTAGAATAAATAAAGTTGACTTTTATGTCCAACGCGGCAACGCCCAACGGAATAACATAAGCTGGTCAATGGGAAACAAAAACACTTTGCTTTTAAAAGCTACATCTTCCTGTAAATTCTGCATTTGTCTTTCATTCCTTTATCCCCTCATGATTACATTGTTTCTGGGATTCGTATACAGGTTTCCAGCTGATAAAACAAAAAACAAAAGAACATAACCAACCCACATTTGGTTGGTGAAAGAAGAGTAATTTTGTACCAAACCAAAGCCAAAAGAATTCACAGGGAAGAGAGAGCGGTTTTATGCGGTGGTGATGAAGTGGTGGTGGTGGAAGAATTATTGGTAGCGTTCGTCTCACCCCAATGCCAAAGCATACTCTCCCAAAAACAGAAATTTTCGAAACAAGTCTTAAGTCTCTCATCTTTGATCTTTATCTTCCAGTGTCCATCTTTGTAGTTCCCTTTCTCTGCTTGTCTCCGATCCCATTCAAGTTGCGCCTTCTGTTTCGATCTCAGAAGACAGAACTTGTGCAAGTTCTCAGGCATTGCGTCGTGCACTCTCCACCATGTTTTATGTGCTTCGTCACTTGCGAATTCCTGGAATATATCGACATTCCAGTTGCAATCATAGTCTCTGAAGCATAACCAGGGTTTGTTATAACCAAGGTAATGAAGAACGTAGAGGATAGGAGGATCAGCTCCAAATAGACTCGTCTTCATTTTCTTTATCTCAGGTTCGTCTCCTTCCCAGAAATGCTTCAAGAAATTCATGTGTTTCGGGATGCGATGCCACCATGTGAATATCTCGTTAAGGTAACCTTGGTCTCCTCCGTTGTAAGACACAACTTCATTAATGTTGTCCATTAGTAACTGGAATGTTGAATTAGATGGCTCAACCACCATTAGACCGGAGTTGAAGAGCGTAGCATTGTTTCCAGTTGCTGATATCTCAGGGAACTCGAAGAGGAAATCAATGTTTCTCAGGATAAGCATATCTGCATCGATGAAGATGATCTTACTGTATTCAGTCAATTGCCAAAGACGGAACTTGCTGTAGTTCCATTCGTTGTATGCATTTGGTATAGCATTCGGGTTCCTGATTCTTTGAAACATGTGAATCTTCCATCCAGCAGCTACCAAGCCACTTTTATGGTATTCGCTTATCGTATCATCAACAAGTATGACCAGATCACGAGTAGAGCCTGACATTCGAATGCTCTGCGCAGCTGCAATGGCTCCACAGACATAAAATTGAGCAGAGTGCAAGATAGTTGCATAAGCTTCTTTCTTTGCACTTGCGGAGTAGAAATTATCTGCAATTGAAATAAACATAATCAGCTTAGGATGGGAGATGCTAAACTAGGTTAGACAGAAGACGAATAAACTTGCTACTAACCTTTAGCTTGAAGAGGAACAGAAAGTTCACAGGAACCAACAGGAAGCTGTAACTTTTGTCTTAGCTGGTGCAGGTTAGGCTTATACAGCCATATATTTTCTTGACGGGCAACAAGTTCTTGACCGGTAAAAAGATTCGGGATTGGAAAGCAATCAGATACCAAAATCACATGAACATCATGAAGCCCTTTAGAAGAAGCCGCCACTCGAGCTGCAGCAAGTTGTAAATGCAATCGAGCCACATCTCTTGACCATTTTCCTGATTTGTCACACGGAAGCTTGGCAATGACAAGATCGATGCGAGGCTTGCCAGGAACTTGAATCAAAGGAAGAGAAGGACAAGTAGGGACTTCGAATTCTTCTACTTCGTCAATCCATTCCGGGTATAGAGATTCCCATGTAATATTCTTTGCAGCATAGTCTAGATGCAAAGCTACATGATCACAGTCAGATTTCATAACCTCCTTGAACCGATCAATCTCGTTATCGTGAAGATTTATAAGGCCAATTCCTTGATACTCGCTTCTACCAAATAAGTGCTTCTCAACAAGACTTGACACATGGTTCCAGTTGATCTCAGCTGTAGCTACATAGCGAGGATCGGTAGTAACACCAAAACTAGTTGGAATTTCAGCAATTTGTAGCGGTGGATAACGAAAACGGTAGATGGTGAACAAAGCTCCAAGCATAATACAAATCAACACAAGTTTCAGAGTATTGAACTTGACACCCTTTTCAATTCTTTGAAATCTCCTCCTACTTGACTTCTCACTACACAAGACCAAAAAAACGAAGGAGTGTCAATCCAACAGAATGATAAACAGAGATCGCTTGTGAAACGCATTCCTGAATCAAAATCAAAATCGAAGATCTGATTTCCAGAAAAGTCAACCATGTGTGTGAAGCTACTAAGTTAAACTAACAATATAGTACACAGTGTTCGTCAAACTCGAGAAACAAATGAAGACGAAGAAGATGAAGACTAACTTTGAAAACGAGAGTCGATGTCTTGACTCCATGGGACTTGAGGAAGGTATCATCGTCTCCGTAAGATCAGGGTCGGTTTCGAGAATTTCATTATCGCCTTATAACATGAGACGAGACATTTTAGGGATTTTGAAATGAAAAAGAAAATATTATAGATTTTGGACGGAGGCTCGGCATGAAACGGTGCGTGTTAACTAAATGAGTGATCGAACCGAGTCTTTTGCGAAACGAGCCCTTACTTATTTAAGTATTTCTTATTTGAAACCTAATCTAAGTTTTCGACAATTAAACCCTTTTTCTGAACGATGTTAATTAAAACGCTGTCGTTGCGGTGAAGCGAAACGAATTCTTGTCATCGACAAAACTGGGTTTAATTAATCAAAAATTAGTTAGTGGATAAAAAGGAAACACCCAATAGAATAGGGTTTATTTGCAATAAACTCATTTCTTCGTGGAGAGTCTCATTGCTTTCGTTTCTCGATTAAGGAAGATCTGAAAGACTGAAACGAAATCTCCAGGGCCTTCGTTGTCAAGAGTAGTCGACGAGATCATTCTCACCGTAGATCTGATCGAATAAGGTAATCAATCGTAGAGGAATTTTGCGGTGGAACGATGGTTTTGGTTACGTCTGTGCGTGATTACATCAACCGGATGCTTCAGGATATCTCCGGCATGAAGGTTCTCATACTCGACTCCGAAACGGTAAACTTAGATTCTCGTCTTCTTCGATTACTAATCTTCTCTGATTTTTGTATATCTGGAATCGTGATTCATAATTTCCCTCGGAGCCGAAAAAATTAGGCACATCTTCGTGATTACATATTTTTTGGATTAATCGTTGAATTTGCAGGTTAGCAATGTAAGCATTGTGTATTCACAGTCAGAGCTGCTTCAGAAAGAAGTTTTTCTTGTGGAGATGATAGATTCAATCTCTGTGTCAAAAGAATCGATGTCGCATCTGAAAGCTGTTTATTTCATCCGTCCAACTTCAGAGAATATTCAGAAACTACGTTACCAGCTTGCCAATCCTAGATTTGGAGAGTACCATTTATGTATGTTTTTTCATCTTCTAACTAATTCGAGTTTATCATTGTTCACTAGTTATAGAGATTTTGATTTTGTTTTCTGATGAATCTTTCAGTTTTCTCCAATCTGTTAAAGGATACTCAGATTCATATTTTAGCTGATTCCGACGAGCATGAGGTTGTACAGCAAGTTCAGGTATTCCTTCATGATGTTTTTGAATAGGAGACTGATGCTAAAAGAATGTTTCGTAGCATATTAATGGATCGGTATAAGTATAGATTTTAAGCTGTCTCTGAGAAGTTGCTTGGTTTGTGATGAAACGGCCATACTTGTTTAGCTTAGTATTCCCCCTAGTTTTCTGATTTAAACCTATATTGTTGTTGTAGTACACTTGACGTAGTAGTATCTTGTTTAACACACTATTTTGGTTTCTATATCGCAGGAGTATTATGCAGACTTTGTTGCTGGTGATCCATATCATTTCACATTGAATATGGCATCGAACCACCTATATATGATCCCAGCAGTTGTCGATCCCTCTGGTTTGCAGCGCTTCTCTGATCGGGTTGTTGATGGAATTGCGGCAGTGTTTCTGGCGTTGAAACGGAGACCTGTCATCAGATATCAAAGGACCTCTGATACTGCGAAAAGGATTGCACAGGAAACAGCTGTAAGTGAAGTTGTTTGACAAGCTCTCGAAAAGTTATTTGTTCCCGCTATAATTTCCATGCATGTGATGGAACTAATTCCCACTTGTGTGTAACTATTAAACAGTCTGAAATTTCCTTTTTCTTGTAAGTTATTTAAAAGACACTTTTATGTTTCAGAAATTGATGTATCAGCATGAAAGCGCTCTTTTTGACTTTAGACGGACTGAAAGCTCTCCGTTGCTACTTGTAATTGACAGAAGAGATGACCCGGTTACCCCATTGCTGAATCAGTGGACATATCAGGTTGACTTGACTAAATAAAATTATTGTGCTACTCTGTGGTATAAGATGTGCATCCAGATGTCTTGCTTTCTTGTAAGAATACGACTTACTGATAAACGAGATTTGCTGTAGGCAATGGTGCACGAACTCATAGGACTTCAAGATAATAAAGTGGACTTGAAAGCCATTGGAAGTCTTCCAAAAGATCAGCAAGTGGTTAGTTTTCTCCAATGCCATATTTGTTAGTTGAGAACCTGATATCTAATACGTCTCTTTACCTGGCAGGAGGTGGTTTTATCATCAGAACAAGATGCATTTTTCAAATCTAACATGTATGAAAATTTTGGGGATATTGGAATGAACATCAAGCGAATGGTAGATGACTTTCAGCAGGTGGCCAAGAGTAACCAAAATATCCAGACAGTAGGTACAAATATGGCTAGTCTTAAACTATTCTCTGCAAAGACTTTTATAATACAGTTTCTGGTGTTAGTGACAATTATAATCTGTGAATTCGTTGGTTTTACAGAGGATATGGCCAGATTTGTTGACAACTACCCTGAGTACAAAAAGATGCAAGGCAACGTTTCAAAGCATGTAACTCTGGTTACTGAAATGAGCAAGCTAGTTGAAGCTAGGAAACTGATGCTGGTTTCACAAACAGAGCAGGACTTGGCTTGCAATGGTGGCCAAGGAGCTGCATATGAGGTAAGGAATATCTGTGGTGAATATTCACGTGTAGTTGCATATATTAAAAATAGCTATACAGAGAAGTAGCAACCTGCAGAAGGTCGTCCTGAATAATTCGGCATTCAGTACCTGTCACATTTTGCACTGGAGTCCCATACAAATGTATCCGCAGAATCCTAATCAATAAAAGATCATTATAGCTAAATATGCAACGTTGTGCAGACTCTGCTGTAAGCACAGAGCTCTGACTCTCTTTTCATGGTTATCTGCAGGCAGTTACGGATCTCTTAAATAATGAAAGTGTGTCTGACATCGACCGCCTGCGTTTGGTAATGCTATATGCTTTGCGCTATGAGAAAGAAAACCCTGTTCAGTTGATGCAACTGTTCAACAAATTGGCTTCACGGTCTCCCAAATACAAACCAGGGGTACAGTCAGACTATATCATCTGTTTCCTTTCAGTTTAAATTGCATTTCCTGTGGCTTTATTCTTCTTCATCTCCTTTAAGGTGGTTTATGATCTGTCATTCTGCTACTACTAGTTAACCTATTTGGAATTCCGTCCTTGGTGGTTTTACTTTCGTTTTTTCTGAATAAGATCAAGTACTCTCTAATCATGTTCGTTTCATAACTTTCTGGATTCCATGCAACTGCAGCTAGTTCAGTTTCTCTTGAAACAAGCCGGTGTGGAGAAGCGTACTGGGGATCTATTTGGAAACAGAGATCTTTTGAATATAGCACGAAACATGGCTCGTGGACTTAAGGTCTGTATCTGAGATTACACCTCTCCAGGAACATTCTGTATCTCCCTATATATACTTCATGTTACTGACTTGTTGAAATATATAGGGGGTTGAGAATGTGTACACTCAACATCAGCCTCTTCTGTTTCAAACAATGGAGAGCATAACCAGAGGGAGATTACGAGATGTGGATTACCCATTTGTTGGAGATCACTTTCAACAGGGACGGTATGTGCCACTAACTTTTTTCAATTTCTTAAAACTGGTCATTTGTTTGATAGTTACGGATTTTCTGCCACACGTAAAACTTACATAAACAAATCAAAAACTGCATAATTTCTGGATAAGCAGGCCACAAGAGGTGGTTATTTTTATGGTTGGTGGAACAACATATGAGGAATCACGCTCTGTTGCTCTACAGAATGCCACCAACTCCGGGATTCGGTTTATTCTCGGTGGCACCGCAGTCCTTAATTCCAAGAGGTACGTTCAAGTAAAAATTCTACTAAACCGGGTAATGTTGAGTCATAGAAGGCCCAAACCGAAATTGGTGTTTGAATGAATCATATACTAGGAATCCATTTGGTTTCCAAAAGTTCATAAAAAAAAGTGTATCATATGAGAAGCTGAAAAGTGATTTGATTGTCAGATTTCTTAAGGACTTGGAAGAAGCACAAAGGATATCAAGATCAGGTAGCCATATGGTGTGAAAATCCAAGAGAGAGATTTGTAAATTATTAAGTCTTAAGATCCTTCCGTATGATATGGAGAGCATAGAAGAAAGGAACCAAATCATCATTTTGGAGAGACAAATGAAAGAAAGAAGACAGACAGATTTTGTGGTCAGGTTCATCGAATCTTTCGTATACATTGATGATTACCCCCACTAGAGAGATCTAATTTTTGGGGTTTGTGTGTGTATTCATCGTGGTACAGTTTAATTGGACCGTTGCTTCGTACACAGATGGCTAATCAAGAAATGTAAAACTTGAGGAAATTTTACTATCTAAATTGCAATTTGGATAAAAACCAGAGAGATTATGATAACAATTTAATTTAGATAAAAACCAGAGATATTTCAAAAAAAAATTGTTTATTATCACTCTTGAAAAACAAAATCATTTGTGGAATTTATGGAACTATTTCACGAATAAAAGAACTCTTATATTCCCTATGTTTCTAGAAGATTGATTTTCTAGAGATTTTACATTTTTTAAGAAATAATTATTGTTTAAATATTTTTTAATAAACTATTTTTTAATAAATTATGAACCAATAGTAATCTGAAACAGTTAATCATTTACTAAAATCAATTAATTAAAAATAAAAAAAATTTAGAAAATTAATTTTTTGTGAAACAAACTCAAAACACTATAACATCAAACTTCAAGGAAAGGAGGGAGTACTATAATATTGACACTGACGTCAATCAAAGTAGTACCGATTTGGGAAAAAAGAATAAGAAAATAGCTATTTTGAGTATATGGTGGGAGTATCTCTGTAGCTCGGCTGGCTGCTAGTATTGCCGTTGGATTTCTCAACTGTCGTAATATGATTGATGTGAGAGCGAAGCTGACAGACACATCTCTCTGCCTCTTCTCTGGAAGCATTCTTACTTCTTGTCCTTTCACACTTCCCAAATTTCGCAGAACCCCCCTTTAAAAACCATATATTTACAATACATTCCAAACATTTTCTTAGCTTTACTTTTACATCCAAATTTCATAGTGTTAACAAAACGATTGTGTATTTAATCCCTATCAAGTTGGATTTTGAGGGATTTAAATTTTGAAGTCAACAACTAACACGGTCTTATTCTCGAGAAATATTCTTCTTGTCGTAACTTTTGCTCTAGTTTTATTAAAATGTCAAATCAGTAATAAAAACAGTTAAAGAATTGAGGAGCTCGAGACGATTTCTTCACATACTTCTCTTTCTTTCTGCTTAGCTCTTAAGCAGTCTCTGACTGTCCATTTCATATCCAATTTTATACTAGTATTTGATTATTCTAGATCCTTCTCTTTTTTCTCCGATCCCTTCATTTTAATTTTTTTTCTCCTCTCTTTGATTATTATTCAATTCAATGACGTATTTAACTAGATAACGCATAACTTCTTAGTTAATTAGTTATCTGACTTTTTGAGTTTTGATTACTGTGTGCTTAGCCGAAGTTTCTAGCAAACTCCCTCGGATTTAAACTCGAAAGAATAAAGCGTGACGAAATAGATAAGACAAAACAAACAAAAAAAAGATTACTTATCAAAGTACATATGGTTGATAGTGATGGTTTGGTTATTAATTAATTACAGTTTTAACTTTAGATATTTTATCTGAGGTCTTATACACCTCATCGTTCTTATTACACTCCCTCCGTTTCGTTTTATTTGTCATTTTAGAATTAAAATTTTGTTTCATTATAGTTGTCGTTTTAGGTTTTCGATGTAAATGTTTGGTGAAAATTCCAGTTTTATCTATACTGTTTTAATGTTTCGGCCAATGAATTTTTTTATAAATATTAATAAAGGATAAAACAGAAAATTTAATGCTTTTCTTAATTTGTATGAAAAAACCTTAAACGATAACTAAAACGAAACGGAAGAGTATGATTCTGATTTTTAGATATATGGGAAACAACTACCAATTGGTTTCATTTTTCAACAATTAATACAATATGCATTTCATGCTACAAGGAAAATTTATCATCCGAACTTTCATGAAAAGTCACTGCTGGAGGGTTTCATGTTGAACATGTAATTCATTACATTTCTTTTGAGTTGATTTATCTGAAAGGAAAGTCTATCTAAAATAATCCAAATAGAATTATTATTTTTCTAAAACTAAATGTTCTTTATATATACTATTATTTTTCATGATTATGATAAATTGTATCAAATTATCTTCGGTATAATGTATTATTAACTAATCAAAACTATAACAAGAAGAAAAACGTCATTCATTTTTTAAAACAGATAACAAACTATTTAAGAAAATCTCTATTCACCTAAAATGATCTCGACTATTCTATCATTTCATTTTCATAAACCACTTGTTGTGTGAGCAAAGAAGAGACTCGAAAGAGTAAGAGTAGAAAAGAGATTCAAGAAAGTGATTTTCTTTATTGATTTCGAAATAAAACTTCTTTATTTTTCGAATAAGGATATGTATTATTTCCCCTTTTCTCGGTTATTTAACTTCTATATCTGAGTTAATCTTTTATTTTCTTCATTTAGATCAGTGTCAAGATCTCAGATCGACTTGCGACTCGTAGGCCGGTCTCGCGGTTGTCTTAGTTGGTTCAGTGTATTCTTAGTTTAACTAGGTCAATCGGAGGGTGCTAAACCATTGTTCTATACACATGTTAATTAGACTCTCTTATGTTTTGTTTTCAAAATTGTTGATCGAAATATTCAGCACTATGATTCGTGTAAACCTTCAACTAAAAAGAACCATGGCCCATAGGAGAGAAATTAAATTAATTTATTCGACTAGTTCAACCGTTTCAAGGGAAGGTAGTCCTCGTATCAAGAATACTATCCAACATTTTCAATAGAACCTTAAACCAAAAGAGCTTTATATACTAAAATGGACATAATTTTTTCTAACTAAAATGGACATTTGCATCACGACAAAAACATATATATTATATATCCATCGGCTGTTGATACAAGTAGAAGATGCAATATAGATAGCATCAGAAAAAACCCTGACAACAAGCCCCACATTTTTTTTGGCAATTCAAAAATTTCAAGAACACCACCCAAAAAAGGAATAATCATAAGAAGCAACAAACAAAAAACAACTCCGATGTTTTAAATTTTTTAAAAATTGACAAAACAACAAGAAAAAACGTTGCTTAAACCTCTCAGAAAATAGGAAAACAACACTTAGTTTTCGGACCACCACCACTCACTGTCCAACTCCTAGCTTGACGTTTTCCTTCACCACCATCATCAAACACAGACCACGACCAAGACCCTTTCTTGCAACCAGAGACTCTTCGACGATTCTCAGGTAGCCACTTGGACTGCATGTATCTTGAAGTCCTCCATGGTGGTCTAGACATTCCTTCTTTCTCCATCGACTTTTTCATCTCACCACAAACCAACGAAACAACTCTTCTTAGTCTCCCCTCCGTCGCCACGAACACTCTCGGAAGCATCTCAGTTATGTCTTTGTAAGCTTGTGTCTGTTTGGCTAGCTCAAACTGAGATTTGAAGTCAAGATCAATTATCACACGTTTCAGCTTGCTTACGCCATCACCGTCGCGACCATCCTTGACCATGACGTCAATGTACTCGTACTTCCTGGAGCACCTAAACACTCTACACCCTGTAACAACATTTTCACAAACAAAACCCACAAATAAATAACGTATCACAAAACCCAAAAAGTGAGCAAGTAGAGACTTTGTCACTGTTTTCTAATTTCTTATAGTAAAGGAAAAGGACTAAAAGTCTTCCAACTTTTACAAAGGTTGTTTTATATGGATATTTCTAGATATTCATATATTTATATATATATATATGTTTAACAAAAAAAAAATATATATATATATATATATGTATCTTTCTTTGCAAGTGTGTTAGATTATTATTTACCTTCACTAAGATCAAATGAAGAGTCCCATGAGGTTTTGGAAAGAGAAGCATCGTAGCCATCAGATCTGAGTTTAGAGACAATTTTGTTCATCACATCTCGCTTCTCATCGTCTCCTTCATATGATAGCCTTCCTCTCTTCATAAACGACTTTATCTTGTCTTCCATCTCCTTCTCTTCTTCTCCTTTTGCCCTAAGAATCTCCTGTAAAAATATTTCTAGGTTTAAATTTTTTTTATCAAGAAAAAAGAAGAGAAAAATGCATTTGATGAAAAGAGACCTCAAGAGTGATAAGAACCGTTGGAGAAGTCTCAAGATGATCGGAGACAGTGATCGGAGATGATTCAATATAATCAAGCACAAGCTTCTCTAAATCTTCTTCTCCCAAGCTTCCCATCTCAAATATTCTCTCACCTGTCTCTTCCTATTCTTCTAGGTTTTTTTTTTTTAGAAAAAGTTGTGAGGGCAAGAATGATTTTTAGTCGAGTCTCTTTATGAATATAAGTGAGTGACGTGTGTCATAATCTTATCCATTTAATTTGCCTTATTAAATGAACTGTTTAATATTCGTTCACTAATTTTTTTGAATTTAATGTTAAATTATATTCAAAAGCAAAATAAACGTTTTTTACAACTTAATGCGATACAATTCGAATCATTTTTAAGACATTAAAAAGCAAACAGAGTCTTCTCTAGATCCTTGATGCAAACCCTTGTTTGAAAAATTGCTAGGCGCTAGTCGGGCGCTCGGCATGGGCCTAGCGATTAATCGGAAAATCGGATTAAAATCGGAGATTAATCGGAGATTAGTTTTAGGGTTATTTTAATATTTTTAAAATATATTAATCCAATATTATAAAAATTTATGATTTTTATTACAAATTTATGATTTTTATTAAAATTTGAAAACAAGTTATTGTAAAACATCACAAACTCTCCATTCAAATGATTGAATAACAAAAATAAAAAGTTTTTTTATACTTGCAATCTAAAAAATAATCGGGGTATATAAGATTAGGCGGGAAGTAATCGGATTAGGCGGAGAATAATCGAGTTACTGATTTTTTAGGGGATTAGTCATTAATCGAGGCGGATAGGGTGGGCCTAGCGATTAAGCGGAGAGTAATCGGGGCTAGGCGGGGATTTTTAGAACAGGGATGCAAACCAAGTTTGGAGTTGTTGGGGTCGGATTCCATCCTTTAGCGCCGAGCCAGACTTAGAACACTTCGGGAGTCTTTCAGTGATCACCTCGGGGTATCGCATCATTCACCTCGGGATATCCATCTAATCGATTTAGTATACCCGAGCCCATCGCCTCGGGAATACTTTTAACAAGTAGTTTCAAGTACCCGAGCCCTTCGCCTCGGGGATAATTGAACGAGACGTTTCAAGCACCCGAGCCCTACGCCTCGGGGATGTTTGAACGTTACGAGCACTCGAGCTCTTCGCCTCGGGGATACTCGAACAAAACGTTTCAAGCACCCGAGCCCTTCGCCTCGGGAGTTTCTGAGCCCATCGCCTCGGAGACACCCGAACAAGCCATCCTAGAGTGACCGAGCCACTCCTTTCTGTGTACCCGAGCCGATTGCACGAGTTTCTCCGAGTTGAAGTCTTCATCATCGCCCGAGTTAAAGACTTGGTAAATATTCGCTTTCAAAGTACCATTTCCAAGCAAGGTATCATTTCCGAACAAGAAGGATCATTTCCGATATACCCGGAAATGATAAGAGAGAATCTAGAAGGATCGACTCAAATCAGGAAATCTCCCAAAGACTCCGAAAAATAAGGAAACTATCCTAATCCGCGATATTCTGAGCCGACTTCAAGATAAATGGAAATCTTCCGAGAATATCGCTGGAGAGGCGGTTTATCACCCCTATATAAAGAGACTCAAGGCTCAATCAAAGGCAGGCAATATCGCTCTAGAAATTATACTTAAAGCTCTCACAGCACAAACACCTCTTTCTTTTACGATCAAACTCTTGTACGATCAAAATCATCTTTTCACTAATAATATCAAGAACACCATCTTTGGTATCAATCGTTCTGTTGTTCTTTGAGAATTCACGATTATCGTATCCCTAAAATAAAACCCTAGACAAATCTTGATTGTGTTAGTTTCGACTTCCACAGGAGTCCGCTTGAAACTCCTCTCCCTTCCATTGTGCTCAACCGATTACGGACATTTTTATCAATTAACTTGACGAGTATCTCTGTTGGTAAAGGCTGTTCACCGTGTCTCCTTCTATTCCTCTCATTCCATATTGAGTGAATAGAGTTTTGAAACGTGTACCTTAGCAAGAAAGTCTTTGTCTTGTCAAAGCCCTCCCCTTTAATAAGCTTCATGATCTCTTGCCAATGTTCCCAGAACCAATTCTTTCCAAATTGTCTTCAAGTACGGGCACATGAAAAACAGATGCTCTCTTGTTTCTATAGGTACCCCACATAACACACAACTTGAGTTTGCATTCTGCTTCCAAGTCAACATTCTCTCCCCTGTTGCTACTCTGTTTTTAACCACTAGCCATGTGATAAAAGCATATTTTGGAGTTGCAGCTTTGAACCATATCTCTTTGAATCCCTCCATCATTGGTTTCGAAGTGCGGATCTGCGCCCATGTTTCTTTGGTCGAGAAACTTTTACAATAGCTTCTGTTTTTCCCTTTCCATAGGGCCACATCTACCTCATTTCCTCTCAGCTGCATTCTTGCGTTTTTAATTGCTTCTTCAACACAGTTTAGCGCTGCCTGGCGATGTTTTCTCCTTCTAGACATTGCCATCACTTCTCTCACTGTGCTAGATAGAAGGATCCCCAAGTCAACACTGTTTAATATTCGTTCACTAATGTTTGTTGTATATCGCTTTATAGTAGTATGTTTTATTTTAGGGTATATATAACGTGAGTTTGAGTCCTGACTTTTCTTTTCTTTTTCCATTTTCTTCAAAATACAAACAACTTAGCGTTTGATGTCATACGCGACGGTAGAAAAAGTCGTTTCATGTCATTTTCTACTTGTCGTATATACCACATAGTCGATGTTTGAGATAATTATATACGTGGATATTCTAGATAAATCTTCAATCTGGAAGATAATTTTTATTTAATAGTTTTGATGTTTTTAATTTGTTTTTAGAATGTGATATCTAAGTAATAAAGTGAAAGTGAAAGATCATTCTAATTACACAAAAAGTTTTTTTTTTTTCTGAAATAATTGATTATGAGTCTATATTCAAGATATTAGTATTCATGTCCTTCTTTCCTTATCAACTCTGTAAACAAGGATATTGATTATGGCTATTAATAGTCTTTAGAAGGAAAAAAAAAGAAAAGAAAAGATATTCATATTATTTTTCCTTGATTTGGACCGATCCCTCTATCTTTGGTGGGGTAAATCACAAATGTCAACAGAAAACCAAAATGCAAAAACCTCACGAGACTAATGTTTCTTCAATACTTTATCTGTGTCTATTGAATAATCGATCAAAGTAGATATGCACGTCATAGGCTCATAGCATATAATATATAATGTTGATTAAAATGGGCTTACCATCGATCAAACTCATTGTCACATATTTGGAAGCAAGATTATCTCATAATCAATTTTGTCCGTTCAAACTCATTGATGGCTAATCCATATACTAACTTGTTAATAGAATGCGAAGAAGCCACACGCATGTGTATATATATACTGATATACATACTGATCAAGATGATAAAATATTATCATGACGATTGAATCTCTAAGATAATTATAATAATGGAGGAAAAAAAAGAGAGATAATTATAATAATCCCAGTGACGGTAACTAATAATCCAATGATTTAGAACATTTTGATTTGGATGCAATCTAGTCACCTGAAATATAAAATTTACATATGGGGCTATAATAACTCGTAAAATAGTAAATTAGAAGCCTTGTTGTTTAAAATTGCAATTAAAGAAATTAAAACGGGTTTAAAGCGTGTGGACCTTATCTTCTTTGTTTGCATATTTTTTGCTTTGAAATCGAGTCTTACCTCGTTGTTTTCCTAAATGAAATCAGTAAACCGGAAATTGAACACATTAAACCGGACGCCTTCAATAAGTTGAAAATCGAGTTCTATACCCCTCTGACATGATCTTGGTGTCAGAATATCATGTCGGAAATGACTAGAAAAATTTCCCAAATTCATTATTTGAGTACTTAATTTACTAAAAGTAAAACTGAAATGTTAAGAATCATCTAATTCATTAATTTACTAAAAGTAAAACTGAAATGTTTGCTTTTATAGAGAAACAAGTATAAAAGCCTGAATTATCAAAATGTCGTCGAAGCATAGCTATAGGCAGGAATCTTAGCAACCTTCTTCTCCTTCATTACCTTCCTAACTCTCTCAACATCTTTCCACATCCCTTTTAGTGCATACACATTAGCTAAGACCACATAAACACCATCATTCCACGGCTCTAGCTCAACCATGTATGGAGCCACCCACTCAGCCATCTCAACATCCCCAAACTTCTCACACCCACCCATCAAACAACCCCAAACCATCACGTTAGGCTTCATCGGCATCTCTTCCACAACTTTCTTGGCCTCCTTAAGCTGCCCGTCCCGGCTCAGAAGATCAACTATGCATCCGTAATGCGATAATCCCGGTTCTAGATTGAACTCTGACTTCATCATTGCGAAATACGCTTTTCCTTCCTCCACAAGACCTCCATGGACGCAAGCACTAAGGACTCCAACGAACGTGATCTTGTTTGGTCTGACACCGAATTCTCTCATCTGACGGAAGCATTCCAAGGCCTCTAATGTATTCCCGTTAGCTGCATAACCCGTGATCATTGAACTCCATGAGACAACGTTTCTCTGTGGCATCTCCTCGAACACTTGAATCGCGAAATCCATACGCCCGCATTTTCCATACATGTCGATGAGCGAATTCATCATCATGACATCAGACTTCTCTTCGGTCTTAGCTTGTAAAACGCATTTATGCAACTGAAAAGCTAAGTTCAAGTCACCTAATCCTCCACAAGCTGAAGTCACACTCACCATAGTGAAATCATCCGGCTCAAATCCACTCCTTCTCATCTCCATAAACATTTCAACCGCCTCGTTAGCTCGACCCGCGTGATTCAACCCTCCGATAATAGCGTTCCAAGACCCCAGCTTTCTCTCAGGATTTTCATCGAACACGTTACGTGCATTCTCCAATTCCCCTGCTTTACAATACAACGTAATGAATCCACTCTCGCAGAACTCGTCTCCGACGAAACCTAACCTCACGGCGACGGAATGAAGCTGCTTTCCCAACGGAAAATCATGAATCTGAACGGCGGCTTTGATTACAATCGGAAGAGTATATCGATCGGGCAAAACATTTGATCTCACCATACCGAGATACACTTGAACTGAATCGAGAGGAGAATCATGGCGAATGTAAGATCGCATGATGTTGTTCCATAAGAAAGCGATTGGATATTGATCGAGGATGCATGAACGGAAGATATCACCATGGATACGACGGACACGAGCGAGGCTGGTACAATTAGATAACAGAGTAGCTAAGAGCTTGTTTCGATCTTGGGGCGAAAGAGACGTAATCGACGAAGATGATGAGATAGTGACGAAATGATTCAAACGGTGAAAGATCTTTAAGTGATTTGTCCTTTTAGTACCATGAAGCTTGGAGATGAGACCAGAGAAGAACATATGTGTCTTTTGGTTCTTGTCCTGATCCAAAATAATAGCAACAACTCGTAAAACTTAACGTTCTTAAAGTACACAAATTTATAACATTGAAAAAGAAAAATAAGGCTCAAAAGATGTGATATTATGAAGTTGAAAGATTGTACTCGACTAGTTCAGAGACTCGCAACATCATAAATACTGATAATCAAAAGCAAACTGTTTCAACAGATCCAAAATAACAAGGTATATATTGAAATCAAAGATCAGTTACTGAGCTTTTTCATTGTCTTAAGTTCTTGACTTTTAACGCCTACTCCGTTCGAAATTGATCTTGGTTCGACCAGAACCGCCGTCGTCATCCCTTGAAGAGCTACCGCCGCCTCCACTTGCTCTCATAGTTCCTCCAGACCCGATTTTGTCCAAAGGTTTCTTACCTTTCTTCAAATCAGAAACCCACCTGTCAAGACCGAAAGGATCTTGTTCCTCTTCCTTCTCAAACTCAACAGGGCGTTCTCTCTTACTACCCGCCCTCTCGGAAGCCCCTGTGAAAGCTTTGTCAGGTTTAAACCTCTCAGTGTTCTTGATCTTATCGAGCTGCTCATCTGCGTTTCCATACATTTCTTCATCGTTATCCTTCTTTGGCTTGTACAGCGTTGAAAGAGTGGGTTGTGCAGTGAACAAGCCTTTGTCATATACATTGTATTGGTCATCAGTAGCGAACCCAGAGTCCATTCCTTTCTCCTGGTTAAACAGCCTTTGATCATACATAACTTCACCACCTTTTCCTCCAGTCGATGCCATTCCAAGAGCAACTTTCTCACTGATATCACGGTCTCTGTCTCTAGTGATTTTGCTCTTCTTCCCCATGGCAGCATCTTTAGCTTCCAACCTTCTCTCCCTCTCTCTTTCCCTGCGGCGCTCTTCTCGGATCTTCTCTCTCTGAATCCGTGCTTCCCTTTCCTCCCTACTCTCTTTCGGCTCTTCCCTTTCTCTATCCCTTACTCTCTCCTGGTCATAGTTGTCATAATCACCTCTTGGGTCAACACTTTCACTCCTACCCCTGTCAGATGAGACAGGCATACTCACAGCAGCACCAGTTCTTTCGGAGCGAGCTTTTTGGGCAAGAGCCCTCAATTCCTGCTCTTTCCTTTCCTTCTCCTTCATCACCATCTCTTTTTGCACCTTGGAACGCATTGAAACAGCCTCTCTAGCTTTTTGCTCAGCTACATAGAGGGCCTCTGATAACTTGGCAAAGTTATCATTGATCTGAACGTCTTGTAGGCCTCTTCCATCAGCAGCTAGACGTTTATCAAGAGGGATTGTGTAACCTTTCGGATTCTTCCAATTGGAGATACAAGGAGGGATTTTCCAGTCTTGCTGGTCCTTGACGGTAACAGGCCTAGGCGGTGAATGCATGACCGGAACAGGCGGAGAACCAGAAGCCTTTGGGACTCTCTTGTGCTTGAACTTTGGTGGATCAAGTGGATCTACAGGCATCTCCACCATCCTAATGATCCTCTCTTTAGCACCGGAATTGAAGGCAGAGGATTGCTGGGATGGCTTATATTTAATGTACTGTGAGTCTCCCGATTGCCTTGCTATATTACTAGGCTGAGCTGCACTCAGTCTCACATTCACAATCTTCTCAATGGCAGCTTTGGTTTCTTCAGCAGTCTCCTGGATCTGCTTCTGCAATTCTTCCTCTTCGTCCACCACCGCATCCAAGTCTCCCTCGTTTTTCAGTATCTTAGGAATAATATCCTTATGCTGAGAGTAAACAATCTTCTTAGAGTTCTCATTCTGCCTCACAATAGCGTCAAAGACCACGTTTCCCTGAGCATCGACAGTAACAGGGAGAGTCTTGGCTCCAGGCTTATTGGATTTATTCCTACCCATACCAAGAGGATACTGAGGAAGATGAATCTCCGGGAAAGCACCACCATCTCCAAAATCCTCGGGATTCTTGGGACGTAAACCTTGACGATTCAGGTAAGCAGGCACGGGTTTAAATTTGATACTGGAGGATTTTACAGTCTCGGATTCAGTGACACGGTTTTTGAACCATGGATCGTTAGAATGATCATAAAACGTGGTAGTGGTTGATTTGGGCGCTGGGAGATCATTAAGAGACTTCATACTCTAAATCAAGATTTTCAGCAATCGCAACCTGCAAACAAGAACAATAACAACAACAACAACCATCAGAACATACCTAGTCCGTAATTACAACTACAAGCTTCTGATAGTAAACTCAGAGATCCTCCGAAATTAGGGTTTCTAGCGATAAACTCGACGCAACCATTCTAGATCCCCAATAAATCCCGATTAAAATCTGGGTTGAATTCACTACAATAGAACGGAAACAAGTAGGGTTTAGGAATCGCTCAACAGAAACCTAAAAAAAAAACAGCAGAAAACGAAAACAACAGGAGGGAGAGCAAAAAGCAGAATTGAATCTGAGAAATCGAAGAAGCTAACCTCGGAGGAAACTAATCGACGGGAAGAGGGATTCTGAGAAAGATGGAACGATGTGCGACGCGGCGCAGAGCGATGGAGAACAACCAACGGAGGTGAAGCTTCTTTCTGGGGAAAGAAAGAAATCAGGCGTGAAGCCTTTCTAGGGTTGATAGGGAAAAAAAAAAAAAGGAACCAATTGTTTTATTTTATACGCAGTGTGTTAATAAGTCGGTCATAAAAAGACTATAATACCTAAAAGAATATCGTCGCCTGAGAGATTCGAACTCTCGCGGGCAGAGCCCATGTACTTAGCAGGCACACGCCTTAACCACTCGGCCAAAGCGACTTCTTGTTACGTATGTGACCAATATTATATATGTATGTATGTATGTATGTATGTTCGTATGTATGTATGTATGTATGTATGTATGTATGTATGTATGTATGTATGTATGTATGACTACAGTGGTTGGCATTTTGATATATGATTCTGTGCATCGCATAATTTCTTGCATTGTCTTTAGATTTCTATTTTTCTTAATGAAATTTCGGTCTCAAACACAAACATATTTTTGTTACAAATATTGAATTCTAAGTAAAAAAAAACCTATGAGAATTTAGTGTTGATATAGCTCAACCAGACCCGTCTCTACCCCATGACAACATAGACATTTGTCATGTGTCCAATGTCATTTTTCAAAAATTTAGTGAAGAAAAATGGTCCAATTTTTTTTTAAAAAAAATTTTATTAAGAGAGTTTTTTTTTTTTTTTTTTAGTTTTACCAAAGATCCTTTATAGATTAAGACGGTACTGAGTTCAACTGGCGTACTATTCAACCACTTGGAAGGGGGAAGTCGAAAAGTTCAGAATTCAAGCACCGGCGATGGAAAAAAACTCTAGTTACGCTTTGGTTCGGCTACAAAAAATGATGGGCTATAGGCTATCAGAACTTAAGCAAGTGTAAGTTTCATATCAACAAACTTTCTTCTCTTTTCGAACAATATAAGATTGATGGCTTTTGTTTGATATATATTTAATGAATCAATTTATGTTTTCTTCTAATCAACAACCAATTTGTTTGATATAGGGTAAACAAACAAAAATGATACATGAATGAACTACCTAGGCGATGTAAATAACGTCTATGAGAGACTTAAATGTAGGGTAAGAAAGATTTATTAAACATATACGTGGGATAATGGGAAGATTAATGGTTTTGCTTCTATGGAAACAACGGCATGGTAGCTCCCAGTTTTGGTGGACAACTTGGCGTGGTTGTATTCGGCTTATCCTAACGACAAATTAAGGTCCTTCCATTACACAACTCAAAACTCGGAGTATACTTGAGTTTCATATGCATACAATTTTCATTAATTTCTGATTTATACATAGTAATTCATATATGTTTAACCCAAAAAAAAAAAACATACATTACAGTATATAAAATGGGATCGAAATATATACTAATTAAGATCAAGTGAATCAGCTTATATTTGAGATAGGAAAAAACAAATAAAGACCGTGCTCGTGGGTGGAACCTCCGTTGACCGCGGATCCCAATAGAATGGCCTTTCCCTACGGAATAGTTAAATACTTAAATGCATTACTAATTAACGTAACAATTAATATTAGTTCAAATCAATGTACGATGATTATGAAGCCGGTGTTGATTGATGTTTTCGTCGAGAAGACTCACGCAATACTTAGTTGATTTAAAAAAATTTAGAAAGGTATTAATTTCCCGATCGTAGGATTGCGTATGAAAAAATGTTTTGTTCAAACATAAAATAAAGTTCGTTTTTAAAAGATTAAAATGAATAAAGAAGGTTTTAAATCTACATCGTTGGATTTGCATATGAGTTTACATGTTAAATTAAGGGTCAAGTCATTAATTATGTCTGACTAATGCAAAAAAAGTCAAACAAGAGTAAATGATAAAGAATGCTTAACCTGCGAATTCGTTTTGGTAAAACGATAACATTTTACTTCTCTGTTATACAAATTGTTTTTGAGCTTTTTTATCCATATACTTTTTCAGTAGGGAAATGAGTTTTTTTTTTTCTCATCAAATGAATATTTTCTAAACACTGCATTGTACTTGTAAAGTTGTAATTCTCATTCATTGTAAACTATAATTCAAACTGAAAAAGTTGGTTATATATATGAAGCTATAACAAGGAAATTTTGTGAATTAAATACAGCGGGTGATTATAAATACCAAGTTGAAAAGATTCCATATATGCCAACTAACAAACCATCTGAGATTATATTTTAATCTCCAGCTACTTTGATATAAAATTCTCAAATGTTCACCTAAAGTATAAGCTTATTAGCAAAATACAAACAAA
Source organism: Arabidopsis lyrata subsp. lyrata (assembly GCF_000004255.2). Lineage (NCBI taxonomy): Eukaryota > Viridiplantae > Streptophyta > Magnoliopsida > Brassicales > Brassicaceae > Arabidopsis > Arabidopsis lyrata. The sequence goes on from NW_003302554.1 coordinate 17,529,045, forward strand.
AAATAGTTATCGTCCAATCACAGGCGTGTTCGTACAATATACCTAGAAGATCCGATCATAATAAAAACAATAAGTATTATATGGTACTATCAGAGTATCAGGTTTAATCGAGTATATTAAACTCTGTTGTGAATCCAATAATTAAATAAACTTCAGCGATTTGGAGGCTAAATTAAACAAGAGAGGCTTTTTGAAAAAATAAAATAAAATAAAACTAAGGAAAAAGGGGGCCAAAATTGGAAGAGTCAAAAGGTTCACCCATCGAAATGCCATTTTCGTCGCTGTGGTAATAAAAGCTATAACAGTTATTAATATACCAAGGCGAACTAGGTGGATACGCCGAGTCAACGTACACGAACTCGCTCCAAGACTCATCGTAACTCGTCTCTAGACTCGGTAACTCCACTATCTCGCTTAGTTCTTCCGCCGTCGACGCAGCTTCTTCGCTTGATGGTGACAATGACGATGATGTAGACGTCGAATAGCTTGAGGAAGATAGATGAGTCTCAGCTGGGACGACGACGGTGGTTGGATCAGAGACTATGAGGGAGGAGGATGAGGAGGAGAAGTCCATGGCGGCTGCTACGGCAGCTGCTGCTTGAACGTCGCGAGGAGAGGAGGAAGCTGGACGGGGAAGGTAAGTGGCGAGCTCCGGGAAGTTGAGGACGGCGGAAGTTCCTTTAATGGTGAGAGCAGCTGCGTCATGTGCACGCGCCGCCATCTCCGGTGTAGAGAAAGTACCGAGCCAGATTCGGCTTTTCTTGCGAGGCTCTCGGATCTCGGAGACCCATTTGCCCCACGTTCGCATCCGGACGCCTCGGTAACCCGGGTCGGGTCTAACACGTTTCTTGTTGTTGTTTCGGTGGGACTCTTCTTGATGATGATGATGATGATGATCAACCTCCTCCTCCGGCACCGGAGACGACTGTTTGACGGAGGTGATGGATGACTCGGTCATTGACACGTGAGTTTGACTCAGTGAGTGTGAAGAGAGTGCCTACGTAGGGTTTATATAAAGACTAGAGAGAGAGAAAGAGAGTTGAAGTATTGAAGTGAAATGTTGAAGTTAGTTAGGAAAGGACAGTCGATCGCTTACTTATGATGACAGGTGTGTACACATTATAAATTCACACATCAATATTATTTGAAAATGACCCATTTTTTGTTTTCTTTTATTTAAATGTTGATATTTGCATTCGGCAAGTAAATGCTTATTTATCTTTTCGTGATAACCTATGCATGGTCCATGGATGAACTTGATCAATTCAAAGGGGTAATAATATTCCCATTCGGAATTGACTAGGAACTTTGTTTTTGTTTTGTTAAAATTGACTATGAACTTATGCAATAGAAAAGGGAAAATGGGCAGAAAAAAACCCACGAATATGCATTAATGTCCATAAGCTTGATTACTTCTAATTTTCAATGGACTAGTAGTATTCCATTAGGTACGTATTGACTAAGAACTCTTTTTTTTGGTGTGAGGTATTGACTAAGACCAATCTTTATTGATGATCTTTTAACACAACTCTAAATAATAGATATGTTTTATAGCTAACAAAAATCTCTTAGTTAAGAGATTTAAGAGATTTTTGTTAGTTATAAAACATATTTCTTAACTTAAGAGTTGTCTTAAGAGACCATTGATAATGTTGCTTTAAAAACTTATGCAAGAAAAGGGGAGAATGGGGAAAGAAAAAAACGTTAATTATTAAGATGTCCATGAGCTTGATTATTTATTTATTTAGAATATTTAGTAGGCTAGTAATATTCCCTTAGAAATTGACTAAGAACTTTTATTTTTGTTTGTTAAAACGGACAACGAACTTATGCAAAATAATATTGAGAATGGTTCAATGGTAGAAGAAAATTCACAAATATGCGTAAAACTAAAAGATATGCTACTATGAGTTCAAAAATATTTCGTTACTAAGTATTGAAACAATGTGACGATTTGAATCAGAATGCTAACACAACTGATATAAGATTATGATTTTTTTGTAGCGATATTTTGGCACGTACGTCACATCACATATATTAAAGTACGTCTCGTTGGTATGCACTAATAGAATATTGTTTTCGATCAAAATAAAAGTCTATAATTTGAAATAGTGTTTACTTATATAATATAGCAAAATGGAGAAATGCAACCATATATATATATATATATATATATATATTAGTTTTGTCGTCTTGTATATCTTTCAAAAAAGAAAAATAATTATATAAATAGAAATGAATGTTTTTCGGTGGAAATCAAGTTCCCCAACTAGACCCAAGTTCGAATCAAGAAACTATGGAGTATTTTTTAGCCAAAAAAAAAAAAAAAACACTATGAAGTACAACACACAGTATTAACATGTTGGTTGGCCTTTCTTAATTCATATTGATGCTTAGTTATTAATTAGTTGCTTACACCTTTCTCGTACAAAATAGTATGAGCTCTCTCTCTGTAGTCTAGAAAGTCGAGTTTTTTTGAAGTTGATAAAAATGCAAATAAACAGATCATAGAGTATGATTTACTTACTTGTTTTGGGGTTAGAAATGATGAGAATTGAAAGGAAGGGAAGAGGAAAAGAGATAATTAAGAGAGACCCACAAGGAGTGAAGGCTGTTTGCCCCCATCTGAGCATGGCATTTCTGACAGTTGTCAACACCCTTCCCACATGCCTTCTTTTTAATCTCTTCTAATTTTCATTTTTCTTATCATCATTCTTCCATACATTCGCTATTTAATGTTCATTTTACCACATTATTTAACATTATTTTTTATTTTTTTTGGTTTTAAACTACCTCTCTTCATTTGGTAATCAATTTCATAGCATCGTTATAGAGCATAATTAATCTAGCTATAGTATTTTTATGATGTTGACGTTTTAGTGCATGATGAGTATCCTTTGAATGTTAACCTTTATGATCTTACACCGCTAGAACCTAGCCATTCTATTTTTGGTTTATTGATTGCCAAAATTTGGAGAAAATATTATTTTTGTTCAGAATTATAAGTATTGTTTTAACTCTCACAAATAGTATTACTTTAAATATCAAGGAAGAATTTTAGACGAAATTTTAGTTTTAAGTGTATCATTTGAGTGTTTTAGTAATTAAAACTATGTACTAGTTAGAGATAAAATAGAATTTTGATGGTTTTCTTAATATGTATAAAAATCTAAAAACAAATGTATAAATGAAAGGGGCAATACAATATATAAATAAACATGCCGTTTTCTTACCACCGGTCAAATTATGTCATCTACAATATTTTTCGACAAAAAATTCTGTTTCTGTTTATTAGACTTTTAGTTAATTATCTTGCTTTAATAATGTGATAAATGAGAGTACTTCGGTTGTATAAGTAGAAATATTTTTTTGACCATTTAATGTAGTTTATATTGATTTGAGTGCTAGGAACAAGGCCGGTGTAAAGTGTATTTCAAATTTAGAAGTAGTATTTCTAGGCAGTGTTCGCTTCTATATTATAGTATGAAGCCTGATATTCAAAAACTTTCATGGATTGTGTTGATGTAGTTTTTTTAACCTTACGCTACTAGCTACTTTAATATATACTACAATATTGAATTGATAACACCCAAATGAAGAAGGAATAGTGGCCTACGTGAAATTAAATAACTATTACCAAGAACATAAAATTGAAAAATATGCATTTTATCCTGTATACAGATTTATTATAAGTAATTAATGGACAATTTATTCGGACCGAGGATCAAACTAGCTAGATTAATTAATCACTTTCAGGTGGTCAGTGCTCAAATAAACATAGCTAGTTTTATAAGACTATATATAAATATGCAATTTTCTCATAGATATAAATATGTTTTAATAATTATAAGATAATGCCTTGAAATTAGAAATTACTAACATGGCGTACCTCGTGCATAAGATTAGGGCTTCCATGCTACCATCAACTACGTAATGAATTCCTCTGTTTTTATTTCCATTATAAAATAAAGTTATGTGAACCGCCAATGCCATTATGAAAAATCCAACAGCATCCATTCCTCCCACTAAATAGTTATGATATTTTTGGGCGAAGAATAACCTAAACGTGTGTGTATCATATTCATTGATCTCACCGAAAATATATTGCCATGGCTTGATCTAACTAGTAGAAACATAACCCAATTGTCCCAATTCATGATATCGTCTCAGAAAAAGAAAAAAACTAATTCAAGTGGTTCACTGGTTGAAAGATTTATACTGGAATTAGGAGACCAAAGTTCAAGTAGTTTCACCACGGTTGCAATCATGGTAACTATTGCGGTTTGCGGATGCCGTAAATGGTAAAAATGATATGCAGCGCTTCACAAGCTTCATAAGTTTATTTACAGTTTGGTAAACTTACAGTTTGATCCGGGATTTCCCATTATTAAACAGAAAAATAAAGTAGGGAACTAAAAAGGAAACAAATGTGTTCTCTTTTCACTTGTTCACAAATTTGTTGGTAGATGAGAATAAGCTAGGACCAGTTTTGGGCCTACAAGAATATGAGGTTGGTTTTATTATGGGCTTTAAAGAAATGGGTCCACTAGGACCCCAAAATTCTCAAACTTTCGCAAATTTAACCACACAACATTAACGTTCCTTCATATATGTTTCCTTGACGCAGCTCGATATTTTTTCACTATACATCATTTCGCTGTCCTTTTACGCTTGCCACGGTTGCTCTAATTATTATTCGGCACCCACCTAACCAGTAACCACTACTACACAAACAATGTATGTACGTACATTAATAATTCATGCTTGCATTACACATGTATGTTCATTCATGTTTGCACGCTGATTTGATATTTTTGATTTCTCGATTAGTAAGTGACTAAGGAAATCCCATTTATATTCTCCTATATAAGAATGTTAAATTAATTTATTCAAAAGCCGTTATATGCTTTTTGAATAGTACTCCCTCCGTATTAGAAAGATGGATTTTCTAAGATTTTCATCAAGATTAAGAAAACAATAAATGATGTATATTTATTACTTATTTTTGTGTTAAATCTTTTTAAAAGTTATTTCAAGCTACTTTTTTATCCCACTTACTCCAATCAATTGATCTTGAAAAAAAAAATACATTAAATATACTACAGAAAATCAATCTTTTTGATACAAGAATAAAACCTCAAACATCATTTTTTTTATACGGAGAGAGTATCTCTCATAAGCATAACTATTATTGGTACTTTTGAGTTTTGATTGTTCTAAGATATTCAATATACTACAGAAAATCAATCTTTTTGATACAAGAATAAAACCTCAAACATCGTTCTTTTTGATACGGAGGGAGTATCTCTCATAAGCATAACTATTATCGGTACTTTATGCTGCTAAACTAACGAATTTAACATGTTTATACAATTTTTTGACCCAAAAAAAATGTTCATATTTTCAAATGTTTATTTTTTGACAAAAAAAAATGTTTTTACTCATTTACCGATTGACCATTTTCATCACCATCCTCTACATATTTCTTCCATAGCCAATGCTGTCTCCAAAGAAGGTAAACCTCTTCAATAGGAACCTGTTTCGTCTCCGGCAACAGAAAGTAAACGAAACTTCCCATCCCGAATATAAGTCCAGCGAATAAAAGGAATATTCCATACTTGAGATGGCACAGCGACACGAGGAAGCACTGCGCGATTAGAGCCGTGAAGAAAAGGTTTACGCACACCACAACACTCTGACCGGCTGATCGAGTCTCTAAAGGGAAAAGCTCGCTCGGAACTAACCATCCCATTGGACCCCATGACCGACCATACGCCAATACAAATAGACAGATAAGGACCACAAGAATCACACCGAGCGATTTTGGTAGCTCTTTGCCTTCCCCAAACTTCAAGGCTAGTGTTACTCCTACTACAACCTGAGGAAAAATGAACATATTTTGGGTTTCAGCGGAAGTTACTTGTTTAGCAAGATAAAAACCCTAGCTTTTGCCAGAGGTAAAAAAAAAAAGAGCATTAACCATGTAACAGAACATCTCCACGCTAGCTTCAAGAAGAAGAAACCTTCTTCCAAATTTATCAGCAGAATACATAGACATGATCGCCGCGACAACGAGTGCAGCGTTTGTAATCGTGGACGAGATAAGTGATGCGGATCCACCAAACCCTAAGCTCTGAAACATAACCGGAGCATAAAACAAAATCGAATTCATTCCGGTTAGTTGCTGAAACGCAGGAATCCCAATCGCTCCAATCACTAGCTGTGGTCTGTTCCTCCGAGCAAGAAGATTGCGAAACGGATTCTTTACGGCTCTAGCAGCTTCACTGGCTTCGACAAGATCCTGAAACTCAGCTTCTATATTGTTTGTGCCACGTACTTTGATCAGTACGGCTTTAGCCTCTTCGAGCTTCCCTTGCTCGACAAGACTGTTGGGTGTTTCGGGCAAAACGAGTCCACCAAGGAACATGAGTATAGCTGGGACGGTGGCGAGACCGAGAGAGAGTCTCCATCCCCATGGATGGATTTGCTCTGTTTTGTAGTTTATCAAATTAGCAACTAGAATGCCAATGCAAGTTGTTAGCTGGAAAAGCTGATTCACGGTTCCTCTAATCTTCGCTGGAGCCATCTCCGAGAGGTATAACGGAACCGCCTGTAAACGCAAACGCAGAAATTAAAGGCCAAACCGGACCAATCGCTTAGACATTAGATTTAATAAATTGTGGGGTTTTGCCTGGTTTCCGAATCCAATGCCTATGCCGAGGAAGATTCGACCAAGGATTAACATGAGGATGTTTTTGGCGGCGGCGTTAATGACTCCTCCGAGGAAGAAGCTAACAGAGCCAACAAGGATGCTTCCTCTCCTGCCGTAGATTCTGGTGACATAGGAAGCTCCAAAAGTTGAGATTAAACCGGCGAAGTAGAGAGAGGAAGTGAAGAGTGTGAGGATTTGATTGTCGTATTTGCAGTAATCTGTTTCGTTCAGATGCATTTGCTTTCTTTTGTAGATTCCTGGGAAGAACTCTTTCAAGAAATCGTCCATTGAAGTAACACCACCTGCGTTTAACAAGGAAGAAGAAACAAAAATGAGCATTGTGTCTTGCATAGGTTCCTTGAGTTTCAAGAAACAAAAATAGTCGACACTTAACAAGGCTGAAGCTAACCCTCCTCGGAGAGGGGACTTATATTTTCTGACAAAACAGAGGAAATTGGGCAAAACTGAAGCTGGCCCTTATCAAAAACAAGACTTGAGGGTTTCAGAATCTGACTGTTTGATTGGTATAAGATAAACTCAGATCGAGAAAGTTATCTAACCAGAGACTCCCAGATCATAGCCGAAGAGAGAGCCTCCCATGGATCCAACGATGCAAGCGAAGATGAAGTAAGAAGTTATTCGATGTTCATAGAGATGAGCTCTCTTTAGGGCTCCTTCGTCAGTAAGAGCTCCACCGGCCATGGCTTTCAAACCTTGAAGTCAGAAGGAGTAATCTTCTGATCTCTCTCTTTGTAATAAAATTTGATCGAGTGTTGTGAACTAGTAGTGATCATTATAATCAAGCTTTAGAGACATATAAAGGTTGGATATTAGCAGTTACAAATTGACTATCTCTTTCCTTATCCCTTTTTCTAAGGAGATATATTTGACTTCATCTTTCTTAATTACTACAATGGCTAATTGGTAATAATTTTCTTGATAAGTTATGTTATTTTAAAGATATTTCTAATATGATGTCCAAAAAATAAAGAAATTTAGATCATTTTCTCCATGAATTATATATCTTGTCTCCATGACATATTTTATCCATAATTTAATGCTAGTATACCATTAATTATTTTCTCCATAAATGAGAAAATACATTTCCCTTTCTATTGAATTGTGTATCATAACTTTGATATTTAAAACCGTATTACCTGAGTTGTTCAGTTGATCTAGTGAATATTTTTTGTAGCTTGATGAATGTTATTTGAGTGACAATGCCATCATTTTCTGGCGATCTACATGACAGAAAAAAATGTTGTAAGAGTTACAAAAGAAATAGAGATGTTAGAAGGAAAGAACAGATCACAAAAACAAGGTCACTAGCTAGTGAACTTTAGGACATCATTTATCCTCTCCGTTCTTTACCACATAATAAACATGATATTCCTTTGTTGGTTCTTGATTTCCCTTGAAAGCTTCATAATGTATGTCTCTAATACTAAAACGCTTTCATCATCATCTCAGAGTTAATCACTTCACCAAATACTACTTTTCTAGCATACCTTCTTCTTGCTATTGGCTTCACCAGCCCCTACATTGCGTTAACGTTTTTGTTATATATAGTTCACATATTTTTGACGCATTACGCTTAAAACATAAATTAAAAGGACTTTAATTAGTTGAACTTACATGTGTTTGGACATAAGTTGCTCTCGTATTCAATCCGTCCTCCGCATTAAGCTTTCTTTGCGCATCGCTCTTAAGGGAGGAAAAAAACAACAAGCATAGATCATACGAACCTATAAACTCAACGAAACATGAATGAGAGAAAGTGAGAGAGAGCAATGGTAATAAGAAGAGAAAACTGATATCTTCTGAAACGGTTTTGCAACGTGAAAAAGATCATGTGAGATATTTTAGGGATTTCTAAACTGATTATCTTTTTTGATTATAAAAATCTTTGATAAACTTATCTACTAAATACACCACATTTACGATGGATAACCTTACGTACCATACATGATCTAAGATGAATTAATTTGAAAATAAGATGTGTATGCCATTTTTATCATCTATCAACTATCAAACTATTAATTTCACAAGAAAAATTGTCAAATGTTTGAATATTCTACGTAACTTACGATTGATCCCTCATTATCGATAAGCTTAAATGATAGAAAAATACTGATAGTTGAGTGTTTTAAGAGATCCATATTTATTTCGCTAATAATAATTTTCTCAAGGTGATCGAAATAAGTCCAATGAGGAAGAGACACGTCAGATTGTTAGAAAAACACGTCAGCACATTAAGGGGGGTTTAGCTTGACACAACCGCCAAAGCAAAAAAGGCTGAAGTTTTCCTTTTTAGGCTCTTTCTCTTCCACGCGGAAATTTAATAAAAAAAGATCCAAACTTGAAGATAGCGAAGAGGAAAAAAGATAATCTCTGGCTCGATTTTTGTTGGATTCCTCGATTCGAGCAAGTTCTAAGACTCGTGGGTTTTCTTCTGGATAACGTAATTGATACTCGTGTAAGTGCAATTTCTCTCTCTGTATCTACCTGTTGAATCGCCTTTTTTATATGGGGTTGGTGATTTAGGGTTTTACGCAATCGTTTCGTTTGCTGGGTGATGTAGCTTGGGTTATTCAAAAATACGAATTTGATCAAGGAACTTGTTTCTTGTAGATTATTTCGGGTCAATTTGTGTGTTTAAAGATTCAATTTTTTTATCAGAATTTAATCTCTATTTGTTGTCTTGTTACTCGTAATGCAGGTTTTCTCTCTACAAATCAGAAAGGGTCGTCACTGTTATTGTCATAGCTTGAGAAAGGATCTATTTTTAAAATCAGTGGGAATAGAAAACATCAGTGATAAGCTTTGGATTAGTTGTTTGGGGTAAAGTGTCCTCTTGCTTGATGTGAAGATTGCTTCTTGTTTTTGCTGGTTCTAAATGGAGTGGAGGGGAATCCTCTGCTCGCTGCTTTTTATTATTTCTGCGGGAGAGTCGTCAAGTAGATTCGGGTTAATGTGGCATCCTAACCTTGGTGTTGATTCTGGACAATACTTGACTTGGCCAATCTTAAGTGCCAGTGTATTCGTGGTTATTGCCATCCTCCTCCCCATGTATCTTATCTTCGAGCACTTAGCTTCTTATAATCAACCAGAGGTTTGTTATCCCTTCCTTAACACCCGCTTTGTCGTATTCTCATGCTCATAATAAATGATACTGATTCATCTTTATGACTCTTCTCTTATATTAGTTGGGACATTTCTTTAAATGCTTGATCCATTAAATTGATCATATCACCATCACCAGTAACTAAACATCACTCCCTCTTGTAAATCACAGGAACAGAAGTTCCTTATTGGACTTATTCTGATGGTTCCTGTTTATGCTGTGGAATCGGTAGGTTTGATAAGTTACTATATACGTTGATTCTGTATTTGTAGTGAAATTTCCATTAAGATATGTATTCAGATATTTTTCTAATTCTGGGTTCCTTATACTTTCCGAGCAGTTTTTGTCTTTGGTGAATTCGGAAGCAGCTTTCAACTGTGAGGTGATTCGAGACTGTTATGAAGCTTTTGCACTCTATTGTTTCGAGAGATATTTGATAGCTTGCCTAGGTAATGCTTATATAACTGTAAAAATCTGTATCCATAGCTTCTGAGTCCCTGAATATGATATTTTGGGCTTCAAATAAGCAAGTGGTTGATTATTGAAGCTATACTTTATTCACTTGAAAATGTATTTGGAATCTGATGACTTTTGATTATTTCTCTGTTATAATTTACTGAGAAATATTTTATCTCTATATCTGCAGATGGAGAAGAACGTACAATTGAATACATGGAACAGCAGACAGTTATCACCCAGAGCACTCCTCTTCTAGAAGGCACATGTTCTTATGGAGTTGTAGAGCATCCCTTTCCAATGAACTGCTTCCTAAAAGATTGGAGTCTTGGTCCTGAGTTTTATCACGCTGTGAAAATTGGCATCGTTCAATATGTATATGTTGTCATTACTTTATCTGGACTATATGGCCTATGATGTATTTCTGTGCTTCAAATGATAAATTATATTCTGCTGCAGATGATACTGAAAATGATTTGTGCTCTATTAGCAATGATCCTCGAAGCCTTTGGGGTTTATGGAGAAGGGAAGTTCGCATGGAATTATGGGTAATCTTTTGTTTTCTCCCTTCTCTTTGTCGATATGTATTTGTTCTTTGCTATATCTTGATTTTAACATGGTCATCGACAAAACATCTGATTTAGTAAAAAATGTGGTCTTATTGCAGATATCCATATCTGGCTGTAGTGCTCAATTTCAGTCAAACATGGGCATTGTATTGCCTTGTACAGTTCTATAATGTCATCAAAGATAAGCTAGCACCCATTAAACCACTGGCCAAGTTTCTAACATTTAAGTCTATTGTGTTCCTCACCTGGTGGCAAGGTATTATCGTTGCATTCCTCTTCTCTATGGGACTCTTCAAAGGGTCTTTGGCTAAGGAACTGAAAACGCGAATACAAGACTACATCATCTGTATCGAAGTAATTTTCATAAAACTAATTGTTCCTTTTAAGTATCCACATTTAGATTGGTGTGAGTTATAAACTTAAAATGTAATGTTTTTACAGATGGGCATTGCTGCTGTGGTCCATCTTTATGTGTTTCCAGCAGCGCCTTACAAGCGTGGAGAAAGATGTGTTCGTAATGTAGCAGTCATGTCAGATTATGCCTCTTTAGATGTACCACCTGATCCAGAAGAGGTTAAAGATAGTGAACGAACAACTAGAACGCGGTATGGTAGACATGACGAGAGAGAAAAACGCTTGAATTTCCCACAAAGTGTCCGTGATGTTGTGCTTGGGAGTGGTGAAATTGTAAGCTGATTTCTTCTATAACTAATTTATTTCTCTACTTGCAGTTTTCTTTTCTTTTTTTTTGCTTTAGTCCTTGCTCATGACCAAAAGTTTTATTGTTCTTGGTAGATTGTGGATGACATGAGATTCACAGTTTCGCATGTGGTGGAACCGGTTGAAAGAGGAATAGCGAAAATAAACAGAACATTCCATCAGATATCTGAAAATGTGAAAAGATTTGAGCAGCAGAAGAAAACAACAAAGGATGATTCATATGTGATTCCGCTGAATCCATGGACGAAAGAATTCTCAGAGATTCATGAAAACCTCTATGATGGAGGGAGTGTGAGCGACAGCGGTTTGGGAAGCTCAAAGCGGCATCACCAGTCTAGGGTCTCGGGATTGTGGACTAGAATGCGAAGGTAAAAAACAAATGGTGGTGCAAATCGGAAGATGCCTTGGTTTTTTTGAAGTCTCATCTTCGTCACATCTAACAAAGAAGTTGTAGATTTTATGGGATGATGCTACTCTGCAGGATTAAACACAGGTAACAAGAGATGCTACTAACTAGTATTCCTCTACCCTTTATACAAAACTTTATTGAGAAGTTAGGTTTGTATCTCGTAATGACAACATGTATGTTCTTACACAAAAGTAAAATAAAAATTTGTCATGAACCGTCTTCTCTCATACATGGTCGTCTTTTGTTCTCAATTCTGAACTTTGCTCTTATAGATGGTAAGAGTTGGCCCAAATCCATTTTGTAATGGGATAAATTATTTTAAAGCCCAAATCGGAACTGGGCCGACTCTTTTTGGAGGGAGCGATTAGCCCTAATTGAGAGAGCCGCTTAAATAAAAATAGTTGTTGATGATCGAGCGAAGAAGAGAGTGAGTATAAAAAAAGATGAAGCTAACGTGGAACAAGAACCCTAAGAAACGATCTCGCGTAGCTCTATCGAATTTCCCGGATCTTCCTTTCGAGAAGGATGATGCTCCAGAGTCCCAATCTCATCGTCAGTTTCGTGAAGATGATATTGGTCGTAGACAAATTACCGATCAATTGGACTCGTCGGATCATCCTCGTGAGAAATTCGATCTCGAAGCTAAGGATCTGGCAGAGTCCATAAGAGCCCAAGGAGATAAACTCGCTGAGGTAAACCAGCTGTATATAAAATTTGGGTACTTCAATTTCAGCAATTTGCTGTTTTGGTTCAGAACTGGCAAAGTCTTTGTATACTTTGATTCTCGTCGTAGATGAGTTTGAGTTGCATAGTGGCAGTCTTCTTTTGTTTTTATTTCACCATGATCCTTGGCCTATTGAACCTCTGTTTTAACTGCTTTTGAAAAGTTTTCCTTTTTAGAAATCTTCTTGTCTCTTTCTCCAACAACATCCCGTTAGTTCTTGGAAGAAATTAAGACTGACTTCCAAAAACCCTTTTAAAACAGAGTTCCGTAGACCACGGATTGCAAAAGAGACTATGCCACTGAAAACTTTATCAAAGAATAGGAAGAAAGATAAAAAGTTAACGAGAAAGCTTTAGTTGAGCCGCAGAGTACACCCAAAGGAATGACATTTATCTGGAAAATATGAGAGAAACAACAATATTGTCGAAAATGTTACTCTCTTGTTAGTTGAGAATGGAATGAAGTTCAAAGGAATACACATGAAAAGAGTCAGATTTTGTTTGTGTGTTTTAAACTTCGCCAAGTTTGTATCTTCCAGAAGAGTTGAGACATTTTCTATACAACATGTTAGCATTTGAAAGGCCTCAGGTTTCATCTTTCTTGACATTTCTTGTAATGGTGTATCTTTGTTTATGGAGCTACTTCAGTTGCAAATTTCTCTAGTTGATCTTGTTTTCGCATCGTGATCTTGCTATTGAAGGAAGGTAAATACCAGGAGGCTCTGGGGAAATGGGAAGCTGCTCTTAATCTTGTTCCCGAAGATGCAGTCCTGCATGAACAGAAAGCACAAGTGTTACTTGAGCTTGGTGATGCATGGAAAGCTCTCAAGGCTGCAACACGTAATGCATGAAGCCTTTCTGTTTTGTTATTTTTATATGTATGTACAATTTAGAGTACTATTAATGTTCTTCAAGAACCCTCTTAACATTTCCTATGGTTTTCATTCATCCCAGGAGCTACTGAGATAGATCCATCGTGGGCTGAGGTACTCATGCAATGTTTCTTTATAAGTTTCTGATTCTGCATAGATATACGGATGTTGAAAGCTTTAGTATAGCAATCTAATTCCTTATTTGTATGGCTAAACTTTTTCAAATCTGTTTTTCTTAGGCATGGACTACTCTTGGAAGAGCACAACTAAATTTTGGTGAACCGGACAGTGCTATCAGGAGTTTTGAAAGTGCATTATCGATCAATGTGAGTTCCACAACAAATTAAAATCAAGTCATATTATTATGAATAATATGACTTGATTCCATAGAGATCTTAATTCGTGTTATTACCATTACATAGGGGGATTCCAGAGAGGCGAACGACGATCTAAAAACTGCAAAACAACTAATAAAGAAGAGAGAACAGCTTCAGACATCAGGACAGGACACCGAGACTAAACGTTTTGTGGTCGGTGACAAGAACATAGAGCCAAACTAATGAACCAGAGACTTGTACTTAGGTATAGAGAAGAACTTCGTAGAGTACAATATAATAATAACAACAAAGCAAGATCCTTCTTCATCAAGGCAAGGACTTAGCAATTTGTCTGAGAAGAAACTTTTGAATCTTTCCAGTAGAAGTCTTTGGAAGCTCTTCCAGGAAAACCACATTCCTTGGAACCATATACTTTGGCAGCTTGGTTTTACAAAACTCCCTTATCTCTCTTTCAGTCACAGACCCGCATGATACTTCAAGCTGACAAATGCACATGGAGTTTCTCCCCACATCTTGTCTGGCTTAGCCACCACAGCTGCTTCCTTAATTGCGGGGTTTGTGTACAGAACTGCCTCGAGTTCCATGCTGCTGATGTTCTCTCCTCCGCAAATGACCACATCCTTTGATCTGTCTTTGACTTCCAAGTAACCATCTGGGTGCATTACACCAATGTCTCCGGTGTAGAACCATCGGTCTTCTCTCATACTTGCCGCGGTGCCTTCTGGGTCTTTGTAATAACCCAGCATGACCGAACCGCCTTTGAAGACGATCTCTCCAACAGTTGCTCCATCATGCTTCACGCCCTTCCCGGATAATGGGTCTCTAACATCGACTTCCGCGAATACCGCAGTTTTAATTCCTTGCCTTGATTTCAGTTTTGCTCTTGCGTCTGGTTCTAGACGATCCCACTCAGGCTTCCATGCGCACGAGACAACCAGGCCGCCGGTTTCTGTCATCCCGTAACCGTGACCCACGTCGAAACCGAGTGCCTTAGCCTTGGAGATGACTGTAGCTGGTGGTGGAGCTCCAGCTGTCATAACCTTAACTGGGCTCTGAAGCGGTTTCTGGCCTGGGTAATTGGTCAACATGTTGAGAACCATTGGTGCAGCGCACATGTGGGTCACTTGATACTTGTCGATCAAGTTGAATATAGTCGGTGCGTCAACTCTTGTGACACAGATGTTTGTGGCCCCCACAGCTGCTGTGGCCCACGTGTAGCTCCACCCATTGGCGTGGAACATCGGTAGGGTCCACAGGTATACCGGACAGTTAGGCAAAGACCAGTCTAGCAAAGAGTTAATAGTGCTCATGAAAACTGACCTGTGGCTATGCACCACTCCCTTTGGAGACGACGTAGTTCCTGAGGTGTAGTTAAGCACCATTGGAACCCACTCGCTTTTCGGACGAACCCACTTGAAACATGGGTCTCCTCTCTCCATCACCCCTTCGTATGTGTCAAGAAAATCCATGTCAGCCGATGTAGATGATGGCGTGTCATTTCTGTCGTTGAGGATGATGAGGCGAGGCCTCTCATTCTTGGGCAAGAACGAGACAGCTTCGAGGACTAAAGATCTTGAGTGATGGTCAACAAACATGAGCTTGGATTCACTGTGACGCAAAAGGACGGAAAGTGCGTGAGCGTCTAAACGCGGGTTGATGTTGTTGAGGACTGCGCCTGACATTGGAACCGCGAACTGAAGCTCGTAAACAGATGGAACGTTGGGACCAATAACAGAGACAACTTGGCCACGGTTGATACCGAGGGAAGAGGAAGAGAGAGTTGAAGCGATGCGGAGACATCGAGAATGAGTTTCAGACCAAGTATGGACGGTGGTTGTGTGGAGGAGGGAAGGAGAGCCTCCGAAGACGGAGGCGGCTCGTTCTAAGAAGCCGAGAACAGTGAGAGGACATGAGTTTGAAGCGTGTGGGAGTAAAAGTTCCATTGTCGAATGTGTTGATTTTCTATTTTGTAAGATTTTCTACTTTTGATGGGATTGGTGAAATGAATATTATATACATATATCCCGATATGGTTAGGTAGAACAGAAATCATTATATTGAAATATTATATTTTGAGCTTAGCTTATTAAAAGGGAAAAAAAACAAAGAGAACGAGATTGTGTTACTCGAATTGGAGGCTTTAATATATGAGCAAAGATCGTATAAGACAGGACGTTTGATTCGAGCTACTCATACTTAATTGCTACATACATTTCAATGATTCGAGCTACTCACATACCTTGAGAGTCTCTTTCAACGCAAATAGTTTAAACATCCTCAGAGAGAGTAGCTTTGGTCCATTACGTACCTTAAGTGGAGTATGGTGAGGCCATATTTAATTTCGTGGAATTATTGCACGATTTAGTCAATGCTACACCTAATCTCTTATACGCATTTGTACAATAATAGAGAGAATTTCAATAATTTCGGATGTTAGTCTCATCCTTCCAATGTCGATTAGGTACTATGAGCAACATGCATCTTTTGTAAAATCAAATTATTAATAATACTCCTAAATTATAAATAAAAATTATCTGATGATGAAGCATCATCTCTTTGGTCAAGAATGAGTTCACTATAATGTTGAACAGAGTGCAAAATCAGCAGATCAAAAGGCACTGTTGATTAAAAGAATTTACTCTTAGAAGGGTTTACCTTCAGAATCCTTTGTCTTGGTTTCAAAAGTTAGCAACCAAACGAACACAATTTGTGGAGAAGAATCAAATATTAAAGTGTTGAAAGTTAGGTAGATGAAAAAATAGACGATATCTTTTGAGACAAGAAACTGTATTGCTTGTTTGCTTATCAATCCAATCTTTCATTTGATGGATTGGAATGTCATCTGTTCTTCATCTTTCAGTGTGTCAGCTGCGTTTAGAAGCATGTCCATTCCTCCTACGCTTTTATCCAATTCTCCATTGTCTTTCCTTCGCGGTTTGCCTTCGAGATTCCTGGGTTTTATTCCTTTCTGTTTCTGCAGCGTCTCCATCTTCTTCTCAAAAACCTTTCGTGCTTTGCGGACTTTAAGAATTGCAGCTTTACATGCTGTGCAAAACCATTCTCCATTTGGAACCGATTCACATGGAGGTCTCATGCAATAGATGTGATACGCATCATCACACCCATCACACAAGACGATTTTATCATCATCTTTGTCAGTTAGGCAGTTTCTGCATAAGCACGATGAGCAATACCAACGAACACCGTGTAATTTAATTTGCCTTGAAGTCAAGCACCTGATGTGGTAATACTTGTGTGGGCAAAAAGGGTGATCACATGTTATATACTTTCCGCCACTATCCACCTTTGTTCCACAGGTCCTACAGAGTTCAGAATCTCTATTCATCTCTACGTGGTGATTCATGTTACAGCTTGAATTCTCTTCAGATTCGTTCGACTCTTCTTTGCATTCTTGACTCGTACCAACAGATCTGTTTTCTGTCTCCATCATCCCTTGGGTTTTCATTCTTTCACACACTACACAATTCTCGTGAGGTGATCCGATTCCCTTAGATGTGCAGTCTAGACAATACCAACTGTGTGTTGGCATCCCTTTCCCACCAGGATGTGCACACGAGACATGGTACATATCTTCACAATGATCACATGCTAAACAGTCTCTTGCCTCTGCCTTCTCTCCACATAGCTTGCAAACGTCATAAACACTGTCATTTGTGATGTTCTCTGCATTAGGATGAGGCTTCGATTTCCCAGTGTAGAACTGCTTCAACTTTCAGAATTTGAAGAAAAGAAGATATTAGAGGATTTATGGATAAAGTTATAATAAGATAGCACCTCGAAGAAGATCATTGCCTGACACTCACCTGTTCCTTATAGGAGGTCCTTGAAAGCTCTAAGAGGCTATTAGCAAGAACAGCCATATCATTACCAACATCCTGTATTTTTTGCCAGACCTGAAATCAGTAGTTAGGTTTAGTTCTATGTCTACCTTCAATCTAATGCATAGTATGTACTGAAAACACAACCACATTCGTCAAGCTGAGAGTTTGAGTTCAGCTTCCGAACCACAGCATCAGACTATATTTTTCACAATGAGAAGGATAAGAATGACATGATAATCTGTTATCATGCATATTTATCTTCAGACTAAGCATAGTTTCCACTAATTACCTCTTGGAGATCCGTTGAAAAGAGCAGAGGTGAACCTTCATAAACACCCTCTTTCATCCTGGTGTCTATCAGAGTTCTGCAAGTAAGGTCTTCAATCTTGGCCCCTTGAAGATTTTCGGAAAGTAACTTATTTAGGGATGCAAACTCCTTTGAAGCTAAAACATGAGACAGAACATGCTGGCAACCGGCTGTCACGGTCTCATGCTTGGATTCACTTGATGATTTATTTGGATTGGAAAGCTTCGGGAGTTCACCAGTAAGATGGGTTCCTATGCTGAACTTTTGATTATATAGTTCACAAGAGACAGACTCCTGTGCAAAAGAAATTTAATGAGAAATTTAATCCAAAATAAGAAAGAGCTAAAATGTTTTAGGAGCATATTTCAAGAATAATAAATCATGGCTACAGGAGCTGATCACACAAATATAATAAGAGACCAATTTCAAGAATGAATGCATTATTCAGCAAACGCTAGTCAGGTTTTCAATAAGCAACGTGTTAACAGCCAGCATTAATGGGATTATCTACTATTTGCAAAGCATTTCCTGAAACATAGCGAACAACACGAAGGGAATAGACAGATAATCGCAAAATTATTCCTTGAATGGCCATACGAATATAAGTAGAAATGACCCTTATCTTTAGCTCCCTCATCAACATGCTGAGTAATTGAGGCCAATATTCACTATAGAAGCAAGCAACTACCCAACCATCACTAGATTGAAAGAGATCCTAATATACATTCCTTTGCCAAGACTCCTATTTTACAACACAGCTGAAAGATTAAACCAAATTCACAGAACATACAACAATTGAGGTGCACGGAAGTTGCAAAATGCTAGCAACTACATATACTCCAGCAGTTTAAAATCAATCACAATCAAAGGTATCATAATAGAAAAGGCATGAAAGTACCCGGCTTCCTGAGTGACTAACACCTTCCGTGGAAATTCTATCAGAACAAGATCTCCCAAGTTTTCTCCGCTTATATGTTTGTATCTTCTTACTATCTCTGGAACTAGGATTGGCAGAATTAGCCATAGCACCACCTCCAGCACTCCAATGATTCAATGCTTCACTTTCCACCAAACGATTTCGCTGATTATACTCTGTACCTTCACCATTGTTTGTAGCCTCCTCCATGAACATCTAAAACGAAGGATTTGATCCTCACACTCTGGAGCCTAGGGTTTCACCCTTCTTCCATCCTACTATAGAGAAAACAGACAAAGGACACTTGAATCCTTACATAACCACAAACGAAATCTCATACGCAAATGTTGTCCATTGGTAAAATGCCTTGGATTAATCACCAAATAAACCATCTAGAAATAAGAAAGACAAAAAGCGATGAAATTGAAGGCTATTCTACCATAATTTTCCCAGAAAACAACGAATTTCAAGACACAGAAACTTCAATGGAGCTTTATCTAAACACTACAAAAGTTGGAACGAAGCTAAAATCCAAAATCAAAGCTCTAGCGACAAGCGAGCGAGAAAACGACAAGAGGAAAAAAAGAGAGTAAAACCGTACCAGAGTGAAGAAATCTGCGTCCAGAAACGACGAAGAGCAAACCCTAGATATTTGAGAAGAGGATTGATTTACCGGTCTCGGAGATTTAGACTCGCCGGTGGTTCTGCAAATCCCGGCTTCTCTCTTATCTTTGAATCATTTTTAAACTTCCGCGTCCCTTAACCGGTATAATTTTTTCAACTTGGATCTGACACCGGTCAAAACCGGTAATCAGTGACGTGAAACTGACACGTGGCAGTAATAAAACCGCGCCGGAGGTTCACGGTAACGGAGAGCAGACTAACAGATTCGTGATGTGCACGTGCTTTTAGTTATTATTCTCTGCGGCTTTTAGAAAAGAATCAAAGATCGATCAACGAGTCTGTACTGTCGGATCTCAACTTAGCAATCCAACGGTTATAACTAAAAGACACCTTTTTCTCTGTTTCTTTGTCTGAGAAAATGAATCTTTTTGTTACCCATGTGTTAAAGTGGCTCAAGTGTATTAACACTCTTCATTCTACAACAATCAAATCAACAAACAAATAAACAACATACAATTATCAATTTATCACTCAGAACTGTCGCTTTGAGCAGACTTATCATCACATTCGATTTCGTATCTTTTCTTTTTCGTTTCTCATATCCTTTTATCGCAGATGAGAATCCTAACGCTTGCGTGGGGTCCTTCCCCGGTATCATGAACACCCGCAGTCCAACCGATGGCTTTAGCCACTTGTTGAAGTTGGTCCATCAAAGACAGTGAATCCCTTATGTAAACCCGTCCTCCCGGTCTCAACATCCGGTCCATCTCCAGCATAATGTTTGTTATGTTGCACCTATGCTCCACATGGAACCCAATTCATTACCCCAATCAAGTTCCTGACCTTTATATTTGGATTCAGCATTAGAAAAAATACCAAGTTTAAATCTTTTTACCTCTTCTTCTCAACAGAGAAGAGAAATGCAGCATGTATCAGATCATAGGTTCTTGGGTATGTGTCAAATGGCTCACACCTAGAGAAAGCAAGTGCAAAAAGCTTTAGATGTGATCTTGTGTAAGTTATGTGGGATTAGAAGCAAAAGAGCAGAAGGTTATATATCGGTCTGTACCAGTCATGCATAGCCCCTACAAGTCCACGGTCATATATAACTGGCAAGGTGTTGAATCTGCTAACGGGAACAATGTTCATAACCCAACAATCAAGCCCGAGATCGTTTAATGCTGCTGCAAACCTACCAACATCAAGTAATACTAAATCAATTAAACTTCGGTAAGACGGAAACGATAAAAAGGTGAGATTGATAGTTACCCTCCAAAACCAGCTTTCATGTCCAGAACATTCCTAAGCTTGAACTCTTTCCAGCGGAAAACCCGCACGTAACTCTCTACTACTTCTAACCAAAATCTTGACTCTGCCTTCATAATTTCCTTTCGGGAAATGTAGGCATCCATTTGAATGCTCTGTAGCCTCTCTGGCGGATCATGAAGACGTGCAGGCCATGTGGAGACATTAGCCCCATAGCCATTATCAGGTAATCGGGTGATGCACGGTTTCATATCTACATACCTGGAACAGAAAACCATAACCACAAAGTTAAGAATTTCAGAAAGTTTTAATTGAAAAGCTGAGAATTTGGTGGTTCTACCATAGAATGTCTATGCAAGAAGGCTCAAAACTATTAAAATGAAATTAGACTTTAAGATGCATATATTACCAAACATCGTCAGGATCATCATCAGGTCTGCACAAATGAGGCTTTGTTCCAGCTTCACGACTGACATAGCAGCTGTTGTTTAGAGGCTTCCTCCACACAGCAATATATCCCTCTTTCTTGATAAGCTCCCAACAGATTCGATTCGTAAGGTCTAACATTTCTGAAAAAGATAATCATAGAACAGAAGCAACATCCATTTTTAGTTAAATTCCATAGCAGACAAATTATTTAGTCGAATAAGTTACGGACCTTTCCACTGCTCTTGCAAGTTATCCTCATGTTTGTAAACGGGTTGTGCAGCCCAAACAAAGTAGCCTCCTGCTCTAAGCATTCTATTAACTTCAAGAAGAAGTATCCCATCTGTGTAATTCAGCCAATAAAAAGCTTTAGTCACACTTACTATGGTAAATCTCAAATAACATTACAGGAGAAGTAAAAAGCCAATAATGAAAGAAGAGAAATCAACCATCGCGGGTCCAATTAATTCTGCATCTGGAACAATGAATAATCTCAAAAGACTGGCTTGGATACAACAACCTCCGTGTGGCAAAGACAGCAACCATCGCAGGGACACCACGCTCCAATGCAAACTGTATCTGATTCTCATGAACATCTTTTGGTGCTACAGACAAGGTTGTAGTGTTACGCTGCATCAAAAAGGCACCAAAGCTCGCCACACCACAGCCAATGTCCAAAGCAACACGAGTGCGTGTTCCAAATGTAATATCAGGAATCATCTGCAAATTTCAATCTAAGAGAATATAAGATTAACACAAAAAAAACAAATTAGCCAAAAACGAAAAAATACAAGATTAGAAAAACAAAAAACAAACCTTGGAGATCTGGTCTAAATACTGATCAGCTCCATGGATGAATTGAGTTCCACCTCCAGGGAAAACAAACTTATCTTTCTCTCTTCTAATCCAATTTTGACCTCCTTTATCTTCCACTAAACGTGTATGAGGCACATTATTGAACCATATCTACAAGCACAAATCAAGTTAGTGACTTTACATGAAGGGCTTAGATAAAGGTAAGGACTTGATCACACTATTTCACCTTGTCTCTGCTTTGTGGCCATGGGATTGGTTTCTTATAACCATCTGGAGGTGGAATCAAGCAATCTAAGCTCTGTTTAGGACAATGTCTCTCGTAATTCTCTCCTCGATCGGTATTGTTCAATCTCTTGATCTCTTCTTCGTTGTCTAAGCATGGAATGTAATCTATCTTCGTCTTGTCACATAATTTGAGTTTCTCAATTTGAAAACCGCTTTCCGGCGATTCTTTTTCCTCAACCGACGAATTTCCGGTGGCTGATTTAAGCTCGTCGACGGAATCCGGATCGAATCCGCCGACTTCGAACGAATCAGACATGGCACCATTCTCGTCGATGATTCCCGTTCTCACCACTGTCGGTGGCAGCGGAGGAGGGGATATCTTGAGACGCGGACGCGGTGGAGGAGATGGTGCTACCGCCGCGACGGATGTTATGTCGGTTTGGATAGCTTCGGTGACGTTTGAAGAAGAGGAAACCGGAAAACGAAGAGATGGATAAGAGAAGGAATCTGAGAAGTGATTGAAGAGAAAAATTGTTGAGATTGAGAGAAACGCAAACGCAATCAGTTTAACCAATCTCGGAGTTTTCACAACGTCTAATCCAACGTCGGAGAGTTTCATGGCGGTTAAAAACGCCGGCGATCTGATGATGGAGCAAATCAATAATTTTTACAACGGATCGAGCAAAACAGAGAGAGAAAGGTGATTCCTTTTTTTTTCAGAGAACCGGCGAGGAATTGATGAATCAGACGCCGGCGACGGTGGAGAGACGAGGAGAGTGGAGGTTGAGACACGTGGATGTGGTGGTGAGGAATTTGATGTGAGAGTGAAGGGACGACGAAACTCGACGAGTCGCATGAAGACAATGAAACAGAGGTAGAAGAAGAAAGTGTACAGATTAAGCAAAAAATAATCAAACGTATTATAAACCTAATCACTGCCTATAACTATCCAATTTTATATGATTTGCTTACATTCCCCTAATGGAAATAAATTACAGGTTTTGGTTAAGACAACACAAAAACTAGTGTCTTTTATTTTATTTTTAATACAAAAAGAAAAAAGAAATGTGTAGTATTTTAAAGAAAAATATTTGGGTGAACCATTATATTCATCTCTATTTTTTCTAACCAATCAGAATTTTCTGTCTCCTAACAAATTAAATTTTTTTAATAAATTATATATCGGCTTAGATTTAAAAGAGAAGGTTATAGTTTAAATTTTACAATTAAATGAGGTTTAATGTCATGTTTGAGTTTATAAAAAATAGTTAGAATTTAGATTTTATAATTAAACGAAGTTATATAATATGGATTTGGGTTTATAAATGATGGTTAGAGTTTATATTTTACAATTAAACGATGTAATATATCAGTTTGTTTTATAAAAGAAGATTAGGTTTAGATTTTACGACTAAATGATATTTTTTATATTTAGGTTTATAAAAGTGTTTAAGGTTTATATTTTATAACTAAATGTAGTTAAATGATTGTTTCATTTTTATAACAGAGTAATTAGATTTGATTTTACAATAAGTAACATATTCTGATTAGTTAAGAAAAAAAAAGAGAGGATGAATAAAAAAATCAAGAATTGACTTTACTTTTTTTTTTGTTGTTGTATGAAATTGACTTTAATTTAATCGTTAGAGAATGAGACTTGATGTTATTTAATGTGATGGTTGAGGATCTAAATTGATTGACAAGTTTGAGTTAGGTATTCTGTTGACTTGCTGACTTGAAGAGAGAGTATCGTATATCAACCGGACACATGCTCACGTGCTTTTAATTTACAGAGTGCATTCGTACCAATAAAATTAATCAATTCAATTTTTCTTTTAAAAATAATAGAAAAATATGATGCAATTAAGATATCGAAAATAAAAATTTATAAACAGAATTGTAGTTAAGAAAATGCTCTTAGATAGACATATTAATTCTGTTAGTTAATAGAGAAGATTTTCTAATTGTTAAAAACTCAATTCGTATGTCGCTTTAAGTCATCCAAACAGCTTGTTTGAGAGTTGTAATGTAGCCCTTAATTATCTCTAGTGGGCCTTTTGA
This sequence comes from Arabidopsis lyrata subsp. lyrata, assembly GCF_000004255.2. Taxonomy (NCBI): domain Eukaryota; kingdom Viridiplantae; phylum Streptophyta; class Magnoliopsida; order Brassicales; family Brassicaceae; genus Arabidopsis; species Arabidopsis lyrata. Next base: position 17,553,451 of record NW_003302554.1, read on the forward strand.
CTTCCTTAATTTCGGCCCATTTTTAATGCTTTGGAAGAGAGATTAGAGACTTAATAATCTTTGCTATTACATAAAAGAGCGCGTACATTAACGGTACGGAACACAACCTCTCGAGTCTCGTGTTCGAATCATGCCTTTATGGTTGCTTTACTACTTCTAGTGTGACTGGGAGACTTCGACGAGCTCTTACCGTCAAAAAAATTCTAGGGTTTTCTTCTGATCGGAAAATTTTCCCGAAAATCATTGTGAAATTGGGTTCATCTTCTCTGCTTAGAAGCTAGATTCTGGGTCTATAATTCGTTCTTTGCTTCAAATTTCAGGTAAGTAGCGAGACCAAAGATTTCAAATTTTAGTCTTCTTCTCTTTCCTCTACTTCTCTCGTTACTGAGTTTAGTGGGTGAATGTTTTGTACTGCTTGTGAGACTAGGTTTGATTGGTCTGGTCGCTGGTCATTTGTATTAGTTTCTCAAATGTTTTTGTTTCAGGATCGGATAGAGTTATATATATATATAGCCTGCTTAAGTTGAATATGACGAGGAAGTCGAAGAAGAAGTCTGCCTGGGCTAAGACAATTCTGACCAAGGAAATAATTGAGATCGAGTCTGATACAGACGACACAGATGAAGTTGGTGCTAGAAGAAAGTTGGATTTTTGTGGTGAAGAGAATGCCAAGTCTTCGCTGAACAAGGAAATCAAGACTGAGTCACACATAGATGAAGTTTGTGGTAGAATGCTGGATCTTTGCGCTGAAAGGAACGCTCTAAGGGATGATGCTTTAGCTAAGAACCCCAAGAAATCTGCTGTGGCTAAGAAGACCATTGTGGACAAGGAAATTATTGAGATTGATTCTGACACGGACACTGATGAACTTGGTGCTACAAAGTTGCCTTTTTGTGATGAAGAGAATGCATCATGGGATAATACTTTAGCTAAGAACCCGAACAAGTCTGCGGTGGCTAAGACCACTGTGAAGAAGGAAATAAAGACCGAGTCAAACATAGATGAAGTTTGTGGTAGAATGCTGCCTCTTGGTGAAGTGAATGCATCAGGGGATGGTTCTTTAGCTAAGAAGTCTGTGGTGGCTAAGACCATTGTGAAGAAGGAAATCATTGAGATTGAGTCAGACACAGACACAGATGAAGTTGCTGGTAGAATGCCGGCTCTTTTTCGTGCCGAGAATGCATCAGGGGATGATGTTTTAGCTAAGAACTCAAACATGTCTGCGGTGGCTGAGACAATTGTGAAGAAGGAAATAGTTGAGATTGAGTCTGCCACAGACACAGATGAAGTTGGTGGTAGAATGCTGGTTCTTTGTGGTGAAGTGAATGCATCAGGGGATGATGTTTTAGCTAAGAACTCGAAGAAGTCTGCGGTGGCTAAGTCAATTGTGAAGAAGGAAATAATTGAGATTGAGTCAGCCACAGACACAGACACAGACACAGACACAGATGAAGTTGATGGTAGAATGCTGGCTCTTTGTGGTAAAGTGAATGCATCAGGGGACGATCTTTTAGCTAAAGATGGCAAAAACAACATGCAGCTTGTTTGTGTTGATGATTGCGATTCCGGTTTGGTTCATGATTTGGAATATAAAAAGTACTTGGCACATTTTAGCGAAATCGGGAATCTATATTTGCTTGAGGACAATGTAAGGGATAGTTCGCCGGTGCGCATTATGCACAATGTCTCCTACGATTATGAAGAATCTGATAGGAGTAAAGGAAAAGCAGTAAAAACTGAGAAGAGTAAAGCAGGGAGAAAGGCAAAGTCTCCTACGATTTCCAGTGTATCCAAGAGGTTGAAGACTGAGAAGGGTAGAGTAGATCATAAGTCGACTTCGAGGACTGTCTTAAGGACCAAAGAAACCCAGCAAAAGAAAGGAGATGCTCGACGTGGAAGAAAGAGTTCTGTGGCCAAGAACTCTATCGAACTAAAGCCTAGAAGTTATGTCATAGACACAAAACAACAGAATGGAGATGCTCGACGTGGAAGGAAGATTTTTGTGTCCAAGAACACTATCAAATTAATGCCTGCAAGTTATGTCAGAGACTCCCAAGAAAAGAATGGAGATGTTCGACGTGGAAAGAAAATTTCTGTGGCCAGTAAAAACGTCAAATTAAAGCATACGAGAAATGATGAGTCTCAGACAATTTTCAGAGCTTCAAAGAGACTGAAGACTGAGATTGGGAGAGCAGATAATAACTCGATTTCAAAGACTATCCCAGTGTTGGTTAACACCAAAGATATCCAACGAAAGGAACGAGAGGCTTTGCGGTGTAGGAAGATTCCTGTGACCAAGCACAATAATGACTCGAAATATAGAGCTAATGTCAAAGAAAGCTTATTTCACAGTTGCAAACATGCCAAGCAGGAGAATAAAGAGAGCCTATCGTCAATGGATAAAACCTATTCATATTACGTAGCTTATCTAAGAGATTCCATTACCATCTTCAAATCGGATCGACAGGTGAAACCTATGAAAGATGAAGTGTGTTTGTCCGATCCTGATATTATTGCAATCAGTGATCACCCCTTTCCGGATGGAGGCAAATCGCCATTCGAGGCAACTAATGACGGCAAAGTGATAGTATGAATACCTCTATTCTCTCACTTGTCTTTTCTGATTCTTTCTAATTTTTCTATGTTGACATTTTTCATTTTGTTATAATGTTTTCCAAGGATCTTGAAGATGGTATTAAACCTGATGATATATTCAACTCTTGGTTTAGCAAGAAGCTAATGGAAATTCTCAGAAATCCCTATGATGAAAAGGAGTTCTTGAGACTCTATAATGAGGCATCACTCAAGAGACCGTTGACTAAGTCTAGGCAATTACGAGATGGAAGAGAGATTGAATATAATGATCAACACAAGTTGGCACTTTCATATCTCGAAAAGTATACAGGTACATTAATTGAAGCAACTTGGTAAATGTGTTCTTGTAGCGTGTAATGTGCTGAACTATCTTCTCAAAGATAAAACCGTTAACGTATAAATAAGTTTGTGCGCTATAGAAAAGGCTAGCTTGAGACTCAGTCAGCTAACTCTAAGTCTCTAGAGGAAAGCTTGTTGAAGGTGTTCTTACATTTATGCAAATCATACATCTTTAATTGAATATTCACATTTGTTGGGATCTGCTTATTAATATAATCTGAGTATTGCTAAAAATGATGTATTCCATTCATTCTTGGTGGAAAGCATCATCAATGGAATACATCATTTTTTACCTTTGCTTTGCTTTCCACTGAACATATAGTTTTACCTTTGCTTTCCACTGAACATTTACTCTGATTGCAAACATATTGAGTTTACTTTGGTTTTGATTCTGCAGATTTCAACAAGAAGTATCATCGTTATCAGAAGGATCTTCCTAGAGCTTTGAACCTGTTGCGCGGGTTTTTCTTTTATTTAGAGGTAGAGTTTTCTGTTACATGATTATTTTTCTTGCTACAACATGTGCAAATCGTCATGAGTGTGCATTCGTCTCGTGGAACACTCTTGTTACCATCAAACCTTGATTATCAATATAACAAAATGAATGTAAAAGTCGTTTGCGCCATGGATTAAATGTCTTTCGTGGTTTGCTTTTTCTGCAGAACATAGTTCTTGAAGGTGCATTCAAACCCTGGCTGCATGAAAAACGTTTGACAAATCTGTGTGTTGATGCTAGAGGGTGCAAAGATATGGTAGGCAACAAGTAAAGCGGCACCGCACTTCGCTTAAAGAACATCTCAAGTGAAACTCAAGAATCTACAATAAAGTCTTGGATGTGAAGCAAAACGAGAGATCCTACAAGATTTGTATTTGCTATCTCAAGGCTTCTTTAGGTTCATCACTTTATGGTAGTAGTAGTAGTTCTGTAGTTGTAATTTATGACTTCATGTTACGTGCTGCAGATCTTTGAAGTAATTGCAGCTCTTGATTTGTAAACTGTAGTATAGCTTGGAAGCGATCTTATTAGATATTGGCCAAAAAGCCAAGATTTCATTTGAGTCTTTTAACACAAAAATATCTACAAGACTACATCACTGTGTTTCGCCCCAGAAAGCAACTTGTATTATACTCTATACACACTGCATTAGAGAAACAGAACCTACCGGACTCAGCATAAGAACATTACCTTTGCATTAATCCCACTGGTCTGATTAGCTCGTCTATTGAATCATGCGCATTACTATCATCAGAGACTGATTCCTCAGTGCTTGAATCCATGCTTTCACTGGCATTGTGCTCATTAATATCAAGTCTAATAAAGTCAAGGGCTTCCCTTCCAAAAACTACACCGTCAGCAGCAACCTCATTGACAAACATTGGCTCAGACTCTGGAAGATGTTTGTGCGGGGAACCAAAGTAACGCCCACTGACATTTTTATGCCATGATTCACTTGCTCTTTTACTTTTCTTTCCTTTGCTTAGGTTTTTGGGATGGTGGAGTTTGCATTCAGACCCTTGAGGACAAGATCCTGTGGCTTCGAAAACTGGGCAGGTGTATGTGTGCTTCTTCCGACACTGACCATCATTATGTATACAATTCTCATCTTACATCAACATGTCATTAAGAGAGAATAAAAAAGGAACCAAAGCAATTGAGTGATGAGATAATACAACACAGAGAGTAATATATTCAGTGTATTCCTCATGGTATTAGCTTAGTTATTATGCTACAAAAGTAGTCATCAGAGAAATCATTTGGGATGATGAATCACTAAAAGACAGACTAGAGTTACGGAAAGGTGAAGATGAATGTCAATAAGGAACAGATGTGCCGACTATTTACGTCTAATCCTTACCTCATTTTCATCAGAACAGTAGCCCCTTAAAAACCCTTCACATATTGCAGCATTTTGATGAACATGCACATGCCTATATGGACATGGCTCGTTATTGCATAGTCCTGCGTTATAGATATTAGTATCTTTCCAAGCAAAAATGAAACTTCTTACAGCAATATTACCTTGCAGAAAATAATAACAATCAGGCATACTCTCTGGAACTACCTGTGGAGGAACAAGTTAACCAGTCAGAGATTTCTTGTGAAGGCGAAATATACTACCTCTGGGGCAATGATTTAGTTGTTGAACCTTATGAGTCAATTTGCACTCTGGATTGGCACACAATCCACTCAGGAATTTTGTGCAAACTGCAATTTTTGAAGGATTATGAACATATGGACATTTTCCATCATCTTTGTTGCATTTCCCAAATCTTGTGAAAAACTGGCAGTATTTCATCTTTTTAGCCACTCGCAACCGGACATTGATCAGGCTCCATCTGACCTTCTCATTTGTCAACACACAAGTTCGTTTCTTTGGATCTCTGGCAAGCTGATCACAATTTCTAATCCAAACAGATCTGCAAAACTTAGCTCAGATCTTCAGTTGAGGCTTAAATATGAGCAGTAAATGTATATAATGTGCATCAACCATAACATACTTATCATTTTTGATCACTAATCTCTTTGGATTAGATGATATCTTTGTATCCTTCATAGATTCAGAAGGGCAAGAGCGCGATGACTCAATATCTGACAGAAATTCAGGTTTCTTCGAGCCTCTCTCAATGGACTTGGACCACTTGAAGTGTGACCCACCAATACTTAACACTTTGGACTTTGTAAGCGAACACCCATTAGTTGATCTTGTGTAAATTGTATGTCTTTTTCTCATCATCCGCAATTTTCGACTGGAGATGGAATGTTCTGTCATCAAACTAGTGAACAGAGAAAAAGGGGGCAGATAAAAACATATGGTCACATATAAGGTAAGCATACCTGGCGATGGAAAAAGAACCATTTAGCAGAACCGAGGCTGGATTCATTAATCTTCTCCAGTAAGTCGATCTTTTCCAAGAAACTGGCTGCGGGACCATCTTCTGAAGGCTTATGTGAACTCTATTGGCCTTTCTTGATATTGGTTCTTTCAGCGTCCAGACCAAAGAAAAATTAAAATGATTAAAGGGTCTCACAATAGCTAAAACAGGAAACGAAGATCAATTACTCAATTTCTTGCATCTAGCTATGGAAGCAAAAACGTGAAGACCATAGATACAAATATATATATATATATATATATATATATATATATATATATATATATAATAGAAAGAAAACAACACAATCTACTGTGAATGCACCCAACATACCAAATTCAGAAAGCGCCAAGCTAGAGGATCTTTTTGACACCATCTTCGCAGCTGTCTGTGAATTTGAAGCTTCATCAGATAAAAATTTCTCCTGATTAGCAAGGCTCTCTGAATCTCTAACTAGTTGACTTTTACTTCTCCTGAAGTAGCTAACACAGGGAGGAATCCTGCTATTACTTGCACCATGCATATCTGAAGCTGTTACAAACTGATTTGCTTTCCTCTTTACATATAAAATTTTACTTGGATTTGAAGATTCCAACTTTGGCAGATTTGATGATCCGGGTAAACCATTGGCAGACGGATCCATGCCAGGAGATAATGCACATTTCCCTGAAGAAGTACTGTCTGAGGGAGGCATTGAGTGGCTTAGCAGAGGTTGTGTGTCTCCTGTTTTCACAAGAAAAGAAATATTGTCAGCTCAACCAACAAATTGCATGCTATTGTCTTCAAAAGTGGAACGATTCAATTGAAGAGCAGACGGAGGCAATCCAAGAGATATCTCACCTAGAGAACCAGGAGATGGTTTCCGAAGAAGACTATTTCCTTTACGTACATAAGTACTACTGCATTGGACAGTCACTTTGGGCTTGACAGCTACCAGAGGGGAGGCCGAAGTAGTGGACTTTCGATGCCATGTGTGATGATTAGTGACACTAATTGGAGGGCTTGCATCCTCCTTAATGTCATGTAGTGGATAACTTTTCTGAGCAACATGGATAAATTTATTTGCCCTCTTTTGTGTTTTCTCACTTATGGAGCTCAAAGTTGTCTCACTTTGGGAATCTGGAGGTGGTAGAGCGACTACATAATCATTGACATGGGAAACATTACATTTTTCATCTGTATATGAGTGTAACCTGGATAGAAGCACGTCTGAATTACTAGGACTCTCATTTCCAGAAACCTTTCCATCAAATGACAGTGCTTCACCAACATAGACGTCAGTATTAACAATATTTAATGAGACTTCTTGAGGGCCAATATCATATGGTATATCAGTGAGCTTCTCTACTGGTTCACCATCTGGCTTTTCAACTAAACCTCCATCTCCATACTTGTCCATAGGGAGTTCACATGATTCAGCATCTGAAGCAGGTGAAGTTTGACCAGAGCAAAGATAATGCCTTAGAGAGCTACCTGACTGGACTGTCTCATGGAAGGTAATGGTTTGCTCTTGTGAAGCATCTAAAAAAATCTCTTCTTTGTTACGTTCTTCACTATTGTTAGTTTTGTCAACCTTAGCAACAGCATGAGTTTCATTCTGTATCTTCCCAGTGAGTAGCCCTGGTAAACTGGATGAAGAACTCCATCGAAACATTGAATCCTTGATAATGGTAACAAAATCAGTCCCTAAAGTTCTACATTCCAAAGCTTCACCAGTAATCTTTACTTTCTCTTCTTGAATGTCTACATCCATGTTTTCAGCTCTTACCCTTTCCTCTTCTATAATCTCACAATGAGAACTACAATTCGCTTTGACTGACGATGCAGAATTTTGTATCTGCTCATTCACAGAAATAGAGGGAGAAAGATGACGCGTACTGCCAGAACTATCAGGCCCCAAACACATCCTCAAAGGATCAATTACCAGATCTTTATCCACAGAGGACATCCAGAAGGAGCCCATAACATCAGATGATCCTAAATGGTTATTAGCCAAGACCTTACATCCTGCCGAAAATGATTTGAGTTTCAAGGAGGGCACATTCCGAATCAGTAACCATTTCAGTGCCAGAACTGCTCATATATCCAATTGTAAAGCTATTTTCAACTTCTAATTCAGGCGAGTAATCACAAGTAGTAGTGGCCTTTTCCCTAAGTCCTCTATTAAAATGGAACTCACTTCCACCAACATTAGCATCTTTGCTAAGAGAAACATCTGACTCAAATAAACAAGCTTTCAGGCCTCCACAATCTATCTTAGAAGATTGATCCACCGATGGAATTTCTGCAGGATCATGAGAACTCAAACCCAGATCATGATCAGGTGCAAAACATACATCTTCCAAATACACGGCAGATGATAATCCTCTGTCAAAAATTGACACATCACTCCAACCTTCCTTATTCTTACAGATGCTGCGCAACAATACAGAAGTTCCCTCTACGGGCTGCACATTAGGTGATCCCTTTCCTGCAACATTCTTAGGAGATGAAGAGCTGCTAATTATACAAGTGTACTTACCTGCGTCAACAGTGCTATTAAGAGACGTAATTTCCATGGATTCTTTCCTGCTGACAGTCTCAACTGATAAATCAACCCCAATTTCACAGGCTTGACTTTGAGAAAAGTTTTTAGTTTCAGCCTGTGAAACAACAGTTCGATCAAAAGAATCAACCCCCGTAGTGATATTTGTCTCAACAGTAAAGCTGTTATCATTTACCTCCTCTATTTGTAAATCCCTTGATGATGGATCATCCATCTCTTTCTTAGGTATTTCGTCTTCACAAGGTTGGGGTTGCAAACTAGACACGGACTTACCAGAAAAAGGAACCCCTCCTTCAGACGTGACCTTCGAAAATTTAACTTTTCCAGCAGTACAACTAGTTTCCTTTTGGCCCACTCTTTGCTTCTTCACTGATGCATAATCAGAATGGTCTTTACCCCTAAACGAGTTAAACCTTTTCTCATTCTCTCTACCCTTAACCCATCTCTGGTTTACTGTTCCGTGTGTAATGGAACCACGATGCAATGTATCCTTATATCTATCATATCCATAACCAAAACTTGTTCCTGAACCTAAAGAAGTAGAATATCTATCAGAATCCGATTTAAACCGCCAACTATCTCGATAATTTTCCCCAAAGTCATTTATTGCGTATCCAAGACTGCAGAATCCATCCCTTGACCTAGAATAACCATCCAAATCACGAGTGTTGAAACAATCCCTAGTTCGATTCCCGTAGTAGTCTAATTGATAGTTACGTCCCATGTATCCAACCCAATCAGAATGGGCGGAATCCCTGGAGTACGTACACGAGAAATTACGAGACGAGTGCGAGAAATTCCCGGGAGGCTTATAACTAACATGAAGCGCCGGCGGTTGCGGTTGCGGCTGTGGTTGGGGTTGGGAGTAGTACGAAGGCGGCTGATTAACCGTATATTGCGGAGGAAAATCTTGGCGGTGCGTATAGTTGTGGTATTTGTGATGGTGACGATCGTAACCATTATTAAGGCTTTCAAAATGAAATTGGTGAGAAATATGCGGTGGCGGTGGAGGTAGCGGCGGAAAAGGAGCGGAAGGAGGTAGCCATTGGCCGTAGTTAGGGTTCTTGAGAGAAGAATCCATGGCTGATGATTTTTTTTAGCCGTTTCCTTCTTTGCTGACTTGAAAAACGCAGAGACGCGGCGGAAATTTTAATTACCAGAAAAAAAAAAAATCAGATTCCACCACGTGTATGGCTTTATTCGGCCCAATGGGCCTATTACAGATATGTGGACCTTTTATTGTGGACTTAATGGACCGGGGTAAACGGCCAAATCCCCCGAACTTAGAGGGTGTTATTGGTTTATTAATTTGTAAATCTATATAGAATTTGAAAATTTCTATTAATTATGAAATCAAGATATATGGATTTTGAAATAACATGTGTTTACCCATGGATTTGAATCCTTCTATTTTTCTCTTTCAATTCCATTCAATTCCATTTAAAACATAATTTGGATTCTCAAATCCAAAAACAAATGATTAAACGAATAACATATGATTTTAACTAGTATTTATAAATCATAGAACCAATAACACATGAATTTAATTAGGATTTTAAAATCAATGATTGAATAACAAATGATTTTTGTTTGAACTTCTAATTCCATATAAATCCATGAACCAATAACCCCTCCTTAGTTGTTTTATCGTATTTATACATAAAACTTTGACCCATACCTATAACTACATGTACTTAACTAAAATTTGAATTTACTACATGAACAATCGAAATCCGGTCAAAACCATCAAATCGACTAACACTGTTAGTGTTCCGTTAACTATATGTTGATTAGGACGCCACGTCAGAGCTGTAAACGACTACTAGTCGTTTTCTTGTAAAATTTTTTTTATAATTTGCACACAGTAAGGATCGTTCCCCCGTTGTCTAAGTTATTATTGCAATTATAAAACCAATTCAACTACAACGGCTTTTAGTAAAACACTAAACATATATATTTATATATACAAATAAACAACTTTTGGTGGTGAATGAGATCTACCTTCGGCAAGTTTAGCAACCTTACGCCAATAACCACCAGCTCGCCTGCGAGGTCAACCAATGGTCTCAACCACCGTACAACACGACTGATTTAATCGCCAAACTCCTAAACTTCTCCGCCACCAAAATCCATTCAATCAATAACCTCCCCATCGTCACCACCACAATCTGCACATGTGAAATAGTCGTGGTTCCGACCAATTGCTCTTGCTCCTCCTCCGACGAATTGCTCTTGCTCCTCCTCCGACGAATTTTACTAACTCACAACGCCACTTACAATCTTTCCGGTCATCAGAGGAGAAGAGACATATTTCTCGGTGGCTAACGATGTAAATGTTGAATTAAATGGATTCAAACCGGGTCGGATCGAGTCATAATCAAACGATTCAAAGGTTGAAGAAGAAGGCGAAGCAACAACAATGATCCATTCTCACTCGACGCAAATTTGTAATTTGTCCCCTTTACTTTAGAGTTTCTACTCCGTAACTTTATATTTATGTACATTAGTGTGCCACTATAACAAAAGTTATCTTGGCTCAATTGGTATGAAACTCTTAGTTATTGGTCACACATTCCAGGTTCGATTCCTAGATTGACTCAATTTATTATTTTTTTTCCATAATAAAACGACGCCGTTTTGCTTAGTAGTCGTTTACAGCTCTGACGTGGCGTTTTAATCAGCATATAGTTAACGGAACAGTAACAACGTTAGTCGATTTGATGGTTTTGACCGAATTTTGATTGTTCATGTAGGAAATTCAAATTTTAGTTAAGTACATGTAGTTATAGGCACGGGTCAAAGTTTTGTGTATAAATACGATAAAGCAACTAAGTTCGGGAGGGGGATTTGGCCGTTTTCCCTACTGGACCGAGCCAATCCGAGAAGGAAGACAATTACAAGCATATTTGCATTTCGTTTTTATTACCACTGCAGTATATAAGTATACCCCCAAAAAAGACTTACTGGAAATTACAAAAACACATCCCAAACAATTGAAATCTACGGTCACAATCCTAAACAGGTGAGAAATGAGGGCTAAAAAGAAACCCCCACAAATCCACCATCCACCCATTTCCACAGAACCCCCTTTGATATGTACACACAAACACACACACAATGGTTTCAGTAAAAATGGGCTTTTTTTTAGTGGAAGCTCGAAGAACGGCTTGTCCTGCCTTTTAGATAATCCTCAACAGAGACGCCTTGCTCGATACTTCCCATGGAGATCGAGTCATCTTCAACATCATGAAGTGCTAAGTTAAGGTGTGATTGCAAGTTAGATCTTTGGCATTCCTCATCTTTGAGCATCTCTGACTCCTCTGATGAACTACTCACTTGTTGCATTGCCCACTCAAGTGTTTCTTCATCACCTTTAAGTAGCTTTAATACCTGCATCATTCCACATTCGTTTAGATAACTAACTACACAGAGCTTTTATTTGAAAAGGCTAGAAGATATAATATTTGACTTACGATGCTCATTTTTGGTCTAGCTTGGGGGCTACGTCGAATACAAAGAGTAGCAGCTAACGCCATCCTCTGCATTTGGTCATCATTGTTGTTGTTGTTATCCCGCAAAGTCGGGTCTAATAACTGAGAATACTTTCCATCATCTAGAATTGGTTTGGCCTGTATATGAACATCATACATACTTGTTTTCAATAAGAGTCTAGAAAAAAGCTTGGTTTTGACTTAATTGGTTTGAGTAATACATACCCACATGACTAGACTCTCTTGTCCCTTTGGACATCCGCTGCTAATCGGTTTTCTTCCCGAAAGTAACTCGAGGAGAACAACGCCGAATGCATACACATCTATCTTATCATTCACCTTACCATACATGAAGTATTCTGGAGCCAAGTATCTGCAACAAGAACAGAAAGAGTGATTAGCAAAAGAACATTTTCAAGAACTTTCATGAAACATCAGACAAAACCCAGATTATTCCATACCCAAAAGTTCCCGCGACATCAGAGCAGATTATGTGTGTTGTAGATATAGACGCCCACCTCGCAAGCCCAAAATCAGAAAGCTGGGAACATGGTTTACTTATCTTTTTAGTATTCTTGCGTTTTTGTTTCTTCCTCTTTGATATATGAAAAACCAATAGAATTTGTTTTTACCTGTGGCTCAAAATCATCAGATAATAGTATGTTTGATGACTTAACATCTCTGTGGATGACGGGTTGTGAAGCAGTATTATGCAGGTAGTCCAGTGCCTCTGCTACTCCCACAGCCACTTTATACCTCTCGCTCCAACAAAATGCAAGCGGATCTTTCTTATTTCCTGGTTATGAAACCAAACATTTGTTAGATCAATGATCATAATAATCTCTGAGTTGCTTAAAAACGTAAGGGCTTATCTAACAAGTACCGTGAAGGTTCTCTTCGAGGCTTCCTCTTGAGAGATAATTGTATACAAGTAATAGGTTATGGTCTTCAAAGCAAAATCCTAAGAGCGAGATGATGTTCTTATGGTGTAATGTTGTGATGATCTCAATCTCAGCCACGAAATCATTCAAGACATCTTCGGTTTGCTTGAGAATTTTTACAGCAACCACTCTTCCATTGGACAAACAACCTCTAAAAACCCGGCTGCTGCCTCCTTTCCCGATAAAATTATCTGAAATCACATTGAATCTCTTAGTTATAAAACAGGAGGCTTGGAAACGTTCAAGAACTAGAAGCATGTCATTCATATATAAAGGAGAGCAGGACCAACCAGAGGAGAAATTCGATGTCACTGAAACGAGTTCCTTGTACTTGAAAAACCGGCAAGTTGAAGAGAACCTCTCATAAAGTCCCTTTAATTCCTCTGGCAATTTTCTTGGACTATTGTTGATACCAAATGGAACAATTGCGTTTAAGCTTGACAAATTATCTTCAGAATAATCATAACCAAGTTGCTTAGTATCCCTAGGAGGAAGCTTCAAAGCCCATTGAACTACCGGCATCTGTTTAGACGAAGGTCTATGAGGAGTAACAGATTGTCCTAACGTAGAAACAGCACGACGAAGCAAAGGCCAACCTGGTCTAGATTCAGGCAATTTCCTAACCAACATAGTTATAGAACCGCCTGAATCTTCTGGACCATTCACAGGCACAATCTCCATTGCTTTGTGGCACTCATCATCATCTTCACTCCTATCAAAATCTGAAGCTCCAGACAACTTTCCAGGAGTTGTTGTATTGTTGGGAGACAAAGAATCCGAACCACAAACCGAGCAATTCTCCAAACGAGCAGCCGCTAAGACTTGCCGTAGATTCTGGCCACCGGATTGATCCTCATCATCCTCCTTAGAATCTTCCTCAGAATGGCTAACTACTTTAGTAGTCTTATTCAATGTAACTGATCTCTGAAGCACATTCAACAAAGTAATCCTCCGAACATCTTCCTTTCCTATAAACCAAACCCAATTAACAGTTTCTTCAACCACTAACCCAAAAACAAATCATTCAGATACAAAAATGTAGAAACTTGAGAAAAAAGGTCAAACCTTGAGATTGATTAATGCTAGATAATGGAGAACCTTCTTTTTGGAACAAGATTTTACCGTTGTTTACAGCAATAACCCAACAATCCTTTGACAGTTTCTTCGCTATGTACTTGGCTACAGATGCTGATGAACGAATCGTGTGGTGACTTTTTGAAATCCCAACTAAAACTTTCGTTGCAGAAAACGATTTCGCTTCTCTAACTATAATCTTTCGAGCAGAGGAACCACGACATAGCTTCAGCTTTAGATCCACCTATAAAGAGGAAAAATTCAACATTTTTATTTGTTTGTTTTCTGAAGAAGCTAAGAAGTAAACAAAGGATCTTATTTTTTACCTGTTTCAAATTGCAGAAACCTTCATAAACGTCAAGAACAGAGTCGAAAGTTTTGACCAGAGAGAGAAGCGAAGAGTTCCCTGCTCGATCCACAACCTCTAACAAAACCCAAAACCGAAACTTGTGTGTTACAAAAATAAAAATCAAAGCTTTTTGGTAAGAGAAATTCTATGAAGAAAAAACTGAGAAATGTAACCATTTCCAAGGATATGAAGAGCGATCACAGTATCACCAGGCTCAGCGACTTTAACCAAAGCCCAAGTGAGTAACTCTCTGCTCGGCGCGTCAAGCTTCACGCCGACAAGAATCGTACGACCACCTCCTCCTCCTTCCTCGACGGAGCTCCGTTTATCTCCGCCGGTTTCTATCATCTCTGATGATTGTTTGAATTTCAATTCAAGTGTGCCCTTTTATCCTGACGTGTGCTTCCCAAAGACAAAAGAACATCGTTTTAAGGATTTATATAACCAAACAAAGACAAGATCTTTCTCTCTCTCTCTATCTACCTGCAGAGGCTTAAGTTTTAACCGCAGGTTTGGTTTTGCTTTTGATGCTCGTCACAAAGAAAAAGAGAAGAGCAGCCATCTTATTATAATTTCATTTTCCTTTTCTTTTTTTTTTTTGTGTTAAATGATTCTTTCTTTTATAAATCATTTATTTCTATCGTTTTCCAACTTTTGACATAGTCTTACTATGGCATTGAATCACAATGACAGATACAATTATGTTCTTATTAATTTGCTAATTTTAATAAATTATCAAAACATAAATGTCTATATTTTCTCCTGAAAAGCCGAACAAAAACCCAAATACTTATATGGAAAGAGTTGGAACGTACTTTAGAGCTTAGACTACTAAAATCACTATATGCTAAGATAGTATTAAATTAATCTAAGAGTAGTAAGATAATATATTGTTGACAAAAAAAATTTGGAAAAATAATAAATAATATGGAAATAAACAGATAAAATTGTTGAAGTTTTGACTGACTGATATGAATTCAAAATATGTATCAAAAATCTTTTCGAAAAGGAAAATATTGAAAAATTACCCTATATAAATTATTTTGATAAAATATACATTTGTTGGGGTTTATCATAAACATACCATAAACTCTTTTATCTTTTTTTGTTTGTTATCCCTTACATCATTATTAGACATATTTGACCTTTTATCATTTTGGAGCATTAACTTAAATACAGTCTCAGTGTCTCACATTGTTACCAAAAAAGGGAAATAAAATTATTGAAATGAAATAGTAACTGATAGGGTGGGTAAAAAATCTGGCTGATATCAGAATGGGTTGGTGTAAAAAAGCCCGTTTTGTGGCTTAAACATGTCTGGCCCGAAGTTAAAACAAAAATACCGACCGTGTCATGTGATCCTTCCAACAACCTACACGTGTCAATATCAGCAGATAACCACGTCATCGTAATAACGGAAGATCTTTCGGCCCATGCTTACCGGTGCAGCAGGTAACGTACACAACATTAATTACGTAATTAGACGGCGTTAAAAGTATTCGAAACGCCTTTTCTCATGCCCGAATTTGTTACTTGTGTCATCATTGTTTTGCCCGAAGAAGAGAGAGTTAGTTATTGTGTAGTAACGGAATACCTGCCGTTTTAGTAGCGAGAAACGACACGTCAACTAAATCCGAAAGGCATGCGTCAGCGTCTACCTCATGACCATGGCTCAGGACCCTACCTTCCATTTTCTTCTATCTCCATCTAACTTAATTTTATTTATTTACATTTTCAAGAAATATAAAACTAAACTATACGAAATTGAAATCGAGGAAATGTATGAACTGAATTCAGCTAGTGATTGTTCTTTTTTGAATCATTGTATTGATTTCGGTTTTGGATTTGATTTCTAACAAGATGTATTTCTAATTTTAGCATTTTTTTGAAAGAAATTCATATTATGATGTCATCTAAAATAAATGCATGTATTGTTTGGTACTTAATCAATGATGATGAATACTTAAAATGGCAGAGTTGATGAGAAATGAAAGTGGCAACAAACTGAGCTGAGAGAGGTCAAAACATTAACCGGAAGATAGGGAAACGTAGACTACTCAGTTGGTGGCTTTTGTTTCTGCCACGACAACGCCACTCGATCTTAGTAGTATCTTATTTCTTTAATCTTGATTAGTTCTAAACCTAATCATTTTGCATTAATTAATTGTACTCTCGTAATTAATACATCGAATCGAAAGACCGTGTCCCAATAATTCGCATGATCTTTGGGAGCCGAATACTTTAAATGCCTTTTATTATAAAAATGTTGGAATATTAATACTATATTGCTAGCTTATTGGCTTGTACTAACATAAATGATGATCAATTTAACAAAAAAAAAACTTTAGATTAATGGAATACTTTAAAAGTTTTATGTGACAGTTGACTCGGTTTCAAAATCAATTTATATTAATGGAGTACTTTAAATTATTTTCCAAAAATCGAATTTGATTTTGTAAAGAAGCGTGAATCATGACCATAAATAATAGCATGTCATTTAAAACGAAGGAGATAGCTACACTACATGGACATGTCACGGTTAGGCCAATTCAATAGAATTAAATAACGAAATTAATTGATATTTGCCCATTGATCATTTCCTTTTTTTTTTTTTGGTAGGATCCCATTGATCATTTCCTTTGATCAATACCCTTAAATGATTTAAAAAAAAAAACACGTGTATTATTTAATGGATCATTAATTCAAACTTAAGACGAAATGACAATAGACACTACTCACCAGTCTAAGATATCTACATTAAATTAATATAAACCATCAAATATAAACTCGATTTTGGTTTATGGAAAAAGAAAAATAAAAGAGTTGGTTTAAGATATGTCACAGAACACGAGAGTATTGAATTATTTAAACATCTACATGAGTAATTTTATGTTTTACAAAACTAGATGCAGCCTGAAGATAAATTCAACTCTCTTCGGTATACAAAACAATTACGATTACTAACACAAATGACTAGGATATATGAACAAATCTGCATGACGTTGATGTTTCTCTACCTTGTTCATGAAAGTCTTGAAAAACTCGTTTTTGTTTTTGTTTTTGTTTTTGTTTTTGTTTTGGGGTGAATGATTACTTTTGGACCTACTATGAACTAAGATGCTTCTACCTACTAAGTATAATTTTTTTTCTTGGGTGAAAAATGAGTAGAAAAGAGAAGACAAAATTTTGGTTACAACATAAAAGTTCTTAAATTCAATAGATTTAATATGAATGGGATTATGGGACCTTCATAATATTTTTGGCTAGTTACGTGTCACAATTTTGGATGCTTTTATTTATTGCCTCTTCTATTTTAGAGGTTGGTATCATTTTTGGTCCACGCACGTGAATTATAATTTTTTTTCTGTCAAACACCATTTTATTAAATAATCGGGCAGAAACTTTCTTTTAGAGAGAGTCAATCCGGAGCCGATATGTTTACATGAGATAATAGGGAACCTTGTGCTCTTGCTTTTTTTGCGAGACAATCGGCACGAACATTGTTACAACGAGGAATAAATCTAATAGAAAAAGAGGGGAAAGAAAGCTTCAAAAGCTTAAAATGTTGCAATTCTACTGCTAAAGTAGGCCTATCAGAAGGGTTATTCAAAATGGTAATTAGTTCGGAGCAGTCAGTGGCGAAGCCAAAACTCGTCTTCGAATCTGAGATGAGGCATTCTATCGCCCAAAGAAGGGTTTCGAATTCGGCTTGCAGAGGCGATAGTTCCCGACAAGAACTTTTCAATCCCAGCAAGATAAGGGTTTCATTATCCAAAACAATCCACCCGTACCCACTTGTCCGTGATATGTTAAGAAGCATCAATTTGACATTCAGATGGAGCGTCTCCGGTGAATGTAGTATCAAGAGGAATCCTCACTAATTACAAATTATATACAGTATATTATACATTTTCAGTCATTTTTCTTTTTGTTATAATGAAGAATATCCATCGTACTCTAAACATTTTACGAGGGATCATTTTAAATTTAAATAGTTTCTGCTATAATTTATATAATTGTGGGCTTATAAATTAATAGTGAAATTGGGCCAGATTCAATATCTGATTCTAACTTTCTCGGTAATCAATTTTGGGCCCAAAGAGAGGAGTGTTTCGTTCGCGTTTGATTTCATTCTTCCAAAGATAATGCAATCAAAATTTTTCAAATAGCTATAGAAGTCATCTCACCTAATTTATAAAATCAAGTGGAAAGAAAACAGTGGAGTTAGCAAAAAAATATTCTAGACCTTTAACATACAAATCTACGATATGCAAATTATACTTTTTAGGAAATAAACTTAAGGTATGGTGTAAAAATATTATTAAACTTGTGATCAACTAATAATTTATTTTTATTTTTCCATCACCAGCTAAATAAATTTCTACAATGGGATACCTTTTTTTTAAAATGAAAAAAGGCTGATAATTTGGATGCAATAATAGAGCCAATAATTTAGGTTGTACTAGTAGTATGTAAAAGAAAAGGGTGAACGACCTGTGTCCCCCCACGAAGTTTCATATAGTACCATAACAACACAGATTTCGGGTCTCGTCTCCAGTCCACACAAAACGAAAGTTAAACTCTAGTTTCTCTCTAAATTGAAAGTTCGAGACCTCAGTCTCCATAAATTCAATTTTCGTGGTTTATCATTGGTTTACTGTGCTGAACCCGATGCCAAACCAAAACCCAGAATAATAAACCGATTTGAAACCCAATATGATACAGATGCCGAACCTTGTCGCTGGGAGATTCTTCCCGCCGACGGCAACGTTCTCCATGATTGATGATGCTAATGAATCGTAAAGAACCAAGATCACTTAAGGATCAAAACCACATTGTATCTATCTTTTGAAGAAAGACGATGAATAAAGGTTGAAAATTGAAAGGAGAGTAAGGATCGTGGTGAGTTTTTTTTTTTCCGATCAATCTTTTTTTTTTAATTGTTCTTGGTTTAGGATTACCCATAAACAGATTTGACAAAAGAATAGTTTCGTTGGCTCACAAATATCGCTTTGAGCAGTAAAACGCGGGTAATCACTATTTTCTAATCTCTTTATTTATTGGATCCATACATAATTAGATGAACTTATATAATTAACCAACGCCATTGATAACTTAAAAAGAAGCTTAATTAGCTTAATTTAATATGAAATGAAAATACAACCTGGAGATTGTTTTAAATTAATTCAAACGTTGACATTTGTGGTTATAACCAGTCCAATTTAGCTTCTATCTAATATAGCAAAATTAATCATCACTGCACTAATTAAAGACGAGAACTTGTTCGATTTCAAATGAAAGAGATGACATTACCAGACCAAATACAATTATCAACGACGAGATTGAACAAGTTTAAATCTTCTAGAGATTTATCAATTGATTCTTCAGAAGACGACGCGAAACTGTGGAGCATCTTTGCCGTCGGCGGGAAGAATCTCCCAGCGACAAGGTTCGAGATCGTCGGAAACTGGTGGCCGCTACGAAGCTGAACTCGAAAACCGTCGCGCGATCGGGCCGAGGAACTTCTATGGCTCCGTTCATCCCCGGAGCTGGAGTTTATGATTTCGGCATCTGTATCATCTTGGGTTTCAAATCGGTTTATTATTCTGGGTTTTGGTTTGGCATCGGGTTCGGCACAGTAAACCAATGATAAACCACGAAAATTGAATTTATAGAGACTGAGGTCTCGAACTTTCAATTTAAGGGGGAACTGGAGTTTAACTTTCGTTTTGTGTGGACTGGAGACGAGACCCGAAATCTGTGTTGTTATGGTACTATATGAAACTTCGTGGGGAGGGACACAGATCGTTTACCCAAAAAAAAAAATGAAGAAGTTGGCAGAACGAATGAAAAGACAGATATACCCTTGAGGGCACTGTGATCATTAAAACGCTTTGACTTTGACAGATTAGTTGACCGTAACCACGTGGCAACATCTGAGAGCGAGTACACATGTACATCAAACGTAGGCAGTGGAGAATTAGATACTCTCGCACTTTCCTAATACTAATAGTATTTGTTTCAGACCAAATCTTAGCTGTAATACTAGTATTTGTCTCCCTTCGAAAAAAAGAAAGAAGAAATCTTCAATTCGAGAAACTAGACCAAGGTTATTCAGTTCTTGTTCGTCTTAGTTCTCGAAGGTGTGTTCTGTTTTCTTGGGTTAGTCCTTTTATATTTCTTCGTTTATAGAAGTTAAGTCCTTGTCTTGTTCTTGTCTTTGTTTGCTTCAATCTCTGTTTGAAGCTGTTCTGTTTTATGTTCTATATGGTCTCAAGCTCATGTGTTTGATTCGATTCCTTAAGTATCGTGCTTCAGCCCCTTTTTAGTCCCAAATATGAATCTCTCTTTGTTGAAGTTTCAGGTCTATGAGGTTAACGGTTTCTCCTGAAATGTTAATTTGGTGCTTTAATATGTGAAGTATTAGTCAATTGATACATTTTTAGGGGCTTGAATGTTTAATCCCACTGCTCCAATGTAATTAGAATTCTGCTTTGTTTGACTAATATGGTAGGAGCCTTGGACTTGAATGTGTTTTATAATCTTAAAGTTGGATCTTTTGGACAAATAGTTGGAGGGAATTGGTCTGAAGCAATGCAGTTATATCATCATCCTTACTCATTAGACAGCCAAAGAGTGAGACTAGCTTTGGAAGAGAAAGGCATTGATTACACATCATACCATGTGAATCCCATCACAGGCAAGCACATGGACCCTTCCTTCTTTAGGATGAATCCCAACGCTAAACTTCCCGTTTTCAGGAATGGTTCTCACATCATTTTGGACACTATTGAGATCATAGAGTATGTTACTCACCTTTATTGATACTCTCCCTTTTGGTGATTAAAGTAATTAAAGCTTTTGTGGGGTTATGAATTTTGTAGGTACTTAGAGAGAATAGCTGAGGTTTCCTCTGGTATAGAGGATGCTACTTTTGGCAGAGAAGTTCTTGAATGGATGCGGAAGATTAGGGAATGGGACTCCAAGCTTTTCACTCTTGCTCACATACCGGATAATCGTCGCCTCTATGTTTCCAAGTTCTTGAGGATGGTTGTGATTGCAAGGATGGCTGAGTCTCCAGACTTAGCTAGTGCTTACCATAGGAAGCTAAGGGAAGCGTACGATACAGAAGACAAACTAAAAGACCCTGGGGCCTTAAGGAGAAGCAAAGACCATTTGCTTAGGCTTCTAGATGAGGTTGAAACAAAGCTAGAGGGGACAACGTATTTGGCAGGGAATGAGTTTAGTATGGCTGATGTAATGCTAATCCCGGTGCTAGCTCGGTTATCGCTCTTGGATTTGGAAGAGGAGTATATAAGTAGCAGGAAGAATCTTGGTGAGTATTGGGCTGTTGTGAGGAGGCGGCCATGTTACAAGAGGGTAATTGGAAGGTACTTCAATGGCTGGAGAAAATATGCAACACTTGTAAAAACTTGGATGTTTGTTAGAGTCAGAAGTTTGCTCAGAAAATACTGATTTGTCAAAAATTTGGTTTTTTTTTTTTTTTTCCACTTTCATTTTACAGGACATTGCTTGTAAAGTCGAGAAAAAGCTTATTGCCCATATTTTTGATCACCAAAAATGAGAAAAATATTTATTTAAGAAGTTTGCGATGCAAAGATCTCAGGGTAATATCTTTGCAGAAGCGAATAAAGATTAAAGAATGTGATTTCTTTTACATTGAAATGTGACTTTTAATTATAAAAGAATTTAGAATATACTAAAGAAAGGAAAGGGAAAGAAAAGAAACGCACATGACTCCCCTAAAGGGGATTGATTTTCCTATGAGCCAAATAAACCAATCAATCACTGTAATTCTCCTTTAAGACCTGCACTGTCTCCATTTCAACTTCATCGACTGTACTTCTCTAAAATTATGAATACTTAACTGTTGAGCTTCTTCTCTAAAGTTAGATTCCCAGGTATAGGGCTGTTTACTGTTTTCTCCCACCCGTTGTTCCGCAACCATGGAGGAACGTTCTGTTTCTGTTGCCGAAAGTAAGTTGTTCCTATATCAAATGAACTCTCTCTCTTTCGGTTTGGAGCAGTTGAGTCAGTCACAGGTGTAGCCGGTAAGATCTCATTGGAGTAAGTCGGGTTTCGAATGGAGGAGGAACAGGCTATTACATTTCTCTTAGCGAAAAACTCACCATGAGACACTGGCGGTAGAGGTGGAAATGGATAGAACGGCATCCCAGGAGCAACAGACCAGGTGGTCGGGTCCTCTTTGCCGGGTGAACCAAATTGATGAACAATGCTAAGTGGGATCCCATAGGAAACTGGTAAGCAAGAAAGGAACTTTTGTTGCGGCTGTGCAGTTATCGCATCAGGCACATCTGTGCAGGGTGATGAAAACCCGGGTGGAAGGTCATCTTGGACATCCTGATTACCATTAGTTTCATCTGTTTGTTGAGACGAGATAGTCATGGTTCTTTGTTCTTTTGTCTTAGACGGCTGGTCCCATCTGCTTTTGCGCTTGCGTCCATTTGTTTCAGGAAGACTGGAATTAGGTTCTGAATATCCCTCAGATACAGATGCTGTTTCAGGAGTTGCAGCCATTGATGGTGTGACAGACGCAGCTGGTTCTGCAGGTCTTGGGGACTTATGTTCATATCGAGGTTCTTGTGAAGCTCTGAACCTGCTGTTTATAGGTGACCTCATAGACTCCGATCTCTCCTCCCTGTCGATGCGCCAAGGTTTTCTAAAATGTTTAGGTATCCATCTGTCTCGGAAGCTCCGTGCAATTCGATGAACCTGCATACACATGAAAATAATTGGAAATTAAAAGCTAAACCCTAGATACTCATCTGTTCAAGGTCCAAAAATACAGATCACTAAAACAAATCAGGAGTCCAAGATTCAATACAGTTTCATAAGAGTAAAAGGGATGCCTGGTACCGTTATGTCTGCATGCTCGGTGAATGATAGAATAGAGTCCTTAAAGCTGCACGTAGATAAACATTTTAATGTCATATTGTGTCCTACGAGAATCTAAAGAACTAAGGTGTAAAAGCAAGGTTCAATGAAGACAGATGAAACTATTTTTGGAACCAGGTAACAGTTCAAAATTCTAGCAAGTTACTTAGAGAACCAGATTAGTATGAAAAGGTAAAGCAATTTACTAGACAGCCAAATTTCAACAACCTTACTAGTGACAGCATCATTTCTTTTCAATTTTTTGATATGTTAGTTTCCACTCGATCAAGGATAAGAACCAATATCTGGTCGATTAAACTTTACTAACCTTTCCATCCCTACGCAAGGAGGTCTTCTGATTATATGCTCCAGTGCAAGGATTTCCCTTGTAGCAAGATACTCTAATACCTGAACGTAAATTCAGTTATATTGCCTTGTAAGCAAGCTTAAAAATTTCAAGGAAGCATCAGCTAGAAAAGTTAATTTCAAAATTTCTGCTATCCACATTGCCTAATATGTAAGAAGTACTGCCTTTGGGTTTGAATTTATCATTAACAAACATGATGATACGACAAATTTAAAGATAACCACTGCCAAGTGTGTTTGTTAAAAGGAATATACCTTCAGAAGTTTCCGGAGTATAGGGATCCTTTTAAAATCACTCCGGTATTGTTTCATGATATTATGTAACATTTGCAGACCTGGATGTGTTTGTGGGTTATTTCATCTTTACGAGATAAGGAAAGTTCATAAGATTAAAAAAACAGATAAAAAACATGGACCAAACTAGAAGAAGACTGACGTACCATTCTTGTTGATTACGTCAACTAAAACAGATTTTGACTTTGTCTTCAAAAGGGCATCAAGAATCATTGAAAGATCTCGATTGCTGCAATAGGTTCACAAACAACAGGAATTCAGACACAGGATGCAGAGTATGATAAATCTACAATGGGAACAAAGATAAGCAGGTCAGATTCTTGAAGACCTATGAACTCCTTCCGTGCCTCGGGAAGCGGCAGTGAGCAGCAGAAGTTTCAAGTAGCCTTTTGCTGAATCCTGTTTGTGTAAGAACAGAAAACCAACTAAGTATGCACTGCTATTGCTCGACAAAGGGGAAGTATTAAGAATAAAGAGAATTATGCCAAGGATGTACCAAGGAAAAAAAAAGTGCATGATCTTACAAACCCCACAAAAAAACTACCTTAGAAAGGAACAAAATGTGATGTCTTAACCTTATAACATAACTAATTGAAGTATAGACTTAAGGAGTAATGCTATATAAACTTACCCTCCGCTTGCTTATCCCTCCTACGGCATCTAGTAACTCGTTCAGTTTCCCTTCAACTGCAAAATTGGTGGTGCTATTAACAATTCACGTTACATGGTGATGGTATCTTAACAATTCACGTCTAAAACTAGTACATTACATGTTTCAATACGCCCGCTGGAAGAAACTTCCTCTGATCCTTTAGATTTGATAGGCTGCTGTTGTAACTTATTGACTGGTATTATCTGTGCTTTGTTAACACCAGATAAAATACCTCCTTTGTCTCGCTTACTAGAAACAGATAAGCGAGAAGTTTTCATACGAGGACGAGGACGAGGCCGTGGAAGTATCTTTTTATCTTCTCCCGATCCATGCTTTGTCGTCATATCAGTATTTGCACCACCCGAGGACAGTCTGCTAAGAGAACTGGACGTGGGAGATGTGCTTTTAGTCTTCTTTTCAACGGGAACCTCTTGCTGGACAGCACTAACAGCTATGCCTGACGGAAGTTCCTTCAAAACTTCAGTTGGCTGAAGAAGAGGTGGAGGAATTTCTCTCTCAGGAAGTTTTACAGATACTGAGCTCTGTGATTGGGCATTATCAGGAGCAAGGTCCTTGGAACCATTAACCGTTTCAGAGTTCTGTGGCATTTGCTCGTCAGCGTCATCAATGAAGGTCCTAGATGTTGCATCTAAGATTCCTTCTCCACTTTCATCATCATCAAGGATCACAAGTTCAGGATACTCTTCATCTGAATCACTTTGAATAATTACATCACCATTCAGAGGATCTCCCCCAATATACCCTCTGCAATGCGATGACCCACAATAGCACTTTTTGGCGGCAGCACCAAAAACCCTCACATAGTTGTAGTCAAATGTCAACTCTTGACCCTGGTAACGAACCAGACAGATTAAAAACTACTGAAATGATACTCGCAGAATAGCAAGCGCAGGAGAGCCTACCTTCTTAAGGTCTTTCATGGAGAATATTCCAACGCAAATTTCACCATTCACCATCCACTGCAAAACATTTAAGAAGTAACAAATGAAAAACATACACATAAGTAGGAAAAGTGGAATACCTTAACAAAAAATAAAGAACCAGACGAGCTCAAAAAAAAATTTCCAACTCAGATCACTGAATTTATAATCAGACTCGATGCATGATATCACACAGAACACTTTGTAGTCACCTTTTCAGTACGGCAGTTTGGTTCACAGCTATGGTTAATGAAACGCCCTAGGTTTCCCTTTGCACCAGCATCTATTACCTGCATTAAAAAATTAAAGAAGTTATTGCAAGGTGCAACACAGAGCATATTCTAAGGGAAGCACAAAAAGGGAATACGAGAAAGAAATTTAAAGCCAGTGCAGATGATATGCGAAGGATGGAATTATTACAAATAAGTAACCAATCTGTGCTAGGCCAGTTAGATAAATGTCCAAAACCCTCAGAAGCTTTTGCGCTAAACTAGTTGGGACTTTTTAATCTGTTAACTTTAGAGCTTATGTAAAGATGGTGATACTGATAAAGATACCAACAAGTGTCAGATGAAAGAAGATACAGAGAGAAAAAGATTGTCTATTCATCTTACTCTTGCAAAGGTTTTTTTTTTTTGGTGCACGTGTATCAAATAAGAGACCTAAAAGTAACTAACCCGAGGTACAAGCAAATTGCTTAAGCAGAAAAGGTTACAAAGATAGACCTTCATTTCCTAAATATGCTATCTAAAATCAGAAACGAGACATTTTAGTATCCATACATCACTTTTAGTATCCACCACACATTTTTTATTCAACGACTCCACACAGCTTTAAACAGCAAATTACAAACCATTTTAATCAAAGATGAAGAAAAAGAAGCAGCTGAGTCATTAAAAGAGAAGATGGTTACCTCATTCCCATTTAGTGTCATGAAATAGAAATGTTTCTGACCCTTGCAAGCATATTCTTTTTGGCGAGTATCATAGGATTGCATATCAAGCACCTGTTATATATAACACACAGTATACAAATGTATTAATAAAACACATAGATAAGGAAAAAAATAGAGGCTGAAAAAAGCCAATCTACAACTGATCACATCCACCAAGAGTTGAAAGATCATCTCAAACACACCTCTCCAACATATTCAATAAGGAATTGCCCCTCTCGTACATCCTCGAGCAATCTCAGGCCATAACCCTTCTTACCGGATTGGAATCTCTCAAACTTAACATACTTCCGTTTTTGAAACTGCAGAAATATGAGCCAGAAGATTAAAATGATATAACTGACTGTGAATGTAACCCTTTCGCTAGCAAACAAGACATTATACCTGCTGATTTGAGCACAAATCGCCAGCTGGGCAGGTACCTTGAAGACATTCAATGTTAAGCATTCTATTGAGGCATTCTTCTCCACAACCCAACCTACCATCAGGTGGTGGTTTGCAGTGACAAACCATTATCTGTCCAAAATAGAAGGTAACACGATAGGTGAGTAGTAATCAGGAAAAGGGAAAAATATTGAAAGCACAAGTACAATTTCTGCTAAAGCATTACTGACATAACAAATAGGCAAAACACAAAGAAATTAACCTCATCAATTGTTTGAGATTTACGATTGCGATGAAGAAACTGGTTTGTTTTTATAGCCTTGAAGCACGCCTTTTGCTTACCTACAAGAATTACGGACATAAAAACTGAGTAAAAAATAAATAGATGGAAAATTCAAATATTCTAGCCAAGGGTACTCTCAAGCTTCCCCATGTTGAATTATAAGAACCTGTCAATCGCTTGCTCTTTTGTTCCTTTTCTTTCCCTCTTTTAGCCGCATCACAATCATATGCATCTGCTTCATCCTGTCCTATTCCCAACTCTTCATTAATTTCTTCATTTGACATCTCTTGAGATTTTGAGCAATCCGCAAATTTTTTATCTGAGTTGTTCAAACAGATCCTTTTAACAATAAAAACTCCATATTAGTATAGAGAAAGACTTCAACAGATTAAAAAAGATGAATAAAGTAGCAGTGTGGAAAGGATAAAAAATCATGGGTCAAACAGATACGAACAGGAAGTCCAAATGTGATGCATCAAAAAGATGAAAAGACTCCATGCTGATTATACATTTGAGACTCAATCTCAAGTATAGCAGATAAAATTAGCAAATATTTGCAGTAAGAATTTTCAAAATTAGCAAATTATATTATAAGAAACCTATTAGGCACAGCAGAATAAAACATTAGATAAAGTAGGTTAACTTTGATACAAGTGCGACAAACACTAAGTTAACACAAATTTGTAAACCCCCAACAGGACTAACTATCATACGCAACACACTGGAAACTGTTGATAAACACATCCACTCAACATTTAACGAAAAGAATAATGTACAAGAACTCGTAAGGGGACACAACACGATAAATTAGTCAGAACAGTGTGTGGCACTACTGGGGTAGAAGTATGTCCAGTAAACGAGATGAGGAGACATTAATTTTAAGGCTAAAAAAGCAAATTTCATGAACTTAATTATTCAAATACGAAGGCACTGTCCAGTAAAAGCTGGCCACATTAATCCACAATTATGATCACGTGACAAAGTAAACGAAAACAAAAAGAGGAGAACACTTAGAAAAACACAATCATCTGAAAATTTTATTAAAACCAAGTTCATATTCGATACGAAATGATACATACCATCTGGAGCTCTCGTCAATTGATCCTACAACAGAAGCAGGTATTCGTCGCCATTTAAAGCAATCATCACATCGAACCCAGGCACTCTCTGTGGAATAGCTATCTTCAATAGTAAAATCCACAACCGTTTCCACATTGGTCACATCTGATGATATGGTACCATAAGTGGCACTGGTTTTCCCAATATCAGCATCTAGAAGGGCACCTATTACATGATTCACATAATGCGCAACTTAAAAATTTGTGTATTCAAAAAAGTGGAAGCATCATAAAGAAATGGAAAACATTGAGATTCTATTCAACTTCAAGTAAGTAAAAATTAGTGTCCTCAAATTCTTGGGTAACAAGAAAGGTGTAGAACATGGACAATAATTCTTAGAGCTAATCAAAAGAGTAGTACCTGTTGTTTTGTGAGACTCTATTCTCCCTACTTCAAGATAATCACTATCATCCCTTCCAATACTGGTATTCAGGGATTTGGGTTGCTCTACCCCCTCATGTGATTCATTTTTTCTCCCGTCTTTGGCAGATTCGGAAATCTTGGATTTCCCTTTCTTTGTTCCATTACTTTTAGACTTGGAATGTTTACCTTTTTTTGCACTGGGAATTAGATGTGAACCATTTTCCAAAGGAGATTTTGAAGCCAGCAATTCATCTTCTTTTTCTACTACTCTGTTCTTCTTGACCACATCTTCTGGAGTGGTGAAAAAACCATGATGCAGACCCTCTTTATGTTCAATATTGACAATGGATTCAGGCACAGAGTTGATAACTTCAGAATCTGGTGAAGTTTCAGCGTCCAGGGACCGTGTTCCAGTGGCCCTCTCGCACTCTTCAACCATTATAATAGAGGAAAGATGTGGGTCATCATCTAAAACATCACCACCCAGCTTCCTACATAAACCCGCAGCGTCTTGATTATTTTTCTTATCCCTCATAGAATCAGATGACTGCAGATATGAAACTTTCTCCACAGGGTTGCTTTTCTCTACCAAGTCCTCTCTTGTTTCCACAGTTTGCGGTTTATCCTCAGCAAAATTTGCTGATCCTAGCAATTCTAAACATGTTCCTGCTTTAACAATACCATTAGCAGGCAAAGAGTTACCACTGACCTTAGAGACTGTAATGTTCAAAGGATTTTGGCCACCTGATTTACCAAATTTAACTTTCAAACGAAGGCAAGAGCCACTTGATGCTTGGATGTTTCTGTTAGCTCCTTCAACATATCCGTTATGAGAACTCCTATTATGCTGTCCATTATTAAGATTGCCCTGAGGTCTCTGTGGTTCATGATGCGGAGGTCCATCATAGGGAATATTTTTGCTCTGTAAGAAGATTTCAGTGGTCTTGCTTGGTAATCCCCACTCAAATGAACGGCTTGTTTTTAAAAGAGAGCTCCTTTTCTGTTTTGAACACTTGAAAATAGATTCAAGGTTTCTTTCTGATTGTTTCTTTCTAGTGGATTTTCTTGGATGGCGAGCACTCATTTTTGTCTGCGCCACTTTACATTGTTTACCATCTCGGGTCTTCCTTCGGGAAGAAGACAAGCCAGTTTCACAAAAATTAGTCCCTGATGCAGAAGCAACTTCACCACCTATTCTGCCATTGTCGTCTATTATTCTGAGTGGCTCAACTGCATTGTCAGGATTACAGACTTCGTTGCCTCCATTTCCAAAGTTCAATGGAAAATTCCATATCAAAGAAGAGTCAGTAATAGGGGAATTGGCTTCCATACAAAAAGATTTGTCGTCTATGGGTGAAATCTGACTGAAATTTTCAGCTCTCAGATCAGCAGCCATACCATTATTCATACTTAAAGCGGCCACGGCACTTTCACTTGATGAATCCCCAACAAGGTTTTTTAGCATCTTTTCATTCTTCTCGGAAAGATCAGTGTCAAGCTCATCCTCATGTACCAACTTCAACTCTGGATTGATTGTCTCTGTGACTGTGATATCGTTAAGATCATATGAACATAGGCCACCGTCATGATTATTTAACATTTCTGTGATAGCTAATGAAGGGGATACCACAATAGGCACATTGCCTTCAATAGCACTTGCATCCTCCAAATAATTTTCTGTGGCGCTGCAGCCAAATACACTAGAGTCCAATAGCGAATCTGGAAACGAAAAACTCTGAATGAGAGATATATCATCAGAAGAACCATTATCTTGATCACTCGATGGTTCATTTTTCCCTTCCTTACCTCCATCATCAAACGTATAACTAATACCACCACTATCAACTTCATCAGGTTTTCTCTGCTTTGTGGTTTCCAAAGACTTGAATTGTTCTGGTGCATCATTCACAAAAGTTGATTCATTATCTATTCCATTGCCCCCTATAGGCAATGTTGTGCCACCACAATCTTCATCTTCTTTAGCCTGAGGAGCTCCTTTCTCTTGCATACTCCCAGAAACGATGGATACAAGGGACAGATTTGTGTCCTGACTTTCCTTTCCATCATCCAGCTTGTTGCAATTTACCAGTAAATCAGCATCACAAATTACTTCGTGAGTTTGTTCAAGCCCACCTGAAACCACTCCCTGCTTCCGAGTGTCATCAGCGTTGTAACAAACATATAGACCATCATCAGTGTTTCCAGCATCTTCTTCACTATTACTGTTCCCGTCTCCCATCTGCTCAATCTCTATAAAGCACTTCCCTTGGCCCTCTATCGTATGTTTTCCAACTGAAGCAACCTGAGGAGTCTCCAAACTACTGACTGAATCTATATTGTGCCCACAAGAACTCAGTTTCTCATAGAAATCTTCATTGATGTCCATCGCAAGATTTGAGGCCAGGGAGTTAGCATCAATATCGCACGCAGAAGCGTTACGAATACCGTTTTCCTTGCAATCCATTGTAATGCCACCTGATTCAAAGCCAAAAAAAACGAAAAGAGAGGGTTTTTATGAAAAATCCGTTGTGGTAAGCTATTTAGTAAATCAAAACATGCAACGATTCAAGGACCCTTAACAGATTCTCAATAAAACCCAGTCCCGTGTTAACATGATCCAGAAATCAATCAGACAGAGAGGAGACCCCAAAAAAAAAAAGAAAAAAAAAAAAAAAACTAGAGAAGGTCAACCCAAAGACCTAACCCAAGACAATGGATGGCTCAATCATCAACATTGATGACGACAACTACAAAAACCCTCCGATCTCCTATGATTTTAAACACGCCGCAACAGAGACTATATAAAATAAAATAAAATCTGTCACCTCCTGAAAATAACAAAAGCCAAAAAAAAAAAAAACGAAACCCTAACCTCATGAATCAGAAGCGATTAAGCGAATGCCAACGAACAAAAGATTGAAGCACGAGAAACGGAGAAAACCCTAGAGAGGCGGAGACGATTACGATAGCAGATAGAGAAAGAGAGAGGAGAAGGAATCGGAGGAAGTAGGGAAGAGACAACGCGAGGCGGTCAGTTTTTTGAGATACCGATCTTTTTTTTTCTCTCTCTCTTTTCTCTTTTTCAGTAAAATAAATGTAAAATCCCCAAACGATATTTCGTTATTCCCAATTTTTTTTTTTTTGTTGTTGCTAATTTGATTTGGACTCGGGGTCTTTTTGTTATTGGGGCCTTTTGGTCTTACTATATTTTTAATATCAATGATTACGATGAAAATTTAATTGACGACCAAACATTTAAAAAAATTAAAAAAAAATTGTTGACAAACAAAAAAACTTACTATTTTTTTGGTAAAGTCATAGGTTTTTTCATTCTTACTTACCCAAACATATGTCAAAAAAAAATAAAAGTATTCCCACCCAAAAAAAAAAAAAAAAATAAATAAAAGTATAATTTTTTTATAGAGAAAATTCACACCAGCTTTTCTAAAAATGTCTTGCCAATTTATCTCCAAGATATTCAGATCTATTGGGAGTGACCCGTGTTCAATCACAATGGTCCCAATGGTGGTCCATAAAGACCAAAACATTGTGTGATATTTTTATTTGCTTTTTTTTTTTTTAATTAGCTTCTTAAAGTCTATGATTACTTTGATTAGTCGTTCGTTCCTATAAGATTCTCGCTAGTCTTCAACAAATCATTACAAAAAAAAAGAAATATATATTGTAAGTGTATATCAGAATTAAATTTCATGTAAGTAACTTTAGTCTACCAAACCTAGTTGTATTATTATATTACGATTAGACGCAGCCCCCATTCATTCATTCGCAATCATAACATCGGCGGAGACTTTCGCGACCAAGAAAGCTAAGCGGGATTAAGCTCCAGACAACGATGGTTAACTGACTTGTGTTTTCATTTTTGAAGATGCAAACAAGTGCGATGGTGAGCCAAGCATTTATCCGAATCAGAATCTTGTTAACGGTATGGGACCAACCAAACCCTTGCTATGATCTCTGTCATTAGAAGCCAAAAACATGGAAGCCAAGCGGATAATCATTCACGAAGTCGCAGTATTTCTTCTTGTTGTTCACCTCATCCACTTCATCTTTATCCATATGTGTCATCGTTGGGCACCGTCCAGGCGTCCATATTATGAATGAGCGGTTGCGGCGGGACTTAGATGTTGGAGGTTAAAGGGCAAAGACTATGTCGACTTTAGAAGAGGTAAAAACGCCATCACAATAAAAGAGAGAGCAGAAGAGTATCGCCATGAGAAGCGTGAAACTGCAAGGGTTATAGGGTTATAGGCTTATAGTGTTGTAGTTGTTGATTAAAATATTTTGATGTTTGCATTACTGTATATATGGAGGTGATATCATAATCCAAGGGAAAATTAAGAGCTAGGAGGGATCACATTATCATCTGTTTTTTTATTGCCTAATTCATAGTTTTGATAATATGGAAACCAAGGAATGCTTTGATTTATGACAATAAGCTATGGAGCATTCCATCTCTAAAGATAAAAAGAAAAAAAACAATGGAGTTGAGAAAAAATATGAGATGCATGCGGGGAATTTAACTAGTCAAGTTTACCTACTTCTACACATAACCATGTACTAACTCACTTCTCTCAACGCTATATCATTGTCTTTTGGATGCATCTTGGGAATATGAGAACTAACCGTACAACCACTATAACTAATTATATTGTTTGGCTAGCTTTTGTATGATCAACAAAAAAGACTTGTAGTTTGGAGTTGATGTAGTCTTACCGTAATGCCGTCTCTCGGCATTGAACTATTCCAACGCAGTTTCCTCATAGATTACAAGCAAGTTCTCTATATCACATACAAGTATTAATGCAAGAAACAAGAATTCTAAGGCAAGATAGAAAAAATTTCTGTCTCTTCGAATTTTTTAGAATAATTGATGTAACAACTCCTCGGACTTGATGTTTCATTAATTAACGGACAAAACAAAGAACGACACATGACATCTTCATAATTAATTAAACATAATCACATCTCTAAATATATGATCCACTTTTATGAAACAAAAATCTAAATAAAAATATTAGTTTCACTTAATATATACACTTCTAACAAACCAATATTAAGTGAAATTAATATTTTTATATATACACTTCAAAATGTCTCTTTACATTCGTTCTAATTTTCGCATAAGGATTATTAATTTATTTTATAGACAAAAAAACTTAATTTTGTATTAATCACTTTTGAAAAAAGACATTTTTTCAATATACTATTTTTCTCTTAAAAAGTGATTTGAAACGTAAATATGGTTGTTTACATTTAATTTGCATTCGAATCCTGCATATTATTGCTACTAGAAAAAGAAAAAAATTCTAGAGACAGAAAAATAAATAGTAATAAATTAAAACCTGTTCACGAGGAGGAGGAAAAAAAAAAAAAGAGAAAAAAAAAGCTTACGAAGCAGCCAGCGTCATTGCTGGCTATCCCGCGCACAACGTTCTAACAAAAATCATCCTCTCAGTTGCAATCTCTCCTCCTCTCATCAAGATTCCCCACTCCTTTGATTCTTGTCCAGAGTCACGTCCTCTCCGATCCGGGTCTCCACAGAGTCTAACTCTGACCCGACCCGACCCAATTCACTAATGGAGGACGAACCAAAGCTCCCAACCGATGACGGTCCAACTTTCGGCGAGTCGTGTAAAATCTCGTCAGCGATATTGACTGCCGGTGATCGGAAATTACTTAAAGTTGAACTCCTTCAAGAGGAGACCACGCACGTGTCGTGGAAGAAGCTTATGGACGAGGCTTGCAAGGAAAACGGCTTGTTCGCTTCGGCCCCCGAACGGCCTCCTAATGCTAACCCTAACCTCGACTTTCGCCTTGCACCGGTGAGTTCTTAGCTGCTACATGCATATACTCTGATTATATTCACGTATTCATTCCTCTGCCTCTATTAGACCAATTTTTGTCTTGTATCATTCCGGGAGCTGAATTGGGATATTTCTCCTTGACATTGAGTTTCGAGTTAGGGTTTCAATAAACTAACTCTTGAAACTGAAACAAAACTAAAGCTGTATGTATAGTGTGATTTGATTGTCTAGTCTCGGTCAGTAATTTGACTTGCGGTTTAGATATGTGATCTGGTTACATTGTTGCAACATCGTGATTATGCCATCAATTGTGATTTATCTAGAAAGGACTTTGGTTCCGATAGTAGCCATTTTTACTGTACATGTATGAGTACTCGAAGGGTTATGATGTACTCTTTTAAGTTTAATTCACATCTTCTTGGTCAAAAGAATTGGCTAGACCGCATAATGATGATGGTTTCTTTTTTTTATTTGAAGGAAATAGGAGCTGTTTGTGGCTTTCTTGTTTATATTTTTCATATGCATACAATGTGGATATTGATCATTGTCTAATGATTTAGCGATATACCGAATGCAGGGGGCACAAACAGAAAATGAAATGGTGAATCAACCTCATCCTAATCGTCTTAACTCCGTTATAGCAAAGATTGAGAGACTTTATATGGTACGTTTCCCTATTTTTCTTACCATTGTTTCTATTGATTATCTGAACAAGTAAGATGAATGTTTGATTTCTTACTCGTAACATTTTTCATACCATGCATTAGCACTGCTTCTTCAACATATTTCTGATTAGCGTATACTTCATAAAATAAATTTCAGGGTAAAGACGGTAGTGATGGGGAAGAGTTAGATGGGGCTCCTGACGATGACGACTATGACACTGAAGATTCATTTATCGATGATGCTGAATTGGTTAGTATAGATGTCCTCCATATGGCTTTCTTATGTGATCAAAGTGTATCTTGATAGCTGAGACATCCTTCTTTCTTTTTTTTCCATTGCAGGATGAGTATTTTGAAGTTGATAATTCGCCAATAAAACATGATGGATTTTTTGTCAATAGAGGAAAGTTAGAACGAATGTAAGTTTTTTGTCCTCTTTTTGTTGTATGTTGTCACATTACTCTATGGCAGGTTTGTCAGTTTTCATTTGGTGATATGTTGTGGAGAATAGGCTATGGGCAGCATAAGTATTTGAAAATATATTTGGTATCACCATTCTTTTCCCTCTAATTAGGTTTATGCAAAAACATTGCATATTTGATACAGTTTTCTTGATAATCTTGCTACTTCTCTGCTAACATATCTAGGTTATTGTCAAAATGCAATGACTGTTTTGTATCGTTGTGGTCTCTGATTATAAATAGGATTCAGGTTTCTCTGTTTCCCTATGAATAGGTTATCTTCCATTTACCACTTTTTTACCAGTTTATCTGAATTGTGATCCCTTTCTACAACAGTGAACCTTCAGCTACATCAAACCAGCAGCAACCAAAGAAGAGGCGAAGGAAGGAGTCAGCAAAACCTTGTGGCGACGTTGTTGATGTATCCAGAAAACAAG
Source organism: Arabidopsis lyrata subsp. lyrata (assembly GCF_000004255.2). NCBI lineage: Eukaryota > Viridiplantae > Streptophyta > Magnoliopsida > Brassicales > Brassicaceae > Arabidopsis > Arabidopsis lyrata. The sequence goes on from NW_003302554.1 coordinate 17,589,317, forward strand.
CCAAAATGGCTAAGACGGCTGGGGGAAAGGTACATTACTTGCAAATAACTTTTTGAATCTATTTTAGAGTTCCATTCCAGACAATTGATTATTTGAATGTGAAAGTCCAGGATCAATCAGCTGCTCCTGGGCCCTCTTCGAAGAAAATTTCCAATGATTCAAAGACAGTGCAAGATTCGTTTTCCCCTTTGAAAGCTCAAAATGGCAATGATTCCTTAGTTTTGGAAAATGTGAAGCATACTGATAAAGCGAATCATCAGCCAATGAATGCCACGAGTCCGAAATCAAAGGCAGCTGGATCGTCTTTCCCCCTTCATCTGAAGTGCACAAGCAAAAATGAACAATCTAATTCCCTTCCCGGAATATCTCGGCCAAATGATTCGGCAAAATCAGCAGTAGTTCGTCAGCAAGTTAACAATGGCATACCTGACCTGGACATTGCAACGGAAAGCAAAAAATCTGTTCAAATATCTGTAAGTACTTTCCAGCTATCTAAAGTTTATAAGATTCCTCATTTTAGTTAGTGTGGAATTTGAAGTAAGCATGTATTTGGGGCTCTTTCATCTTCTACATCTCCAAGAGTGATGCTTTTCTAATCTTTGAGACTGTAGAAATAATCTGTAATTGTGAAGATAGTAGCATTTAATTAGGAGAGTTCACGTATTGGATGGCATCTATGTGTCATGCTATGCGGCTGACACCCATTCAACGTTGTTCTGTACTTTAGTTTTCATCTCGACTCTGGGTTGATCTTTCTGGCTAATATTTGCTTTCATGGTTTATTCTAGCATATCCCCATGGTATTTACATTAGACTGCTCTTTACCTTTCTCTATTCAGAAAAAAGGCGATTCGAATGGCAGGCCTAAATCCTCGACACTTGAGAAAGCCATCAGGGAATTGGAGAAGGTGGTCGCTGAATGTGAGTTTCAACTGTCGGTTTTCTCTACATGCATGAGAAGCTAAATACCAATAAGTAAACTATAATATCCAATTTATTGCAGCAAGGCCTCCTGCTGTAACTGAGAATCAAGATGCCGATATCTCTTCCCAAGCAGTGAAGAGGGGATTGCCAGGAGATGTAAAATTGAATCTTGCTAAAGTTGCTAGAATCGCGGTAATCAAACTCTTCTGTTTGTAAATATGTATATATATATATATATATACTTTAATAATCTTTCAGAGGTATGAAGAAGAGTAGCAATTTTCTTTTCTTGAAGCATGCGAGCCAAGGAGATATATCAGGAGAGTTAATCAATCGTCTCATGAGCATTGTCGGTCATCTAATACAGATTAGATCACTTAAGGTATTCATCTCTATCTCCTGCATACCGAGACTTGTTATCGGAATGGAGTTGTGATTCTTACTGAGGCATTAAATTATTTAGATTTTTTTTTATTTAAGGTGAAAGCTCTTCCATTCCAGAAAGAGCTAACAAGATATGTATTTATTAGTGAAGGAGTTCAAGCTCTTACCGTTTAGTAATGGTTATTGTTACAGAGGAACTTGAAAATCATGATTGATTCGAGCGTCACTGCAAATCGAGAAAAGGATACTAGGTTTCAGCGGATCAAGAATGAAATAATTGAGATGTTAAAAACACAAGTTCCATTTATGGAATCCCAGGTTCTCTCCCTTCTACTCTATTAGTTTCATTGATCTGATTTTCAAAAGGATGTCGTATCTGGTATTTTGCGTAGATACTTTTGTTCTTGTCTTTATTGTTAGATTTAATTAAACCTCTTCTTTCAATGAATGCACCAAACTCAGAGTTCTCTCTGATAATGAGAAATTGTCTCACAGGAAACAAGTCAAGAAGCTGGAACATCAGACGATTTTCAGGATGTTGGCTCTCTTGGAAAGCCTCCTGTGAAGAAGTTTGTCATGGATGTGGCGCTGGAGGAAAAATTGTGTGATCTATATGACGTGTTTGTTGAGGTAATTAAGATTTTCCATAACCTTACATAAAGGTTTTCCAACTAGTTAGATGCAGAACTGTAAGTGTCAACATAATTTTTGCTCTGTTTTTGGTAATACTAGGGAATGGATGAACATTCAGGTCCACAGATCAGAAAGCTTTATTCAGATGTAAGTTCCTCTCCATCCCTTATATTTTGCCATTCGTTGTCTATTTGCTTTCCAGATCCATTCAAAAACATTAGACTAGACCTTGCCTAAAATTCAAGATTGTTTACTCAAATTAGACTAGATCCATTCAAAAATATTCTTCCTGATTAATTTTCTTTTGGATTTATTCTTGCTCCAGCTAGCTGAACTCTGGCCAAATAGGTTAGTGGACAATCATGAGATCAGGCGTGCCATTTGCCGGGAAAAGGAAAGGCGGAGAGCATTGAAAGGAAACCTTGGGAAGGAGATGGTATTTGAGAAATTCTCAGCTTTTTTTACGCCATAGCTGTTTGTTTTGTTTCTAACTTTCTAACTTTTGGATGTGAACTTGCACATTTTGCTCATTTTTATCATTCCTCACCTTGTATTTTGTTTTAGGATCAAACGAAGATAGCAAAGAAGAAAGAGACACAATTGGTGCCAAAATCAGAGGGTACTACTTATCCCGACAAGGCTTCAGGTGTTGGAGTTAAAGCGAGTGTTGTCCTAAGTGCAACTACCACGTCCTTAGTGGACTGTGAAGCTGCAGCAGATTCGTCCTGTGAAAGGTCAAAGCAGCAAAATGAGAAACTAAAGGGAACCTCGAGCTTAAGCAACCCTGCAGCAGAAGGAAAGACAGTCAGAAGAAAGACAGAACCAGCTGTAGAAGAAACTCAGCTGCCCGCAGAGAAACCTCTCGTTCTGGCCCTGAAGCAGCAGACACATCCACAGTCCAAGGCACATAAACAGGCACAGGTACATCCACAGTCCAAGGCACATAAACAGGCACAAGTACATGAACAGGCCAAGGCACAAACACAGACTCCTCCAGACCTGAAGCTGCCAAGTTAGGTACTCCAGCTTAGTTTTTTTAGTCAAAGTCTGGCTCTAGCCGTGCCTTTGTTCTTCGTAGCTATAGTTTGGCTTCTAATTTTTGCGCCTAGTTATGATTCTCTAGCCGTTTCTTACGTAGAAGACGAAGTCCTTTCTCCTCTGTACAAATTAAAGATTTAAAGAGAAGCTCGGTTTGAGGAAAAAAAAAAAACAAAGCAAGAGAAGCTCGGTTTTCTTTGGATATTTTTACATAAGAATAAATAACCAACACATGTAGCCTATTTTTAAATGGGTCTAAATTTGTTGTCGGCCCAATAGGGAGTCATAATAGTAATAGAATAAAAAGCCCTAAAAAAGGAATTAACATGTGTATGTGAAATTAAGCTCACTGGACTGGTCGACAAAAGAAAAAAAAGCGCACTGAAAATTCCCGCGTTCTCTTACCAGTTACCACGCCGATTCACTGACCTCAAATCCAGAGCTTGACTCCGAATCTCGTGTTATGCTACAAGGTTCGAATATCCGCCTTCTTCCGACGATTCTGGAGTTTCAAGTTTCTCCGATAAAGCCGTGAAGCTCTTACAAAGTCGAGAAGTGCGTAGTTAGGTTTTCCGGCGGCGATGAAGACGACGCAACTGTTCAGAGGGGCAAATGTGTTTATGTCTCGGAATCTGGTACCTCCTGAAGTTTTCGACACACTTCTCGATGCTTTCAAGCTTAACGGTGCCGAAATCTTCCTCTGCTGCGACCCCTCTCGGAGCGGTCCCTCCGATTTCCATGTCATCGCATCTCCCGATCATGTGCGAAATGTTCCTTCTTCTAAATACCTGCAATTGCTTATTTCCTTCAACAATCTGATCTTATTGCCATCTCTTTGGGGTTTTACAGGAGAAATTTAAGGATCTTAAAGCCAAGGGTTGTAACTTAATTGGTGAGATAAGATTTATCTTATATTTCTTGTCACTTAATAAAACCAATTGAATCTGTGTCTGTGAATTTTCTTAATAGGATTTATGTTTATTGCGTGGCAGGTCCGCAATGTGCTCTCTCCTGTGCGAAAGAGGGTAGACCACTGCCACAAGGGGGGTTCACTTGTTGCCTAGCTATGGATGGTCTGAAAGTTCTTGCTTCTGGTTTTCTGATAGATGAGAAGGTACTTCTTTTTGTCTGTGTAATAGATATCTTTTTTAGTTTATTAGGATTCGTTTAGTCCCCTTTTACTGTAATGTCCATGGGAATGGTTGTATGTTGTTGGTTCAGCTATCGATTATGAGATTAATATCGTGCATATACCATAGTATTGAATACTTGTGTCTCTTTGTTTTCCATTGCGCAACTAAACAAATTTGGGAAATTTTTGGTTTATGGTTTGTTTTTTTTTTCTGTTAAAAGAAAAAATTGACCTCTCTCTTTTATGTAGTGGAAATGTGTTTTTAGAGTGTAAGAAGCATGTAGATCAAAAAATGATTTATGTTTACAGAATTGTTTCTCAGTTACTCTGAAGGACTCATCCCTCTTAACTGATTGATTGCAATTCTTTTGAAGGCCATGATCAAGGAGTTGGTTACTTCCATGGGGGGCGTTTTACTTTCCAAAGCTTCTTCTGATGTCAACTTCGTCATTGTGAAAAATGTCTTGGCTGCCAAGTACAAGGTCTATTGTTCAAAGATTGCGATCATTATTCTTTTACCTTCTGAAGGTTCACATCTGTAGATTATATAACTGGCTTCTTATCAGTTTCACCTTTGCTTTAATAACATATCAATACCGCTGTTTTCCATCATGCATCTCAGAAGATTATTCAAATTATGTTAGGTAAACTAAAAGTGTTTTTCAGTTCATTTAGCTTTACCCCAATTTGCACAAAGATGAATTTTTCTCTGTCGATGCTGGTAAATTAAAATTAGATAGAATCATAGAAGTGGCTGTTGATCTTTTGCTCGGTGCATTTGAGTATTACATTTTTCCAGCAGTACATAGTGCCTACATTAGAAGAAGAGAGGCCTTTTCGCGTAAGGAAATATGTAATTAGCCCCTAATGAAGGCCTCAAAATATAGGTTGTTGTCATCCCCCTATTGACGGGTTCTGCTTTGTTCATTTTTAGATGGTAGCTGGATGATGTAAATAAAACTTAGGCTAATGCAGGTTTACTTCTCAGAGTGAAAAACGCCGTTGTTTTCTGAAATTATTTTTAGTCAGCCTCGTGCCTCTACTGACTTATCATTACATATTATATCCTAGAGCAGAGTGAACTGATGAGGTTCATGAGGAAGCTGTTCAAAATCAGTTATGCCTATTTCATTGGGACTGATAAATATATCTTATTTTAACTTGCAGTGGGCTCTGAATAAGAAGCCAATCGTTACACTGAATTGGTTACATCGGTGTTGGAATGAGCACCGTGTGGTTCCCCAGGAACCATATAAGATTCCTCCTTTTTCTGGATTGACAATTTGTGTCACAAGAATTCCAGCAGGTTAGAAAACCGGTATATTCAACATATGCGAATTAGGTTCTTTGTTGACAGTTAATCAGTGATTTATTATCAGATGAGCGCAAGGGAATGGAGAAGGTAATTTCAGAATATGGAGGGAACTACTCTGCTGAGCTAACAAAGAGTTGTACACATTTGATCGCTGATATATCCTTTGAAACAAATTTTAAAAATTTGCTAATCCTAGGTCATATGTTGATTTTCTGTGCGCATTCAGTTGTGCTGATAAATTAGCAGTAATCAAGGATTGATAATCGGGTTCTCTAAAGTTATGTGACTATAACCATTACGTGGTTGATATGTAGATGCCTTAAAAATTCCAAGTTCCTGTGCACTAAAGTTTGAGATTTCGTTATTTGGACTTTAGTGAAAATTGATTCCTTGACATTGCATACGCTGCTGAAGGTGACAAATACAAAGTTGCTCGAAAATGGGGTCACATTCAAATTGTCACACGGAAATGGTTTCAGCAGTCCATCGATAGAAAAGGTGACGTTTGGTGATTCTGCATTTTATACATTCTCTTACTGATCAGTATATTGGCTCTCTATAAGTTAACAGATTCATTCAATACTGATATGTCACCTTGTTATGCGCAGTGTGTCTCAATGAAGAGTTATATCCTGTTCTCAGTTCCATACCCTTGACAAGAGGGGTGCAAGATTTGGGGGTCCATAATGGTCAAGAAAAGTTTCCTTCGGTTGCAACTGCGTCTGCGGCAGATTCATATGCTTCTTGTGCTCAGTCTAGAGACTCAGATATAGAAGCTTCTGGTTCACAAAATGTTTTTTCCACTTCTACGAATCCCAGTACCGATGTTAAAGAACCAAGTGGAGGCCCAACTACAAGGCCGCAAGAGCAAAATATTGATGGTTGTACTGCTAGGGATTCAGAATCCGAAGACAATGACTTGTACTTATCAGATTGTAGAATTTTCTTGCTTGGTTTTGAAGCTTCTGAAATGCGTAAACTTGCTAAGTTGGTCCGCAGAGGTGGTGGATCCCGGTATATGCTGCTTAACGAAAGAATGACTCATATTGTTGTTGGAACTCCTTCTGAGAGGTAAACACAATCTTTGCACTGCCAGAGTGATTGTTTTTGCTCTATCAGCTTTTTCCTTTTTTCTCTTGTAGCATTGATCATATTCTGTTAGTTGGGTCTCTCTAAGCATATTCTCTGTAACATTATGATCTCTACATAGAATATTCCTTTACAGTGAGAAAAGAGAAGCGAGGAGTGTTGCAGCCTCTGGTGTCATTCAAGTAGTCATACCCAGCTGGCTTGAAGATTGTGATCGTGAGAAAAAAGAAATTCCCGTTCATAAAATATATACTGCTAACCACTTGATTCTTCCAAGAGGTCTGCTGTTATCTCATTTAACTAATTTTAATGATCTCGGTCTCGGATACATGTCATCTATCCAAGATGCATCAAGTATTACACTTTCTAACTGACTTGTTTTTGTGCAGATTCTGCATGCTTGACCAAGGGATCATTTGTAGGGATGTCAAGTACGGAACAGAGTAAACATACTAGCGGTCAGACCATGGCATATGATTCGTCTTCAAGGAGTATTAATGTCTCAAATGGGACAGCAACTTTGCTGGGAAAGAACAAAGAAGCAATGCAGGAATTTGGCAGGAAAGATGAGATTCATACAGGAAGAAAAATAGTATCACCCAAGCAAAAAGAAACACTTATTTCCCTTGTAACTAGTAAAAGCGAAGAACAACAGAGTACTCAATGTGAATTCAGTGGTCAGAACAAGCAAGAAAGAAAGTCATCGGTATTTAAGGGGGAGACATTTTGTTTCTCGCATTCTTTTCCTGAAGATAGGGTATGTGGTTATCAAAGAATCGGATTTCCTTGTCTTGCACTAGTTTCTTGTCTGAAAATGCATCTCCGAGGTATATTGATTGATGTGTTACCAAATTGTGCAGCGACCAGACATCGTGGAATGGGTCAATCAAGGAGGGGGAGAGGTGGTAAATGATCCTTTGATAAATAATGCACGTTTTACTATTGAATGCCATGGTGGGTTCCGAAGTGCCGGGACTACCCAAACTATCTATGTCTCAAGTCATTGGGTTCGATATTGTTTAGAGGTATTATTCTTCTCAGCGTTCATCTGTGATTTACCAGTTGTATGATACAAGCCAAAGGTTTCTTCTTTGAACTCGTAGTCTTTGTTAAAAGTAAAAGAGAGATCATTTAAGCAAAACTTTCCCTTTAACCCAAGTCTCTTTCTAGAGAATTGGGTTAATTGTTGGAGGTTGAAATTCTCATTAGCACAAGAGGGTCCTTATATAGACCCTTACAAACCGACCTAAAAACACCATAATTATAATTTTAATAAAAATATCAAAAGCCAATAATCGTATCATTGTACTCGGTGTCCAAATGCCATACCATCATCCAGTTAAACCTTTTATATCTACATTATCTTTTCATGAAAATTGATTTATATCTATTATCGTCTAGTTACTAGTTTCTACTATATGCGTTTATATCCTTTTATATGCTTCATCTTGGCTTATTGTCTAAGTTGTTATCTTGATGATGTAGGTTGGTTGTTTACTTGCTGTTAGTAGTCATATCCTCTACTCACCTCTTCCCTGCCAGACACCTTTGCCTGGATTCGAAAGCCTTTGCATATGTAGTTCCCAACATAAAGAGAAGGATATACCACTCCTGAAAAATTTGTGTGTTGTTCTTGGAGCAAAATATGTGAAAAAACTGACCAGGAAAGTGACGCACTTGCTATGCATCTCTGCAGACGGACATAAGTATGAGACAGCTTCCAATTGGGGAATAGTTTCCGTGACACCTGACTGGCTTTGTGAATGTGTTAGACAGGTGGGCCTCCAGAGATTCTATATCTTTGACATAGTCTCTTTGACATCGGATCTTTAAATTTAACGGATAGTCCTTTTTGTATTTCTTATGTATAGAATCAAGTTGTTTGTCCAGATAACTTCCATCCAAAGGAATCAACCACTCAAGAAGCAGGGTCTGGCTTCGCAAGTCATTTTCATACACAGTTTGTGCCAATGGCCTCAAGGGACAATGTGTCTCTACTTGTAAGTCACTCTGAAGACAGGGAAAAAAATCAAAGTTTTGCTGGCAAAAGCGGTTGCGGTAAAGGTGCATTAAATAACAGACTTGGAGAAATTGGAAAGGAACAGGCTTTTCCGTCTAAGAAGGCAAAACTTTTGAGAGATGGTCAAGAAAATAATGTGTATCCTGTGAGAGAACTTCCAAGCAGTTGTGATCGCCCTTCGCATTCTGGAGAAGGCATTGTGTCTGGATATGATGTAGGAAGTGGTCGTGAAGTTCCAGATGTGGCTGATACTATTGAGGATCTGTTAGAGCAGACTAGTAAAGTGAGTACTATTTTCTTCTTTCTCCAATTATTTAATCCAAGTCATCTTTTCTCCGTATTCACCTTCTGGTCTTTTGTTTAGATTCAAGATCAGAAGTCTCCTGGGATGATTTCAGAAAAGACTGTATCCTTAAAGTTTATGTGCTCATTCAATCTTTTTTTTTTCCTGAGTAATCAATATTTGGCATTGTTTGACTCCTTGATGATAAAACAGCATTTTTCAACTAGTGAACAATACAACACCGGGAATCACTGTGTCACTGGCCTGTCTAGACACTGGATAAACAGGTACGTACATTCATTAAACGCAAATCCGCATTTTGCAGATATTATTGGTTTTCAACCTCAAATGCCTCGAATCATTAAGAACTTGACGTACACAAGTTTGCTTAGGTCTATATGCCTCAAAATCTTTTTTATCTTGTTTGAATTCCCAATCTATAGCTATTACTTGAAATTGCCTTATAATAAGTATAATACTATCATGACTGGAATATATCCAACACTATGCTGTACGTAGGGAGTGTGAGCAAATTAATAATGTGCAATGGATTTAAGAAAAGACTGTCTCAAATCTTAATGCGGCTCGTATATGAATTCATGCTTGCCTACCAAACTCTGATGTGTTTTTCAGGGTCCAAAAGAATGATGACATGGGCAGTCCTCCAGGAGATGTAACTACAGGCACTTACGGAAACTTTAGTGAGACGCAGACAGAATCACAGGTTATATATAACTCTTGCTTTGATTATATTATACCTTGGAGATTCCATTATTGAATCTGCGTTTCTACAACCTAAAATTGTGGAGTTACTTATACATTACAAGAAATTTTGCAGGTTGTTGGTTACGAGGAAGATCTTTCAGGAAGGCAGATGCTTATAGACAGAGTTAGAACACGAAGCAGCTTAACATAAAGAGACAGGGTGAGGTGCTCGTTGAGACAGAAACATCAAACATGTGCGACTGTATTGATGAGAAGTCCAATGTAATGTTGCAAAACCATCCATTAAAGAAACAACAGCCACATCAAAGTCATTGATCATATTCATATGTAGATCACAGTTTTTTTAGATTAAGAAACTTTTATGAAGTTTACGAGAATGATGCAGACAGTGGTTACCGTTTTTGCTGCTAGGTTATGGATTTATGTGACGTTTTTTCCTCTAATTTTTAGTCATCCACAAGAGACAAAAGAAAAAGGTACACACATTCGTATTCAAAAACTAAGAACATAGGTCACAACAAAGATTCATACATCACATGGAAAAACAAAAAAAAACAATAGTGTGTACATCATAAAGCCAGAAGAACAGATGCCAAATTTTTAACTATATAATTTGGCATTTATAACTTAAGAGAAAATACATAATGTGGGGGGTAGATAAAACAGTGATAATACTGTAAAATAAAAATTAAAAAAGAGTACAACATTTAGAGAGACTTTACAGCTAGAAAACGAGGCTCCTTAGGCATGAACTTCTGGTTTGCATAGACATCCATATAATCTCCAAACACAAACTTTGGATACTTCTTCTCACTTCCTTCCTTTTCCGCCACCGCGGCTGGCCCAATCGCCGCCTTGTACGACGGGTTGTAGAAGGAAGCTATAGACCTTCGGTTTCCTTCCTCCCTCGCCAACACCCTGTGCCACGCGCTCTTGTACCTGCCAAATCCATTTTAGTTAAAACCTTATACTCAAAAATTTGTATTAATTTTGTACTAGTGTTGTGTCAGTATCACCACCCGAGTTTAAAAATAACCGCCATTTGCGGATCAAGTCAAGATTAGTGTATTGGTTGGTAAAAGATTATTGATAATTACCTTCCGTTGCTAAGAACTTCAATCTGATCACCAGTGTTGATAACAATGGCGTTAGGTAGAGGCTGAACATCGATCCACTCGCCGTCTTTCAAGACTTGAAGGCCATCATATTCATCGTCTTGGAACAACAAAACGACTCCTCCTGCATCAGTATGAGCTCGAAGGCCATTGACGAGCTCAGGATGAGGACAAGGTGGGTAATGGCTGACTTTAGTCCCAAAGAAAGCTGTCTCTTCTCCATCTTCCATTCCTTCATTGAAAGCTTTCTTAATGTAACCTTTAGGCAAACCCAAATTCTCATCCATCACTTCCATCATTTTGCTCGCTAGCTTCCTCACTTCTTCTCTGTATTCCCCCATCGTCTCTCTGTTTTTACATACAAGTAGAAAAACATAAAGTTGAGATTTTTGAAAATGGGTTTGAAAGATTTTTGATTAGTTTAAAGAGAAAATGTTTACTTGAGGCCACAAGTGTTGGATGGCCATTCGTTTTGGTTATGGTCCAAGAGAGTGAAGACATCTTCCCAGTCAACGTTTTCGAGTTTCTCGCCAGAGTTCTTTTGAACCAATTCGTTGAGCAACTTCACGGGATTAGAGGTCTTGAATGCTTCTTCTCTCTCTGTTTTGTAGCAATCTGAGCTCAGTTTCTTCACCTTATTCAGAAGCTCCAATGGAATACCATGGTTCACCAGCTACACAAACACATACACACATAAGCCCATAAAAACAGAGAGAAGAGAGAGAGAGTGTGTGTTCTGTTTTTTGTAATTTAGATCCGAACCTGAAAAAATCCCCATTCTTCACAAGCTCTAGCTATTTCAGACAGTGTCTTCTCCCTTTCTTCACCATTGAGCTTGGAGAAATCGATAACAGGAATCGCCATTTCAGATCCACAAAGAGAGAAAGAGAGATGTGTTTTTAGACAAAAGGCTCTGTTTTGTAATCTGATTTAGTTGTGAAGGTTATGGAAAGCTTAAGCCTCCATTTATACTATTCCTAAATGTTGCCCTTTATTTGTTCTTTTCATGAAAAAGAAATAAGAAAAAAAAAACGTAACAATGAAACAGTTGACTATTTTATTTTAGGACTATATTAATTGATATGCATAGAAGACTGAAAAATTAAAAATTTATACATGCATATTTTTTTATTAGTTCTCTTTCCTTTGACCCAATTAATACCAAAACTACCCTCAGTTATTTGTGAGCGCTAACAAAAATAATAACAGGATAAACAGTGTAGTTCTAACAGTAAAAATAACATTATTATTGTCGTCGGAAATACTGTTCATCATCGAAACGAATAAGAAAACAATGATTTTTGTGATTATCTATTTTATTAACAATGTAAGTCAAATTGTATCGTGATAACTAAAAAGTAAAAACATTGTTCAACCAACATCGAAAACATTATTCATCATGAGAGACAATAAAAAGATAGTGATTTTAATGATTATTTATTTAATTATTAATATAATTCATATTGTATCACGGTAACTTTAAAAGTTATATGGTTAACTTATATTTATCGTACTAAAATATTTATCATATGATTGTTATCAACTAACTTATATAATAACATGTTTATTTATTTTAATAATTTATTTATTACCGCTAACTTATACATTAGCATATTTATTTATCATGATAATTTGTTTATCAGAGTTAACTTATGTGTTATCGTGGACGTTAAAAAAAAAAAATCTTCTTCTCTTCTCAAGTATCCTCCTCCGTCATCATGTCTCCCAAAATTTGTTTCTTCTTCTTCCATTGTCACCTGCAACTCTATCCCAAAATTCTTCTTTTCCCACCTCTTTCTCTTCGTCCTTTCCATAATTTTCTTCCCCAAATTCTTCAAATTAAAAGTTTAATCAATTCTAAACTTGTGTAAGTACTCTCTATCCTTTTCTTATCTTTGTATCTCTTTTCAAGCTCTCTATTTTTGTAATTTATTTAGTGATGATTGTGTGTTGCATATAAAAACGTTAAAGTTGATGAGCCAAATGAAGAGTTAGATTTAGTTTGTGAAGAAATAGAGGTGACAACAAAGAAAAAGGAGAGTTTGGAAGAGAGATGGTGATTGGAAATAACAACGAAAAATCTCTGGAAATAATGTTGAAGATCCATAAAACATGAAAGAGAAAGACAAATAATTAGATATAGAAGAAAAGGGTAAAACTGTCAAAACATCAATCTTTCTCTTATTCACTTAATTAAAAAAAAAAGCATGCATACATACTTAATTATTTGGTTGTCTGAGCATAGATAGTCATAATACTCTTTATTTTATTTATCGTTCATTTTTACGTTATGTTTTATTTATTAAGCATGCATAACTACTTGAATCTTATTACAGTTTCATATTGAAAAGATTACTTAATAAAATGGGATGCACAAAAATCGATGCGTTTAGAAAATTTTAAATTATCATTTAGTTCTTGTTACAGTTAGTCCATCTTCTTGACTTTTTATGTTTTTAAAAATAAAATGTTACTACTACTAAAGATTAAGGAATTAATTCTAAACATTTGTATAATCCTTGGCATTAATGAAACCGTACTGATCTCGCCAGGCTTTGACTGATCTCTTTCGCGACCTAACCGGTTTCACCGTTAATTTCAGTTTAGTAAAATAAAAAGTCTATTACTACTATTTTGCCAAATAAAAAGTATATACGATCGCAAGAGTATACACTATATATACACACATGTACACATTCATTAACCTATTACATGTAAAACCTATTCGCGAATAGCTTTAATGGACACTATTTAGGCAATTTAGCAACATAATTTGAACCCACTTCTCTAAAAACAGTAGAGTGTTAGAATATTTTACCAGAAAGCGGTTAGTTCAATCGATTATAAAACACTATTGCAGAGTCTTAAGTTTAAATTATATGCTACGAATCCGCTATCAATGTTATATATCAAGTCCTAGTCAAGAATTTACAAGAATAGGTCAAAAGTCCTAATATTTTGGTTTTGGACTTAAAACTTGAAAAATATAATATGGATCTTATATAAATTCCTTAATGAATTAGTGATATATAATCAGGTCTAGAACCATATATTAAAGTGGTTACTCTTGTTTGAAATTGATCATACAGAGTAATATAATACTTCTTTTATATATAGACAGAGATATGGTTTTTATTTTATTTATTGCCTCTTATAGCTTACAAGTAATAATAGGTTAGCTAATTATATCCCAAAATAGATAATAAGCTTTGTTTTCATGGTACGTGAACAAATTAGGGGAACATGGAGGATTTCTGTAACTCTATAAGTATTTTTATTTATATCAATTGTAGAAGACATTTAAGAACATATACCACTTATGTTGTATAAATTAAGCTAACCAAATAGTATAATACTAGAAGATAATTAACAAAAACATTTATAAAATTAGAGGAAAGGTTACTAACTAGTGGAAATAATTGTATGTACAGCAAAGGCATCTCTGCTGGACACATGAGCAGGTGATGCCTCTTTTTTGTCCTCATCCATCTCCATGCCTTTGTCTGAATATGATGATCACAATAACAAACAAAGTCTCTCTATGTCTATAATTTCCAACTAATCTTTTATATTATCAAAACAGAGGAGAACTAAACAAAAACAAAACAAACGAGGTTGAGATCAATATCGCCAACTATTTTTTCTAACGATCAATTCGGTAGAAAAAGAGTAGGATTAGCTCATTTCAGAATATTTGAAGTGGTCCACTATTACAAAAACAATAGTTTTCTGAAATATCATTTTGATGGACTAATTACAGTAAAATTTATTCAAAAATACCACTCATCTACCACAATATTCTAAATGAAACTATAATCACAAAAAGTAGACTTTCTTCATTTTTAATGCTAGATGAAGATTGAGTTTTTTTTTTTTTTTTTTTTGGCAACGTTGTTTTCAAAACAATAAGATTTTTTTTTTTTGACAATTTGTATCTTGATAATTGTGATATGCAACATTATTAATACTAGTAAAAATCTTCCTCCAAAAAAAAAAATACTCCCTCCATTTCGTTTTAATTGTCGTTTAAAGTTTTTTCATACAAAGTAAGAAAAACATTAAATTTTATGTTTTACCCTTTATTATTATATTTTATAAAAAAATTCATTGGCCAAAACATTAAAACAGTAGGGATAAAACTGGAATTTTCACCAAACATTTGCATTGAAAACCTAAAACGACAACTATTATGAAACAAAATTTACATCCTAAAACGACAACTAAACTGAAACATAGGGAGTACTAATTATCTTTTATATTGTTTCACAATGTACTGATGTACTTCCCTAGGTGTACTTTAATAGCAAATATATATGTGGTTTATTCCGTTTGTTTTCTTTAAGTTTTTGACATTGGATTCTTGTTATTTAAACTAAAGGTTGAAGTATGTTTCTAACATGACTTTTTATAAATTACGAAAAATTCATTAATTGATTCCATTCTCCCATATGTCGGTGTATTTATTATATCTTTTTTTGCTTCATTTTAATTAAAAAACTTAAAAATGAATTTATATTTGATAAAACGTAGATGATCAAAGTTTGTCGTAGAGTTAGATTTCTATCTTAATTATTTGATTTTGCTAGTAGCTAGTGATGATAATTGTTTGCTGTTTGGATCCTTAGCTATTAGTATATGTTTTGCTTTGCTAGTATTGACATTAATATTTTCCCATTTCATGATTTATATTACTTTATATTACTTAATAAGTATTAAAAAAATTGTCATCTGTTTGCTCCCACTGTTTCACATGCAGATAGCCATTGTACCATTATAAACCATAAAGTAGTAATATATATGTGCACCAAACAATTTTAATAAGCATAAACTAAATTTTAAGACCTTTCTTTCCAAATTAATCTATTAAAAAATTTAAGTTTTTTTTTTAATTGAAAGAAGCAAGCCGTCCATAATCACATGGGCTTACACTTGGAAGTGGCGTTTGAACCAATAGATTGTTTAATTAATCATCGATCCATAAGAAAGTAAAATAATTATAATCCAAATGCATTCCCCCGTGCCACTGTTTTAGTAAAGATCAACGAGAAATAATACTGACAACAACCCTATAATTTACTCATTTGTTTTTTAAAAAACAAACTGATATATAACAGAAATAGTTGATAAATTAAAAGAAGGATAAATATATTGGATTAAATAGTCTTGAAGGACAATTGAGTGAATCACATGGTGCCGAGTGATCTATGTCTCTTTTATGTTGCAGCAATCGAATCTATGGATTAAAAAGCTTACCTTAATTGTAATATCTTTTATCGTTAAAAGGTTGATGAAGTAGTGGCCTCATATTTTATGCATGCGCACCAAATTTTATTTCTATCAATCAGTCAATCGAAATATGTTGAAAAATATACCATAAGAAAATTATAGCATATTTTCATCTGTTTTTTTTGGTTTAATGTTGACATAAAATTTCAAATTTGTGAAAAAAAAAAACCGAATTTCATAACGAAACGACCACTTTTAGTAACCAGCCTATTATTAATCTTAGTTCAATGTATGAACATTTTCCTCGATATTATATGAGCTTGATTTGATGAAAAGAAAATTAAAATACTAATTAAAGTTTGTAAAGAATTAATGTCGACAGTGCTATAAATCCTCAAATCTAGTGGACGTACTACTTAAATAAACTTTTAATACTAATTAATAATAAATTTTTTAAAAAAAACATTATCTTCTTGGTTTGCTTATTGACTCTGTGAGGTATTTAATTCAAAATAATTTTTCATTTTGTATATTAACTTATGGAGAAAATGAGAACACATTGGCTAAAAGTGTGTTTACTCCGCAAAGTAAATAGTGAGACGTGGTCGGTTTCGTTTCCATATATTTTGGACCAACTAATTTGACCTTATTAAACTTATTATTACGTCTCTAATCTTTCTCTTATCTTTATAACCGTTACCGACATTTTTTGGGGATCTTCGTTCTTCATTTACCGTCTTCAACTATACAATTATATATTATGGTTTTTACTCTCTTTTGCACTAACCAAAAAAACCCGTATATTTTGGTGTGAAACACACTATGTATATAACATTCTTTACCGGCAAAACTATATATTAACACAGATTTGAATCTTGATCCATTGGCTCTATTACTAATACACATTCTGACATTAATGTTAATCTAAGTGCAATTAGTTCTATTAGTATGAAAACTGAAAAGTGACTTTTTCGACTCAAATTCAAGTGTGGTGTTATATTTTTAAAAAGTATTTGATGATACAATATAATGTTATACATTTCTGACATCTAGTATATATTTGATGGTTAAAATAAAATAAATTTATGTATATCGAAACGTATGATGTATGCAATTTGATGGGCACAGAATCAATGTACATAGAACCATATAACACGCCATGGTCTACGATTCTTGGCTTTCCATTGACGCGGAGGAGCCAACTTCAAATGCAATTTATTGCAAACTAATTAACTGCATTATCAATAAGTCAAAACTCTCTTTTTAATCATTTCTTACACCCATCTTCACGTTTCCACAATTATTTCAAATTACATTTTTATAATTAGTCACTTTTCTTTATATTTTTATAAAACCAGACCAAGAAAGTAGAAACTTCAATTACATTTGTCTACGGTTTCATTTTGGCACTAGGACTGAACCACAAAAGCTTACAAAATGTTATCTTTGTAACAAAAAAGTACATAATATATAACATCAAGTACTCAGTTTAGAATGTATAACCAACCAAAGTGACTTAAGTGGTTGGTAAAATGTAATCAATCTTTTCCTTGAAGACCTTTAATAAGCATTGATCGTGTATGAGAGATAAATTTGCAGCCACTTGTTTCCATTACTTGGAACAACTCACAGAACCCCTCTACAAAGCCCTGTTTAAGCACACCGTCGATAAGGATTTTCCAAGCGATTTCATCATCGCAATAACCACATCGAAGCAGTTTTTTGAAAACCGAGTTGCCGCTCTCTTTTTCTCCTTCTTCATACAGCTTGCAAATCAACATTTTGCAAAAATCTAGTTGTGGTGAGTGACCATTGCATATCATATCTTCCACAACCTTTGCAGCTTCCTCATACTTTTGCAGCTTATAGTAACATCTAAGAAGACCATTACAAATCTTCTCACTTACAGTTATTCCTCCTTCTTCCATACAATTTAATAATCGCTGTGCTATCTCTAGATTCCTAACTTCACAGATCCCTATAACAAGATCTTCTCATAGCATTTAGCATCAGGGTTACACCCATGACCCATGTTCTACCATTTTCTCAAAAAGTTCGACAACGATATCAAACTCCATCATCCCCCACATAATATCCGGGGACTCTTGCAAATAACTTCCTGTTTCACCACCTTTCGCTGACATATGTTTCATCTCGAACAAGTGTTTGATCAGAGACAAATATGTATGGTGAGAAGGTTCACAACCAGTATCCAACATACGCTTCAAGACATCAAATGCAGAATAAGTCAGCCCTAGAGATCCATAAGCCTTAACCATTGAGGTATAAGTGAACTCATCCGGAGTAACATCTTCTTCCTTCATCATCTCCTCTGCTTCTTGCAATCTCCCTGCACTACAATACGCCGAGATAAATGACCCATAAGTCTGCGCATCAGGCTTTGTCCGGAGGACAACATTTCGTTAAAACATTTATCGGCTTCATCAAAATCTCCTTCTTTAAGCATTCTTGCAATCAGAGTCGTGTATGTACTTTGTGTAGGCTGTAGCCCTATCTTCTCCATCTTTTCCTTGAGTGACAAGGCTTCTTTCAATTCTCCATTACTACATAACCCATGTATCAAGGCATTGAAAGTATACAAATCTGGCAAGCAACTATCAAACAACATTCGAGCATCATCGAGTTTCCCAAATTTACAATATCCATTGACCAAAGAAGTGTACATGACCACATCTGCGTTTATTCCTTTACGCGTAAAGGAATCAAACAGTTCGCGGGCTTCTTCAATCCGCTCATTTTTACATAGAAAATCAATGAAACTACTATATGTACGCTGGTTCGGAACCAATCCGGTTTCTTCCATCAAACTAAGCAATCTATATGCACTATCTAAATTACCAGAGCTACACTGTCCAGCAATCAATGTATTATAAGTTATCAAGTCTGGAACCAAATTTTGCTCTAGCATCTTACTAAGCAGTCCCATTGCTTTGTGCACATTCTTCTTACAAAACCCTTTGATCAATGCATTGTATGTAATAAAATTTGGCATCAACCCATTTTCAAACATATGATCTAGCAACCCACTAGCTTCATCGAGTGTATCTCCACTACAAAAGCTCTGAATAAGCACAGTATACATATAAACATCAGGCTTAATGCCACTCTCTGACATCTGCTTAAACAAATTCAGAGCTTCTGACTTCTTCCCTGATCCACACAAAGCATCTATAAGCACTGTGTATGTACGAACATTAGGACAACAGTTGTCATATATCTTTCATTTTCACCAATCCTCTTTGCTTCACAAAGACCATATATAAGTTGAGTGTAGGAAACCTCATTTCTATGGCAACCGTTCTGAGACATCTCCTTAAAAACCTGAAAAGCTGCATCGATTTCTTTTCTTCGACAATGACCCGTAATAAAAGAAGTATATATATGTGAAATAATCAGGAGTCAAACCAGCCTGAATAAGCCTACTCACATACTGCTTTGCTTCTACTACATATCCAAGCATACAATACCCATTAACCAATGTGTTAAACGTGTAAATGTCTGGAGAAACCAAATCGTCCAACATTTCTGTATAATGTCTCTTCATTTCATCGACTAATCCAAATCTAGACAATGAACTCAACAGAGTATTATAGCATTTAGGACTAAGCATGTATTTAATCTCAAAGCTATCGTCTTTACTCGTTTCCCTACAGAAATCAACAACAAACAAAGCTTCTCGCGCTGAATTATCAATAACGTGATCTTAGGCATCTCATGAGGTATTCCATGTCTACAGAGGAGACTAACCAAAGATGCGTATGAACTAACGTTGTGCTTGAATTTTGGTATCCGAGAGATCCAATCGGAGAAAGTGAGAGCTGTCTGAGGATCAAGATTGAGTGAAAACAGAGAAGAGACATGATTTTAGAGATGGATTGTTCTGCCAATTTGACAATTGAGAGTAATCGACATGGAAGATTAGAAGGGTCAGACTCTGCTATTGAGACACTGTCTACGCGTAAGCAGAGATGATGCGGAGGAGAACGGCCTTCGCCGGAGAAGGTAACCGGAAGAAGTAGAAGGAGAGGGAAGTGGAAGGATTCTCATCGTCGGAAAGTTCTACGTCCATATTCAAGCAACAGTAGGGTTTAGGGGTTTTATCTCAAACCCGGTACAGTGCTCCGTGGCTATTACGTTTGGTATTCTGCATTGGTTTATTATACAGACGGTTAATTAAACCGGGACTTCTACCAAACTCAAGTGAGTCATTACTACGTCGTTTTGTTATGTAAAACGACTGCGTTCGATACAGCGCCTGATCCATCCGCGAGGGTATATCTGTAATATTGATGATAAACATGTATTTTATGGTCAATGCGAATTCCCAATTTTCCCATTTCTTAAATTTTCTCGATCTCCTTTGTTCCGATTCGCCGGTCTTCCAAGTGGAACTGTGGCCAGTGACGAGCGAGAGGAGAAGAGAAGAGAAGATCTGATCTTTAGGGCTTTCAAGGTAACTCATCACATTCTTCTATTTCTCGTTTTCCGACCAGTGGATTAGTTATTTACAAATTCGAGTCTGATAATCTGCTACGGTCTTAATTTGATTGTTTGGTTGGGATTTAGAAGAAGCATGGCAGGAGCTGTTGGAACATCGATGCTAGGGTCTCTTCTTGTGTTTACAGTGATCCTCTCGCTTCAAGAAATTTACAGAGGAAAATTAGCTTCTTCAGAGCTGTTCACGATCCTTGGTGGATTCACAAGCTCTCTCCTCTTTTTGTTTTCTCTCACTGTAAGCTCCTCAATTTTTTTTTATTTTAAATGTGAGAGATCTTTTGTTTTCTTGTCGAATTCCTCTACATTTGTTGTTGAAAGTTTGGATTGATGCGGTTTCTTTTACTTGCAGTTCATTGGCAATTTTCAGGAATCTTCTGGCATCAAGAGTGGTTGGGGTGCAGGTATGTCCTTACTTCTTCGTGAAATCATATTTGTTCATAAGATCAAAACCATTGTGTGTCTACTCTACCCCACTTCACAAGTTTGAGGGCTTAAGAGATGAAATTTTGAATCTTTGATGATGATGCTCTAAGTTCACTTTCTGATAACATATTACAAAAACTTTCGCTTTTATGTCATTATGTGTTACAAAGACTCTTTTAGTGAATCGGTTGTTGTAACCCAAATTTTTTCATCTCATGTCTTCTCTGTATCACCTATCATGTCTTCTCTCACAAATGATAAATGGCTCGAATTTGTTTGCCTCCTCCTGCTTCTGCTTTGTGAAAGTGGTATACTCAACAAGGGTTTGCAATGTATTGAAGCCAATTTTTGTTTCCATGGTAGTCATTCTTGCAGAAATCATAGCTCTTATTGCTGCTAGCACGGTTCATCGGGTTTGTATCACAACCTGGTAAGTGGAAATTCACTAGCTCTGCTTGATATATCCATTTTCCTTGTTTAATTACTTCATGCCTCTCTCGCTAAAAGCAGTGTGGTGATTGTGTTGCTGTTTCTTGATCTGCCTGCAGTTTCTTGTTCTCTGCTGGGCTATTGTACGAGGTGAATAAGATCTCTGGATACATGCTATCCAAAACTGAGTCCAAATCTAAGAGATACTGAACCAGATAATGGAATTGGTGAGGACATGTTATTATGGACTTAGATTTTGGCTCTAGAATGTCTAAGAACACTTCCAACTTCATGAACTGAGATATTTAGAAACTTTAATCCAAAATCCGCATCTTATACTTGATGTGAGAAGTAGGTTTGTTTCTCTTGCAGCTTATAATTATAAAGAGATCATCGTTTTTAGTTGGGTTTATGTTTGAGTCTTTTGGCCTTGATATTTTATCATTTGCTACCGTGCAAATCAACTGGTTTGTATCATCTCTTTATTTTATATGTCATGTATTGAGACCGCAAAAATCGCTGATTCAACTTCAATTACAACTTTACAACAATTGAAATGGATCTTGATCCATCCAAAGTTTCAAACAAAACAAATTATGTGCAGAATGCTTAGGATAAGGCGATAAGCTGTTGTGAAACGTACTATTCTCAGCGGTTCACAGGAAAGCTAAGAAAGTCAATCACACAAAGGCTCATTGACCAAAACGTTCATCTTCTCATTAAGAAACTTAAGCACATCTTCTCTATCTTCTTTGAGAAGCAGCTGTCTTAATCTACCAAACGTCGCACCCGATGGTCGAATCCCCATCTCGATCATCTCCTCTAACAAAACACAAGCTTTTTGAGTGTTAGGCTCCTCGCACAACCCATTAATAAGAACTGAGAATGTATGCATACTAGGGAACACCCCTTTCTTCCTCATGTATTTCCACACTTTATCCGCTGTCTCCATCTCTTTCTTCTCACAAAACATCTTTATCATCATAGTGTATGTGTCTGCATCTGGTTCGCACACTTTAATCATCTTCCTAAAGACATCAAAAGCTTCGTCTTTCTCCCCTCGATCTATTAGATGGCGTAGAATGATGTTACATGACTTGGAGTTAGGCGTCACACCTTTACTCTTCATTTCTTTCAAAACCCTATACACATTCTTCATCCTATTTGTTTTGCAAAATGCACCGATCAATGAATTGAAAACCGCTACATCAGCCTTCATTCCACTTCTTTCCATCTCGAGGAACGTATCAACCGCCTCTTCAAGGCGGGTCTCAGTTCCATAAGTATGTACAAGCACACTATAGATAAAAGTTGTCGGCTTGCAAATGCTTGGATCCATGCTCCTCACAATGCCAAGAGCTTCATCAACTCTTCCAGCTTTACAAAGTATGTCAACCATTATACTATAGGTCACTATATCCGGAAGAGAACCCGCATCAACCATTTCCCGAAAAACCTCTCTTGCCTTGGGCAAGTTGGGTTCTTTCCCCCATCCTTCAAGCAATATGCTATAGGTTTTAGAGTCAGGCGTAAACCGATCCCTCATATTCTCGAAAATTTCCTGTGCTTTCCTCACATTCTTGGATTTACACAAAGCACTCAGCAACCCGTTGAACGCCACAAGATTTGGCGGTAAATCATACTTCTCCATCACATTAAACGCGTAAATCGCCTCATCCACTTTCTGCGCCCTGGCGTACTTCCTCATTACAATACAAAAAGTCTCGACATTTAGCATCTTCTTCTTCATCATTGCATTGATGAGATCCCACATGAGCTTGTACTGCCTAATCTTTGCCGTAGACTCAATCATCATGTGGTAGGCACGAACACTATGCTCGTAATGCCGCTGCTTCTCAGACCATTGGAAGAACCTGTATGCCAACAAACCAGCATTCCTGAATCTATATAAAACATCTTCTACAACTTCTGGTGAAACCCTTAACCCACTTTGATCTAAAGCCGAGTCAATCACCAGTTGTGGAGAAGACATCAATACTTTAGATATGTTCTTCGCCACATCCGCAACATCTCTCACTTGTTCGCTTGAACTATACAGCCTCGCAGACAGAAAACTCTTAGAACACAATCTGGATTGACGATTGAGAATTCTGATCATCGTCATGTTGAGTCTCACTCAGACCGTAAGAGCAAAGCTACATTCCCATAACAAAAAACATAACTGTGAGGGAATACGTATAAACAATCAATCACTCGACTAAAAATCAAGTGATCTAATCCTAAAACGCTTCACTGAGGCATTTCGTCAAACAGTTGATGAACAATATATTATTGTGCACACAAATAAATACACAAGCCAATGCACGGAAAAAGATTTGTGTTTTTTACCTGTATGAATCAAGTGGTGTCTGTTTTCAGGAACAGTGGTTTTTGTCACCGGAGAATTAATCCACTCGGCGACGGCGTCGGAGACTGAAGAGAGACGAGGATACGCACCGTTTTAAAGTGAAATAAATGTGCTACTATGTGTCTGTTTATTATTGGGAGCCATAATAAATGAATCCCAAACCAACAATAAATCACCTAACCAAAACCAAAAAAAAAAAAAAAAAAAAAAGAGATTTTTACATTCGTCGAGCGTGTGATCGAAACGGCGATGGTTGACCAGAGTCCTCGCCGTGTTGCCGTGGCGGCGCTCCTATTACTAGTGGTTATCAGCGATTTGTCAAATTCTGCGGGAGCTGCGAATTCGGTGTCGGCTTTCGTTCAGAACGCCATCTTGTCCAACAAGATCGTCATCTTCTCCAAATCCTACTGCCCGTAAATTTCTCCTCTTTCTTTGCAATTGAAATTTTGTGATTTATGCAACATTCCACGGTGACTGATTCAAAATTCCAAGTCTTTGATTAAGGTTAGTCGTGAAAGTTGTGAGTTTTGTTTGGATGTGTTAGGTATTGCTTGCGGTCGAAACGTATCTTCAGCCAACTTAAGGAAGAGCCATTTGTTGTGGAGCTTGATCAGAGAGGTATCACTTTCTTTCTCACCTTTACCTTCTTTGTGACTAAGGTTTAGTTTGTTGAATTTCAACTTTTTGGGAGATTTGTTTTTGCAGAGGACGGAGATCAAATCCAGTATGAGCTTTTAGAATTCGTTGGTCGTCGTACTGTCCCGCAAGTTTTTGTAAACGGCAAGCACATTGGTGGATCAGATGGTATGATGATCTCACTGTCTCCTCCAAGTTTCATTCTTTTCTCCAAATTTCCCTTTTAACTCACAAGCCTTGGCGCTGTTTATCTTGCTTCAGATCTTGGAGCTGCTTTGGAGAGTGGTCAGTTGCAAAACCTTCTTGCTGCAAGTTGATTTTTAGGACCTCGAATGTGTAGTATGTGTTTTACAGGAACTAGAAATCTTTGGTAGTTGTAGACTGAATGACTCAGTTATATTAGTTATGATTGCATTGATAAAGTCTTGATCTTTTGTTACTGCACTGCTCTGGTGATTGTTTCGCTTAAATAATCCATACTTGTGTGCCTTAGTGAATGGTTCATACGGCAAAGGATTAGATTAGGGAAAGAATAGCAAGTACAAGAACAAGTATGTTGGAATTGCAATTTTACCACAATGGCTGTTTGTCAAAGCTCTTCTATTGGTAATATACTATTATGCTGCCAGTTCATGATTCTTTTGCAGCACATGACAATTAATCGAAGATTTACTCATTAGGACTACAATTCTTGCCTTCAGGGTACAGAGAAGAACTAACAGCATTATTGCTTTTATCTATATCAAAAACAAGCTGATTAAAATTCCCAAATTCATGGTTATTGGTTCTCTTGACCGTTTTTGATATATTGTTTGTGTTTAAAACTGACTCAGTCATCGCTTCGAAATGGTTAAGTCTCAAGCTGATCAGTATTCGCTTCGAAATGGCTTGTAGGACTTTAGATCAAGAAGTACTCCAGCTATGGACCCTGCAGCTGCAGCAATGCTAATTACTAAACACCCTGAGCTGAAGACTTGAAGGCAAACCCATCTGGTGCTCCATCTAGGTATCTTCTTCTGCGCAATGTACATTTCCACTGGGAAATACACCGTCAATGGCCAAAACCCTAGTGCCCCGAGCAGACCCACAACGTCGTTGAAAAACGGAAGAAGCATTGAGATAACTGTCGTTATGATCACAAACACTGTCCTCCATATCAACCTGAGCAAGCCATTTCACACACCATACAAAAGCTTTGATTATTACTACCTACACCTCATGTCTAAAACTCAGATCCCATTAGTTTAGAGACAAGAATTTTTACCTGAAGACATTCAAGTGGAGATGCTTGAAACCTGGAATTGGAATTTTGATATCTCTTGCAATGAACTCACTATCAGGGAATCGAATGGAAGCTTGCTTCTCGATGAAGGCGAACAGAGGTTGGCAATAGACTTGGTATGCACCAATAAGGTGAATCACAATGGCTGCATTTGCAATGTCAAGAAGCCAATAAGGATTATAAAACCCGAAACCGGTTAAGAGATTTCCCGGAGATAGGTCTCCAAAGGCTGCATAACCCATACATCCACACAACATGTAGAACATAGTCGTTACACTGACGCTCACAAGTGTTGGCTTCTTCATCGTTTTCTCTTCTGATGGTGGTGACTTCACTGTGTCCTGTTTCAGACCCCAAAAAAAAAAAAAAAGGATTCAGGTTGGGACTAATAACTAATGGCTTTGATCATCAGTCTTGTAAAGAAGATAGAGTACCTGAATCTCGATGAGAATGATGGAGTAAGAGTAAGCAAAAGCAATGTCTCCAAGAGCTTGGAAGGTTCTCCATATCTTCTGTGTCTCTGTTACTGCTCCTATGCTAATCCCAGTGAGACTTCCCTTCACCTTCCCATTTACTGATGAAACCAAAACACAAAAAACCTATTACTTTTTTGCGTTTTTAATTTAAGACCCTACAAGTTATTTTTGGTTTAGAAAAACGAACCAACAACTTGGGCTATGCCTAGGGCGAGACCGGCAGAGGAATAAGTGAAGGACATTACAGCGGCGAGGATTGAGAGCCACCAAAGTTGATCAAAATCTGGAATCTGAGAGAATAGAATCTGGACTAATCCAAAAGCTATCATGTAAGGATTACTGTTCATGTGACACGGATCTTTCCCTCCACTCTTGTGGAAACAGTTTGATCTCTTTATTGCCCTGTTTTTCCAAAAACAATCATTTTGTCTTTTTGATCAAAAACCAAATTTCGTAGGTTTTAGTGTTAATTAATGAGGACACTCACATCATGCTTATAGCTGAAGCAATTGTGTAGCCAATTGCAACGCCAAAGATATTAAGATACTGAACAATCCCACATAGCGTCACCTTCACGCCACCTATCCAGAAGAATGAAAAATGTTATGTTTTTGTTCTGATCTGATCTCCATTGTCCAATTTCTACTTCGATTTTTTTTGTATTTACCGAGATTAGATCGGACAGCATCCATATAAGTGTAGTTCCTCTTGCCGGAGATAGGGTTGCCAGAGCGGTAACATGCCGCAAGAAGAGAAGAAGTGAAATAAGTGACTGCAGAGAAGAGCAACATCACCACTGGTCCGGCGAGCCAACCTAGCTGCGCCGTAGCCCACGCCAGTGACAAAACTCCCGAACCTATCACGGCCGTTATTATGTGTGCACTCGCCGTCCAAACACTCCCTAAAACCCAAAAACTTTCAAACTTCAAGTTTCTCATTTTGCCAACATAACTAAAACAGAGCAGGTTCCGAGTTCAAAATAACACATTTTTGAATAATTATATAGCTAACTCTCAATAAGAAGCTAAAAAGGAAACATTGTTACCAGTTCTTTTGACTTTTCCGTCGTCGTCCAAGTACTTAGAGCCGCCGGTTTGTGGCATATCGACGGCGAGAACTGTTTGGTGGAGTTGAACCATTTTTTGTTTTTTTTGCTCTGTTTTTTGTTTGTATGTTCAATACTTCAAAGTATGAAGTTACATGCAAAGTAAGTGTTTGAAAGAGTTGGCCTTTAGAAGGTAAAGACAGAAGCTATAAGGGAAATTGTATGGGTTATGTTTAATGCCTTTGTTGAAGAACTGTCTGGTTCTTGTGGATGAAGATAAACTGAGAGTGGAATGCAGATTTATATACACAGAAAAAAAGTGTTCTCTTTTTTGAGGCAAAACAGTACAAAGTAAAAAAGTGTATTAAGAAAATATATCTGTATTGGTAAAAAGTTGGTAGGCCCATTACTCAAGTGTTACTATTGAAAAATTTGACTTCATGAGATATATGAATTATTCGATACGAAAAATTGTATTGAATAAAAAACAAAGAAGAAAGGAAAAATATGGGCATGGAAAATTGGAAGTCCAAGATGCTGCCATCGTTTTCATTTGGACTTAATGTCATTGTTCAACATTTTTGAAAAAACATTCCTGGACGTGTGTTGAAGCTTAATGCTATTTTCACTTACAACTAGATTTTATTAGAGTATATTCAATGAAATAAACTTATACTAGCAAGGGTTTGTGCGCAGAATTTGAAAATTAACAATTGTACTCCTCCGTTTCACAAAGAATGTCGTTTTAAAGTTTTATTTTTGTTTCCTTAAAGAGTGTCGTTTTATGTTTTCAATGCAGAATTTTAAATAAAATCCCAGTTTTATCCCTGTTTTTTCAACTTATTAATTAGAAAGAGAAATTATTTTAGTGTATTAATAAAGGGTAAAAATGAAATTTAAATGCTTTTCTTAATTTGTATGCAAAATGGTAGAACGACCCTCTTTGTGAAACATAGGGAGTATAAGATTAGAGAAAATAAAATGTTTATTTAAAAATAACACACTATGCATTTTGGTTAATTACTGCTTAATTAATTACACTTTATCACTTGATGGTTTACTTATTTCCGCTAATTTACCTTTTAATTAACCCATGACACCCAAATTTAGGTGGTGTTATTGGATTCTAGTTTAAAGGAATTTGATGACTTTAATAAAATCATATAATGTAAATAAGTAAAAAAATTATAAATTGTTGCTAGAGAGTTTTCTAATCTTGTTGATTAGTTTTTCCATTTGTAAAATTTTCAAAAAATCTCTCTATTTTGATGATACTATTTATGATTTTAATAGTATATCTCACAAAATAAAATCAACATTCTTCTTGCCTCGTAGCATCGTTCAAAAAATCTCTCTATTTATAATTTTATTTTGTGAAGAAAAATGTAAAAAATCATAAACCAATAACATAATAATTTAATTCATTAACAATTAGAGATTCTTTTGTTTTAGTTGAATAATACAAATTTTTTATCAACTTCATAAAATTATGAATCCAATAGCTCCAGATTTATGAATATTTTAGAAGACTTTTAAGTTTTTACAAATAAAAAACTAATAACATTTTAACAAAGTTTAATAAAAACTTTAACCGAATAACAACAGATTCTACATAACATTTAAAGTCACTAAAACACTATTTAAACTACAAACCAACAACACTCCCTTATTACAAAAACAACTTGACTTTTTTCTTTAAGTATTTTAACGTATAGTGTTACCGCATAAAGATGTTAAACGAACATTCATGGCATATGGAGAAATCGATGCCGACTTTAAATAATGAGTACACGCAATCATGTGTAGATTTCAAAATGATAACTCAAAACTAAAAGGTGATTTTTAGTATGATCAATAGTAACACACACATATATATCTTACCTAGAATTCGAAAGAATATCACCATAGAAGTTTCTGCTGCAGGTAACTGACTATGAGGCGTGTAAGCTATCTCGTCTTCTCGAAATGATGAAATATTTTGATTACTTTGCCAACTAAACTCATTTTAACATAAATGTCATACACAAAATGTATTGGATTTTGTTGGAGAAGAAACTGTGTCTCACGATCGAGTTCACCAGCTACGTAAAATGAATGTTTATTTATTTGAATTAGAAAACTAAAAAAACGTGCTGGTTTTCAAAAATACCGTGAAAAATAGTTTTCTTGTTATTGTGCGTTGCTTTCGCAAAAGTAAAGGCTTTTTTTTTTTTTGGGAAACTTTCTCCTTTCCAATTCTCCACGGTACTAGAGACAGACTTTTTTTTTTTTCATTACTACCATAAGCTTGATTCGCGGGAAACCAAATATCCTATAAGGACTTAAGAGAAGATTTGTCGTCAGACAAGTCATTAGACTAAAATTGAAAAGGAAATAGTCTCCATATGTATAAAGGGAATTATATTCATACAAAAAGATATCATTCTTTAAAATTCCAAGTTTAAACCTTACACCGCAAAAACGCATACAAAATGTACCAGTCCTTCGAAATGGTTGATTGTTTTTTCTTTCCATGTGTATATTGAAAAGATAATTAAAAATAATAATAAAGATCGAGGAGATCATGGAAAAGAATAGGGTTCTTTGGTTCAGATCATCAACTTGATTAAGCACACACGGAGAGCCATCCTCAATGTCGATTAACGAATTAAAAGAGTGAACCAGAAACGCCTTTCATCATATCAAGTGCACTTTCTTCAACTTGATCCCTTTAAAAAGTGTTATCTTCATTATTAATTTTTATTATATTTGTAAGAGTATACATCGCCATGAGTACTAAATCATCCTAACACTTAAATTCTCCCTTTTCACTTTTCAGACGCCGCGATTTATCTCATTCGAATATAGAGAAAGAGAAGCATCTGATTCGTTGCTTACTATATATTATCGGTTAGGTTTTTTTTAGATATTGTACTATAATTAGTATTTAAATAAAAGTTAGGATCTTACAAAAATATTAGGTTTGGCACTTCCAAGATAACATAAAGAAAGGAATCTGTATTCTAGCTAAGTCTTGAATTCTAATTACACAACTAAACACGAAATAATTTACATGGAAAGAAAATGAACTTCTCCTATCATAGAATTCATTTTTTCAAGCTGAATATGCTATATATAGAATGACGTGGTTCTTAATCCGAGTTCAAATATGATTTTATATTTCATCAATTGTTTAAAATGATAAAGTTAGCATGTATTATTGATGGATACACGAAAGAAGTACATATTGGTCAAATTAAATATCTATTTTTTTAAATAGTAATAATACTGTGGTCTCATGTAAATACTTTTTGGTTTCACATTTTAGTTCAAGAAAATTATGTATTGTCTTTATACGATCAAGATGAGTAGATGACGCATAGTTTGTTGATATTTTGACATCTTTTAAGCAAGGTTTGGTACCAATTGACTTAAGACAACTATCTTGTATGAAACTATTCTTATTTAGAGAGAAAAAAGAATCGTAACTACGCACTATAAGAATCTTTTCCGTTGCTGTGATCGATGAATGCTAACCGGGCCTTGTGGTCTAGTAGTAAAGGCGTCACAGCTGTGACTTCCGCCACCAGGGTTCGAGGCACGGCCACTGGCAGGTTTACATAGGGGAATTGCCAGCCTCGTGGGATTAGTCTTTGGGCCTAGGAAGCCTTTGAGAGACCCGCGGTTATTCAAAAAAAAAAAAAAAATCTTTTCCGTTGTAACTTGTAGCTTTTCGTCATTTATTGACCAACCCACTCCGTGACTACAAATATCTAAAGACGAGTTAATAATCAATCCTCAACATTTTATATGGTAAATCATAAACTTTCGTCCACTATAGATCGCATTTATCAATTGTAATGATCATTGAAATTTCTTAGCACTACACTTTGTTGACAACTCGCAAGCAAACAAATACTAATACATTATGGGATTGGATTTCTATTTTCTTACCTCCTTTATTTAATTTGAGAGTACATTTCGGCATGGCAAGCAAACGTTGTAATGATTCTTCATTTCACTTAATTGTATAGAATTAAAATCTTTGAAAAACAATTTAGGTGAGTTTGTGAAATTCTATTTGAGATTAAATGTGATTAATTACCGTTGTTTTTTAATGGAAATTTATATGAAAACTGAACTAGATAAACTTTAATAAAAATATTTTAAAAAGGTATAAATGTTTGAAATTTTAAATATTATTATAAAGTTTTTGTACCGAGCCCTGGAGAAAGTTATTTATCAATTATTATTATTATTATTATTATTATTGCAATGCCGTTACCGCTGAAATGTTTGAACGTTAGGTAGCATAATGAGATACTTGAATTTATCATATTTATACATGTAATTGCACACAAACAACTTAATTCAAAATGCCTTACCTTGACTCGACGAATATATTTTTGTTTGGACTCAATAATTTGTGTTTCGTAATCGAGTGACACTTGACTGAATCAACTGTTTCTTTTGAAAATTACACACCTCAATAATTTTTTGATTAGCCACAAATAACAATTAATGATTTTGATGATCCTAGTCAATAACAAAAAAGTTAAAATAAAAATAAATATTTATACTCATTTCTATTATTCCCTATTCCTCTACATTTATATTCCTCACAATTCTTCAATACTATTCTTCTATTTTTATTACATTTAATTTCATTTTCCTATGAAATTTACTTATCACGTACTTGGTTAGACTAACAAAGATGTTTTTGTTTCCCATTTGGAAGTAGAGGGATGTCTGACTTAGGCCACAAACAATAAACATGCATTTCCTATTCGACAATCCTATATCCATATCTGATGTAACTAACATTCTCAATGATGTATATAAGTCGATTTAAAACACTTAGTTAACCCATAATAACTTATAATTTCATCTATAAAAAAAAAAAAAAAAAACGAGAGAGAGATGAACAAGGCCGAGATGTTGGCAACCACATGGACATTTTGGTTGTTGATGTCTTGTGGATTATTGGCTTCTCTAACATCTGCAATGCCAGCCAAATCTTTGTCTTCCAAACTCTATGAATCAAGCTTATTCATAAAAGCAAAGTCGATACCGCAGAGAGAATCGGTCTCATCAATAGCGTTTGGAACCTTGCCAAAGTCGAAGTCTCCGCGTCAGTCTTCTAGTCCATCCAGGGGTCATATATAATCGAATAGCACCTTCAGAATCTCCTGCTTCGTTGCTAGATACCAACAATTTTGTCTCATCAGATCTAATTGATCAATATTGAACCACTATTTTTTATACTGCCAACTAGAAACCAACAAGCTCTGTAATAGCATTTTACAGTTGAATAAAACAGATGGTCTTGTTGTTGGTCAATCTATCATTCCGAGGCGGGTCTTTTTTTTTTATATGTTTTATGTTCATTACAAATTTGAGAAACGAAATGTTTAGTAACATTACAAATGTTTAGTAATAAATTGAACAAGACAGAGATGCTGGCAACCATAGGAACATTGTGGTTACTAACTTTTCCAATATTTGCAAAACCATTAAATCTTTGTCGTCCAAACTTTATTACTGTATATGAGCTTAACCCAAAAACCGAAATCAACGAAGCAAATAGAACCAATCATTCATAGATTTTGGAAACCAAAGTTTTAGACTCCACCTTGTTCTCCGTCGCCGAACCCAACAAGCATGCCCCATCAGCATATTCTCTCACATGTCTAATCAGTTTTAATTCATCCTAGTTGAGAAACTACAAGTTTAATTAATATTCTATAGTCGGTTAAGAAAAACAATTAACTAAGGTTGTTCCAAATCTTTGATCATCTTTTTAAGGCGTTTGAGGTGGTTGGTCTGCACTTCAACCGCCTTTTATCCAAAGGCAGTTGAACCACCACAACAACATCGATAGACGATAGCTCAGAACTCGGTTCACATATATACTTGTAACGAAACAGCCCTTTGTATTGATAAGTGGTATTTTCATCTACAAATCTCTATCGAACTGAATATATTTGCCTGACCCGGTTGATGAGTTTTTATCAACAATATCTACAAGAAAAGAGGGAAAAGAAAAAGAAACACTAGCAGAGGAAGAGCTCTTGCGGTAGTGATGTGGGGCAAAGCTTCTTTGCTGCAAACTTGTACTGCCAGGAGAAGAGAAAAGAGAGTAAACACTTGCAAGTATTTTATATGAAAGCTATTAATAATAAAGAAAGTGGAGTGCTTGTTACTTTGTGTTGACTGTACTTCTTTCTGATTGCAACCACGTCAGATGAGGGTTTCTCATTACACAGCTGAAGAAGATTCTTAACGCATGCTTCCATATGTTTAGCCCTGTACGATGTGTAATGCTCTAGCGTAGCGTTCTGCAATACCCGAAATCAGCAGGTTTTAATAGAACGCAGAGTTCAATAAAGCTAAGTAGTGGGGAAAATAGGAGTACAGATACAGTTTTGTGGTCATACCCATGGTTTTCTTGAAGGGTGTAGTATGTATTGTGCCAAGAAAACTGCAGAGGCTGCAACAAGTGATGGAGCGTATCGAAGCATAGCGTAATCTAACAGCGATAATTCGGTGAGATAGCAGGCCAGACACTCAGACAGCAGTGATGGTACCTAATAGAAAGCAGCAGCAAGCCAGCAACTAGTCAGAAACGTATCTAACACATCACCTATTGCGTAGAGAGCTCATCTTTCATTTTCATATAAGAGTATACCTCCTTTCTGCCTTGAGCAGCACGAAGAAAGCGCCTAACCACAATTTTTACAAGTCTAGATCAGCAGGGAACCACAAAAAATGATGATTGAAGTTAACATCAATGTGACCAGAAGCTACCTCAAGAAACATTTTGCTGTCGGAGTTGTTAATTCGAACTTCAAGTAGTTCAGAACAGAAGACTCCATCTCCAAAAGCTGTTAGAAAGCTTAAAGGTTAACAACTTCTTACGAGCATATCAAAACCACAAGAAGAAAATTTTCTCCAGGGAAGACCAAAACACAAACCTCGTTTCTTAAGTATGTGTTATCAGTGATGTAACAGAAATCCTCTACTTGTGGCACACACACTTCTTCATATTTTCTGGAATTTCAGTGTCTACTGGTTAGAAATTGCATACTTCTGAAGAAGAAAAGGGATGAAACCAAAGAGTAAAATTTGTAGATTTCTTACGCTGCTATCATCATGCAGGCAACACCAAGTAACTGCAGATTTTGCTTGTTAATTGCATTGCCCGTAAGATACCGATCTACATAGTTCACTGCCAAATACAACGTCTCGGGCGAAAGCCTATACTCTTCAGCAACCTGTAGTTTTATGAAAATCCAGAGAACAGCTTTGTAAACTATATATCACCTACCAATGAAAATTCTATAAAACGTTTTGTCTATTACTGAACTTAATGCCTTATCAATCTAAACTAAATATCTTGCCTTAATGAACCAGAATTCATCAAAAGCTTACCTCCACGAGCCAGTCAATGAGTATAGAACGCATGCTAGCGTTGATGTTTAACTGAATTCTTTCCATGTAATCTAGGGCCGGTCTTTTCTTTACCTGCATGGAAGATTAAGCAAATTTTCAACTTTGACGATTCAGAAACAGAATCAAGTTAGTATGAGAACTGTGGCAGGGTAACACTAGAGAAATCCTACCTCAGATGCACGCAAATGCTCGTAGATATCAAAAGCAAAGGAAGCACAAAGCTGTGGATCCATCAAGTCACTATCAATGTTAACAATCTCATCATCATCATTTCCATCATCAGTACTGCTCTCGACCATGTGTTCTACAATGTGGCTCTTGAGAGAGTCATGAGTGGAAATTGACGGGTCTGAGTGAGTAGGAGAGGCATCAACAGATAATCCAGGTGATGAAGATAGAAGACTATCATCGATTTGAGGCAATTCGGTGTCTTCGTAAGGAACGATTATGTTTGAATTCGCATTTGACTTGGGAGGTAAACCGCAATCGAGAATTCCCAAATTCCAATTACGAGATAAAGCAGGCTTTGATGCTTTCTTCGATTGGGAGATCTTATTCGAACAATGAACCTTCAGAGATGAAACATTTACAGATTCGGTTCCAGGATAAACCCTAAAACTGCATTTCTCGACGAACAAACACCGGAATTGAAAAGGGACAAAAAGTAGAGAGAATCAAAGATAATTATACCAGAGTAGACGACGAAGAAGAATTTCTTGATCCAGTCTTCTGATTTGTGATGTCGCCAAGGGGAACACGACGGTTTCCAACATCGCGGAGTGAGGTTCGAGTCTTGGCTAAGTTCGGACGAGGAATCGGATTCTCCTGAGATAGGTTCTTCGATGAAGAGGAAGAAGACATTGTTGAAGAAGAAATGGAAATCTCCGGCTCGGCGTTATCGTTTTCCGGTGAGATTTAGGGTTTCTGTTCTGCAGAGAGAGATCTTGAAGGAGACGAGAAACAACGGAAAATGATAAAACGCGGAATTATTATTATTTTTCTTTGATTTGGGGTTTTTCTATTTTCTATTTAATAAAGAAATAACGGATCAATCTTGGCCGTCGATTAAACTCAGAAACCGTTACGATTTACGCGTATTTGATCATCAGTGGGTCCACTATAGTTGAGCGCGAAACTTTTCCCTCTGACTTACATAAGCATGACCAAACCTTCTCTGTGCCTTAGAGGGTTTAAACAAGAGCAGGAAACAACTAATTTATGTGAAGTCAGAATCAATTTCGTTTAGATTTATGTCTTGTTTCAATCATTCTGACAGATGAAATTACATTTTCTTTCTTAAATTAAATGAGGTTCATTTCTTATTTCGTTTTGTTGTTATTCTCAGGCAAAGTTTGTGGTTTTACCCGTGAGTTAATAACACTAACAGGAGGTTTACGATGACCTCAGCTCTACAAATGCAGGGTGTTGGAGCTGAATGCATTGCAAGTGATATTATATCTTCTTCTATTTTTGTACATAACAATCTCTTTCAGCATTGAGCTCCATATCGATCACAAGGTAAAAACTGTCTGAAATCTTATTGTTGGACCGACCCTCACTCGTGGAAATCTGATTCAATCTCTTTTGAGTATCGCAGAGTGCTTCTCAGTTGTTTGGATCAACAATAACTTGTAAGAATCTTCTCAACTACTACCACCTCGTCCGCAGCCATCAAAGGAGCCATTGATCGCACATTTCACAATCGATTTATCTCCTTCCCTTAAGGAACCGCTTCCAACTCCATCTCTTCTTGAATTTTATTCTGGTTGTATTTCACATCCTTTGTAACAAGATCAAAAACTCCATCATATCCGTCTCACAATGTGTTCCATTAAGGTATCTTGAGAGAGAGAGAGAGCTGGTTATTAGATTAGGTTTGTAAACAATTAATTTTTGTTATAAAGTTTTAACATTATATCAGACTGTAACAATTAAGGTATCTGCAGCTACTGGATGTAGCAAGGAATACAATTTGTAGTGTTTCCGCAATTCCAGTAGAATCATTTAACTGACATGGTGTGGTGTGGTCTTTTGAAGTTTGGTTTCCTCTTATGTGACACGTATCATTATTGTCATCATGCCTAATTGCTATTTACAGTTTTGGAATCTTTTGCAAGACAAGACAAAAGCTTAAGTGGTTAGCCCTTTTGAGTCCATGTAGGGAAAAGGTCATTTGATCATTTCAAAGTTTGAATTTTTTACCCCAAATTCGTTTGGTTTAGTATGTGCTTTCACGTCTAAATCATGAACACCGCGTGCTGTAACTCTGTTTTAGAGCACTTGATATTTGAAATCTTAGCCCTTTGATTTTGTCCATCTATTACTACAAATAGTCTCATGGTCTTAGATTAAAGATGCAAAAATTTTCAAGAGAAAAAAACAAATAAAGTAAAGATCTTTGTGTGTGGGTTTATATATTGTGGTGACCATTGCATAATTGAAAAGTTAAGTAAATGGGTAGGGACCAATAGAAACCAAGTCAAATTACATAGAGATAAACTTGTCTAATCTCTCCCGCCACCCACTCCTATCTTCCTCTAATCTCGCCTCTCATCTCTCTTTCTTCTCTCTCTCCTCTCTCGTCATATAAAAGACATTAAACTCATTCTTAATCCAACTCTTCTAAAGTCATCTCTCTTCTATCTATCTATCTCTGTTTTTTCTTGTTTTGTTTCTTGTCTCTTCTTGAGAGCTAAAAAAAAATCAAATGGCCATTGTCCACGTTGATGATTCATTCAAGAGACCTGGAACTATACCTTTTAGCTGGGAGATCCGACCCGGTGTACCCAAAACCCGAATGTCTCAACCCGGTAACACTACTCCTCTTCAGCCTCCAAAGAAACTCTCTCCTCTCCGGTTAAAACCTTTGTCTCACTCTCAGCCTCTTCTACCGCCGGCGTTATCTCCACCGTCTTCTTCTTTCATCTCCAACTCCAAAAGCCGTCCTTTATCTCCTCTCACTCCCCATTCCTTTTCTACAACCCCATCGAAGCTCAAGCCGCCACCAACACCGTCGTCGTTTGCTGGATTCTACTCTCCGGGTCCTTCTTTCCGATCCTCTCCGCGTGCTTTCTCGGAACGGTGGCAGCTCCACCGCCCTAACCGGATTCGACCCGGATCTGAACCCGAACCAAGTTCCGATTTTTCTGTTGCCGGGTTCGGGTGTTTCCCGTCGCCTAGGTTTAGGTTGAGGAAGAATAAGAGCGGTGGTAGTCGGAGGAAAACCGGGTCGAGATCGGAGAATGATTACTACTGCTCCGACATGGAGACGATGTCGCCGTGGACTGTTTCTAGCCGGAGATCGGTTTCTCCGAGATGGGAATCACCCAAGTCGTCGTTCTCTTCCCTCCGATTCTCGCCACGAATCGCCAACGAGGCTGAATGGGTTGGGTTTGGACTCTTTTGAGCACATTTGGCTCGCGATCGGTTCTTTAGCCATCCGAACAGCTTCTTGAATCGCTCAAATCAAATTAAAGCAAATGTTGGGCTAAAATGGGAGTTTTCAAAAGTTTAGGGTCCTATATCTAATGTCCTTAGAGTTTTCACATCTTTGTAGTATAATTTGTGGAATGTGGATGTCTAAAGACAATCCACCATTTTGAAGTTTTTGAGTGCGAGGGATGAAAGATTGTAAGATATGAAAAGTAAAATTGAATTTTCTTACAAGTAGAGGAATTCAAAAATCACACTAAAAGTAAACATTTTCTGCGACATAACTTCTTAAATTATGGAAAAAGGGTCCCAAAAACAAAATACAAAACCAGAATCTATATATATTTTTATTGTCAACAAACCAGTATCTATTCTATATTAATCAAATATTTAATTTCGAATTATAGTGAACGGCCGAATCAGTCAATTTAAAAGTATAGGGCTAAATGGAAATTTAGAAAGTAGTTTGGTGTTTTCTGGGAAAAACTTAAAAAACCGATCTTGTGTTTGGTGTTAAAGCTTTTAGCTTTGTATTTGATACTCAAATAGGACGCCATGAAACCGTCGCAACCGCTATGTAACCGCATTATTGATCAGCTTATTGCCGCAATGATCCAGAACCGTCCATTCGACGCCGTTCTCGCTTCTTCAACGGTCGCGAATCCATGGACTCAGCAGCTCGTCTCCGATGTCCTCCGCTCTATCCCCAGATTCTTCTTCATTTCCCCACGATCCATCGGTCGGCAAAAGGGTTTTCGTCACCGGTCGCCGTTAAAGCAGAGAAACCTCAGTGATGAATCACAACGACGTCGTTCTGAAGTCCTAGTTCTAGGTCCCGGTGCGTATATAGATCCTAAGAAAATCTCTCTCGGGTTGCAGAAAGCATTGGAGTTCTTCTTTTGGATCGAGATCCATTTCGGATTTGGTCATAATGAGATCACTTGCAGAGATATGGCTTGTCTATTGGCCAAAGGCAATGACTTTAAGGGTCTCTGGGATTTTCTCCGGCAAGTCTCTAGAAGAGAGAACGGCAAAAATGTGGTCACAACAGCGTCTATAACGTGTTTGATGAAATGCCTAGGAGAAGAAGGTTTTGTGAAAGAGGCATTAGCTACTTTTTATCGGATGAAGGAATATCACTGCAAACCTGATGTTTATGCTTACAATACAATTATCAATGCTCTCTGCCGAGTGGGGAATTTCAAAAAAGCGAGATTTCTGTTGGATCAGATGCAATTGCCCGGTTTTCGATACCCACCGGATACCTATACTTACACCATTTTAATTAGCTCGTATTGTAGATATGGGATGCAAACCGGATGCAGAAAGGCCATAAGGAGGAGAATGTGGGAGGCTAATCGAATGTTTAGGGAAATGCTGTTCAGAGGGTTTGTACCCGATGTGGTAACTTATAATTGCTTGATCGATGGATGTTGCAAAACAAATCGGATTGGTCGGGCTCTCGAGCTGTTTGAAGATATGAAGACAAAAGGGTGTGTACCGAACCAGGTGACTTATAATTCTTTCATAAGGTATTACAGTGTTACCAATGAGATAGAAGGTGCAATCGAGATGATGAGGACAATGAAGAAGATGGGTCATGGTGTACCTGGTTCAAGCACGTACACACCGCTAATACACGCTCTTGTTGAGACCAGGAGAGCGGCTGAGGCTCGGGATTTGCTGGTGGAGATGGTGGAGGCTGGGTTGGTTCCGAGAGAGTATACTTATAAGTTGGTGTGGGATGCTCTGAGCTCAGAAGGAATGGCGGGTACACTTGATGAAGAGCTGCATAAGAGAATGAGGGAAGGAATACAACAGAGATATAGAAGAGTCATGAAGATCAAACCGGTCATGGCTCGAA
Source organism: Arabidopsis lyrata subsp. lyrata (assembly GCF_000004255.2). NCBI lineage: Eukaryota > Viridiplantae > Streptophyta > Magnoliopsida > Brassicales > Brassicaceae > Arabidopsis > Arabidopsis lyrata. The sequence continues at coordinate 17,629,106 of NW_003302554.1, forward strand.
AGGACGTTGTCCAAAAATCGGATTTTCACGAGATTGACATGAATCAAAATTATGCAATGGAGGAAATCTGATAGATGTTGGTATAATTCATGCTCAAATTTGCATGGCTTTCATGATGCATTAGATAGTTTGATTGAATCGCTAAATATCGACTTAGTTTAAGCCGGAGCCACCGGAAGATCTAACTGATCAACTAACTAAATGGAGACTGACTGTCGGCAGGTGCACCAATTTGAGAGCTATTCAGATGTTTCCCGAATATTTTTTGAGGAACTCAAACCTTGTATTGTGCTTTTGTAATATTTCACTAATACTATTGTTATTTGTTCATAATAAGAAAGATAAAGAAAAAGGGAACAGAAATCTATACTAACTAATTGGACTCTCATGAGCATTGTGCACGAACAAGCAGAGATTTAACAGTCTGTGGACATAAATCACCGCCAAATGTTTTGCTCCATACTGGTACAGAACACCTACTTTTTCTCAGACACGCCTGCACAAATTCACAAGAACCTCTTGTTTGGGTTTTTACGATTTCAGAGAACAGGTAGAATTTACAGGGACAATAGTAGCTTACCTTCTGTACAACAGCTAAAGAGTTGGGTGAGTGACAGCTTCCAACAGAATAGCTCCCGCAACTTCCATTTGGATTGCCAAAGGTTGCAAACAATACCTTTGAAATTTTCCTGCCAGTAGGACACTGGAGCTGAACCTTAGGCTTTCTATCATACCGGTATTTTAGATGTCTCTGTTCATTTCGGTTGTGGCCTTTCTTTCTCGGAGATATCACAGGATGAGGATGTGTATTGGAGACATGACCACAGACTTCAGTGACTGACACTGTGTCTATAGTTATACCAAGAGGATACCCTTCTCTTTCTTCTTCCAAAATGACTAGTAAGTTACTGTTGGGTTTAAGAAAAGATCGCGGTATATGGTACCTAAAAATAGGAAAACATAGCTTCAAAAAATAACATTCAGCTAATATACCAAGATCATTCAAAAAGGAGAGTGAACAATATCATACCATATCTGAGAAGGGTTCCCCTTGGAAGTATAAAAAGAGACCCAGTACCGACCAATACTCTGGCCATTCACCCAAGCTTCACCTTTTCCCATTGATCCTAAGTTCAAGGCCACCGGATCTTCCCCCTCTGGTGTGTCAAATGAGGCCTGTAGATATAAAATACCTCAGAGATCGAAAGTTTTGAGTAATATATTGAACTAGTACTATTTTACTATTTTGTTGTTCTACCTTGTACCAAGTTAGAGGCTGACTTTTGGAGTCTCTGTACTGCTTCCACTGAACTTTTTTGGCCCCATCTTCAGTGTAAACATGATATTTCTCCCCTTTCAGCCCAACCTCCACAACGATTTTGAGCTAGTATCAGTTAACATGAAGGAGATAAGTTCTGTTGAAGAATAAAACTCATAAGTTTTACCTGATATCCCCAACTATAGTTGTTGAAGAACAGTTGATAACTTCCATTCCAAATATTTACGCTCCGTGATCCAACGACTCTCCTTTCTAGATGTGCTCCTGAATTCTGTGTTCCAAAGAGATACACCGTCAGAAAAAATGTACTCCAGATGGTGTTTTGATATTTGCTACAGATACTGATGTAGAAGTACTCTATTTGGAGCAAATATTGAAGAAGTTCAGGAGGAAAGACTGGGGCTCACCGGTAATCCTACCATTACGCTGAGTAATGCCATGTTATTTGTGCCATTATTCAGTGACATATTTTTCTCTAGCAAAAAACTATGCGCTTTGAAAGTTCCATGCATAGAACCTAAATAGAACACAAAGTTAGAAGCATTTAACTTTGATGATGCCAAAAACCTCTAACCTTGAGTCGGATTCAACGGTAAAAAGGCATACCTATGAATCTCTCATTAACAAAGGCGTGTAGAACATGTCCAAGATGGTTGACTTTAAGAACTGATGGAGCTCCTTCAGATTGCTCAAACCTTTATTGCAAAAGAAAAATTATATCTTAAAGAATACCTAACAGAGAATGTACTACTTATCTTGCCTAATGAAGTATATTTTACGGGATATAATTGGCTTTACCTAGTTGTTTGCCACAGATAATCGGAAGTATCCTGTGTTGTATTCATGTGCTCAAGCAAGGATTCTGATCTTATTGACGTTTCACTGAAACTTGGGACAGTTTCTGTAAATTTCTCCCACATGTGAGGAGAAGACAAATTTTGTCTTGGTTTCCTTGTTCTCGTGTTGTATTGCGCATTGACCTATCCACAACACGAAATAAAAATGAATTTATCACAAGAAATCTGTGTGTATGATAGTCTTGATGTATGAGCTTACCTTGGCAGTGTTGAAGGCTACATTCTTGCAGTCTGGCAGGACACTTATAGATTTTGGAGACAAACGATATGAAGAATTACGAAACTGTACAGTACAATCGCACTTGTCTTGATTCACAAGTAAGGCAGCGCATAGGTTCGCCTTCTTCCCAAACACAAAAGCCTGTTAAATAAGAGATCAAGATCACTATAACAACATTCTTCATGAAAAATCAAACAGGTTAAGACACTGTTGGAATTTACTTACAGTTTGTAGCTTCCCCAGTGATATTGTAGTTTGCAGTCCTGAAAGTAGAGGCTCTTCACACAACTTAACTGCAGCATGTAATTCCTTCAGGTGTCCCCATTTTGGTTGCCTAAGTAATCCTGCAGCACCAACCATTTATGTTGTACTTTCAAATCAATATCTGATTTTGAGAGTGAATGGTTTGAAATATTACCATATTCATCAAGTGGAGCCTGATCATAATAACTGGTGATTACGAACTGTGAAGCATTTCTCCCGAAGTTTGTTCCTCCATGATACTAAAATAAGATACAGTGTAAAATCATTATTGCTTCTCTTATACATTAGAGTTTTTTTTTTTAAAAAAAAAACAGAGAGTGAGACTGGAAAAAGTACCATGTAGTAGTTAACAAAACTTCCATTCTTGGCGATGAAGAGAGCAACATGGAATGCTATATCCTCAGCTGACCTTATCAATGGTTCCTCACCATATGTTTGATAACTATACAAAGGGAGCAGCTGGCAGTTAATTTTTTTATCTGGAGAATGGGAAGTACACAACAATGTAGTGAATGTGAATAAAGACCATACAAACTCGTCCAGTTCTCAGTCCATATTGCAGGTTTGTTTGGTGAATTGGGTCCTTTGAATGTTTCTCCACATTGCCTCCCATTGCAAGCATTAACCTGAGGCACCATAGAAACAAGAAGAAAACTCAAAAAACGGATTTAGAAGTGGAAAATGGCAGATGAGCCACATTGCAGGACAAACATAAAAACCAACCAAAGGATCAGGGGCATCATCTTGCTTGCACATAACCCATGGCACTCCTGTGTCAAGCTCAACAGCCAATTTTGCTGCCCATTTGACATATGATTTCCCATCTTGTCGAAAAGCTCTAGCTACCATCCCATACTCGTTCTCAATCTGTTTTGCACATAACATTAAGATCATTAAAAAGGACAACTTCGAAAGGAACATAAATGAAAACAAAAAAAAAAATGTAAACCTGTGAGAGTATGATAGGTCCTCCTTGAGAAGCATACAAGTTTTCCGATTTCATCAGCTTGACAATCATTTGTGCATATCTCTTCATGTGATACTGCAAATAAAACGTAATTCTTTAGACCATAGAATTACGGAAGCCATCTGAGTTCAGTAAATTAATTACCTTGAATGGCTCATTATCTGTCCTGAAGACAATCCCTTGAACATTATGCAACCAGAAAGGCAAACCCCTGTAAAGTGTATTAAAAAAAAAAAAAAAAAAAAAAAAAAAAAAAAAAAAAAACTTAAATTCCACGAATCTTGGTTTAACCGTATCGGAAAATCTTAACGATCTAAAGACGGGAAGAGCTTACCCATAAGACCATTCCCCTTGGATAAAAGGTCCAATCCGAAGACAGACATATAAGCCGTGCGCTTTTACTTCCTTGATAAACTTCACGATATCACGGCGTCCACTGAAATCGAACTGTAGATTCGCAAAAGACATCAATAGTATAAACTTATACCTACGTTCGTCTGTATAGAGACGGAGAGACTGACCTGGCCTTGTTGAGGCTCGTGAATGTTCCAGAACACATATGTGTCTATTACATCTATTCCTCCAGATTTTGCCTTTGCTATCAATGACGGCCACATCTGCAAGTTCGACTTCCCATTACTATTTGCAGACGAAGAGATCCCGCCAAAGGCCAAATCATATAGAAATTGGAAGTTTTATGCGATTTCAGAACATTTGGGGTTGAATAAGAATAAATCAGAAATAAGAGTACTTTGTCTCGCAAATTCGATAAGTTCAAAACGGCCTAGTCGAGATAAAGACGATTTTATCCTCATTCTCTCTCTCTAAAGTCTAAACTCTAACGGCTCACGTATTTCGTCTTCGCAACCTGCCGCCGACTTAGTGTGCTAATTCACGTGACTGATCGGCGCGATTTCGCCGGGAAATTGCAGGAATTATATTCCGGCGACGTTACGAAACTTCTAAAACGGATCGGAGAGAACGGAGAGAGAATTACCTGAGGAGTGCTGCGAGTATAATGGATTGATCCGGAGAAAAGGATCTTATGTTGGCCGTCGATGATCAGCGATCTCCCGTCGTAGGTTACGTTTGCGGCGTCTCTGGCTACGATAACCGCCATGAGAACGAAAAAAGCTAGCGAATACTGAAAAGTCGTCATTTCTTATGTAAACACTGACGTTTATGATTCTAGAGAGTTTTATAGTTTGGGACGATGCACAACTAACTGTGCAGTGTATCTCACCATCGTCTCGAATTTATGCGAAATAATAAATTATTTTTTTGTTTTTTTTTTTAAATCCGGTTTTTTTTGATGCAATGGAAATTGCAGTTAAAAGCCCAATAATGGCGAGGCCCATCAAAAAGCTGAGTCAAACAATGGTGGAAAATGGAAAGGGAAAAATGTCGTTAAAATCCCCAACTTATTCAAAACGTTGATTTAAATCCTCAACTCATGATGAAACAAAATAAATATCAAACTTATGTTGACTTTCCAAATAAATATCAAACTTATGTTGACTTTCCAAATAAATATCAAACTTCCGTTGACATGACCATATTAGGTACGACGTTAAGTGGGTTAATAGATCTCGTTAACAGAGTTAATTTTCTGTTAAGATACATGTTAATTGATAACGACATCGTTTCATATAACAACAAAACGACGTCGTTTTATCGTAACGATTGAATTAAATCCTTAAAGTCAATCTTAGATCCCCAAATCGAGCAAAATCTCTAACCCTAAATCTTCATATGATTTGAAACTCGGGATTTTATTGAGCAGTTACGACAAAACAACATCGTTTTATGTTTAGAAGGAATACTGTCATTTTTAATTAGCGGGTCTGTTAACAGAAAATTAATCTCGTTAATATGGTCTCTTAACTCACTTAACGTCATGCCTAATATGGCCAAGTCAATGAAAGTTTGGTGTTTATTTGGAAAGTCAACATAAGTTTAATATTTATTTGGAAAGTCAATATAAGTTTAATATCTATTTCGTTTCGTCGTGAGTTGAGGATTTAAATCAACGTTTTGAATAAGTTGGAGATTTTAATGACATTTTTCTCAAAATGGAAATCTCTCAAAATCCAAATCCGGTTAGAAATGGGTTTGACTGGTTTCGGGTCGCAGTCGAACCGGTTGACCTCGATTATCATTCTGGTAGTTGAAGACTTGAAAACTGAGTCGTCGTAGCACGTGTTGCACGTGAGAAACTTCCCGCACAAAATTAGACACTTTTAGTCTGAGATTCTTGGGTTGAATCTCCAGAATCCATGGATCGTGCTTTAACTTCCCGTTTTGATACTCTCTCCCCTTTTCGATACCGACATAGGAGCTCTCTGACCATCACTCGACGATTCGCGCCGGCGATTGTTTGCGCGAAACGATCTCCGATCGATGGAGTGAGCGACGAGCTGAATCTGATCGCTTCACAGAACTTCGATCAAGCTCCCGCACGAAGACGAGCCCGTTCTGCTTTTGTTGACTTGCAGCTTCAGCTGGATCACTGCTTGTTCAAGGTTGCATTGATTCTTATTTTAATAGCTAAATCTAAAGATAATCTCCCTTCTAATAATTTGAATCTGGTGACAGAAAGCTCCGATTGGAATCAGAACAGAGGAGGTAAGCAGTGATTTTGTTTATTTGTTCCATTCGAAGGAGATACAAAGTCAAAAGTAGTAGTTTTTAAATCTTTCTTTGGTGTATAATGATAGTGGTATGAGAGAAATTCGAAAGGGGAACAAATTTTCTGCAAGAGCTGGTTGCCGAAATCCGGCGAACAAATCAAAGCTGCGGTGTGTTTCTGTCATGGCTATGGCAGCACTTGCACTTTCTTCTTCGATGGTTCGTGTTTGATATCTCTACTTGCATCATTTTGTTGAAAGGCTCTTCTTTTATATGTGGGAAAAACTTTGGGTTGTGTTACAGGTATAGCAAAGCAAATAGCAGGTTTTGGTTATGGAGTTTATGCTATAGACCATCCTGGTTTTGGCCTATCAGATGGTTTACATGGTCACATCCCAAGTTTTGATGACTTAGCTGAAAATGCTATTGAACAGTTCACCAAAATGAAAGGTATATCCAAATTTTACCTGTTATTGCTTTTGTGTTGAATCTTGCTTTTGGGTTTTTCTCAAGTGGTATGATTCCTAGGGAGACCTGAATTGAGAAATTTGCCCCGGTTTCTGCTCGGACAGTCAATGGGAGGAGCAGTTGCCTTAAAAATTCATCTGAAAGAACCTCAAGCTTGGGATGGTCTTATCCTTGCCGCTCCAATGTGTAAGGTAACTCTCTAACTATTTCATTTGCTATGCATGTAATTGAGGTCTGGAGATTTGTTACTCAAATCTGCAAATAGATTTTTAGTGCCTGGAAGTATCTGTATTCACATTTTACATCACCTAGTTACTTAGTTCATGTTTGAATTGAAATACCTGACCTTGAGTTTTCTCAAGATTTCAGAAGATGTAAAACCTCCTCCACTGGTCTTGAAGGCGTTAATCTTGATGTCGACACTATTTCCCAAAGCGAAGCTCTTTCCAAAGAGAGACTTGAGCGACTTCTTCTTCAGGGACCCGAGTAAAAGAAAATTGGTACTTTCTCAGAGAAAGTTTCTCTTAGTTTTTCAACGGAACACTCTCTGAAGCATTTTTGCTAACTTCCTTGTTGATGATTCTGTTCTCTGTGGATCAAGTGTGAGTACGATGTGATTTGCTACGATGATCAAACACGTCTAAAAACTGCTGTTGAACTTCTAAATGCAACAAGAGACATTGAGATGCAAGTTGACAAGGTTAGTTGCAGAACCAAAGAAATAAAGAAAAGTTCTGATCATAGACACATTTCTCATAACTTCTGTCTTTTCTATGTTGCAGGTCTCGTTGCCACTGTTGATACTTCATGGAGACGCTGATAAAGTCACAGATCCCACTGTGAGCAAATTCCTTCATGAGCATGCAATCAGCCAAGACAAGACTCTAAAACTCTATCCAGGTGGTTACCATTGCATTCTAGAAGGTGATACAGACGAAAATATTTTCACTGTAATCAACGACATAGTTGCTTGGCTCGATGCCCGCGTTGCTCCCAAGTAAAGTGAGATTATATCTCCACAAACATATACTCATTATTGTCTTCTGAAAAATGTCGAGTCTCTATGATTAATAACATCCGGAAAAAAAATAAAGATCTGTGGCTTACAATGAATACACAACCTTGGCCCTTGCTTGCTTAGCTTAGCTAGTGCCTCTAAAGCTACATCAGCCGCATCTTTCAAACTGTAGTTAGTAGTGTTTGGGTGCACATAAGTCAGGCTCAGAATCAAATTGATGACTGATTCTCTCATTTGAACCATATTGCTCTAAGAGATCCTAGAAATCTTGTGTTCCATTTGAGTGTTATTTTGTCAATGGACAGGCCCGGTCTCAAGCACAGACAGAGGAAACCATACATACGAATGGCAGGAATTCCGAAAAACGCTGTCCACGGACACCGAGTAATGACTTCTGTTATCCGAAGATACCAAATGTACCATGGTCTGGGGTGAAAACAAGACCGGTATGCACGACAATGCACTCAGCTAACATTGCATCAAATGTCAGGCGTGTGAACGAGTCCCTTGGTGAACCATGGACCGAACCATCACTTCTAATACCATGAGCAGGTCGGGGTACCTACATTGACCAAATAAGTAGAGTTTGAGGACATCCCCAGCTTCTATGTAGTTGTTGTGTGAATCAAATTAAAACATTTTCTGACCAAGACAATTAAGATAGATACTCAAAGCTCCTAGAAAAAAGTAAAGCATATCAAGAAAAAACGTTAAAAGACGTAAAAGGTCATCTGAAAGCCCAATAATATCGAGGCCCATTAATAAGAAAAGAAAAAAAATTGTCTAGAGTTTCGTCCAAGCCACCACCCTCGACTTTAAAAAGTTCTCTTCTCTTGCTCAGATTTCTTCTCCGATAGGAAAACTCCCAAAGTTTCACTCTGTAAAACCCTAATTTTCCGATGTCGGTAAGTGTTCCTTCCCGAATTCTTCTTTCAATTTCGAGGTTTTGTTTGTTCAGCGCAATGATTGATAGTATGATTTGAACGATGAATGGATGGACATTGTGGTGATTCAGATCTTCGAGTACAATGGAAGTGCCGTCGTAGCTATGGTAGGGAAGAACTGCTTCGCTATAGCCAGTGATCGGAGGCTTGGTGTACAATTACAAACCATCGCTACCGATTTTCAGAGAATCTCTAAGATCCACGATCATCTCTTCATCGGACTTTCCGGTCTCGCCACCGATGTCCAGACTTTGTAAGACTATTCCATTTTTCATATGTTTCCTCCCAGAATTTTAGGTGAATTACAAAATTTATGGCTTCTTTTATTTGTTTGGCTTTGGGACTGAAGGTACCAGCGACTCGTATTTCGTCATAAGTTATATCAGCTTCGGGAAGAAAGAGACATGAAGCCAGAAACTTTCGCTAGTCTTGTATCTGCCATTCTTTATGAAAAAAGGTTGGTGAATTGTCTTCTTCTCTCATTTGTAGTTAGTTTCTAGTTACTGATTTCTTATGATTTATGTTGACATGCCACTACTAAGTACCAAATTCTTCATTTCAGATTTGGCCCATTCTTGTGCCAACCTGTGATTGCTGGATTGGGAGATGATAACAAACCCTTCATTTGCACTATGGATTCGATTGGAGCCAAGTATGCTCGCTTTCTTTCTTTGCTGCTTCTCCTATTACTTAAGACGTTATTTCTCATTTTTCATATGGAATGCCATTTAATTTGGTTAGCCAGTGTGTGTATTCCTGCAATTTGGTAGGTGAGTTAGAGGGATCGGCATTTTGGCTTTAGTTTGAATATTGTTTTTGTTTTTTGTCATTCAATGCAGTGTATGTATTTCATATGAGTGAACTTATTTTGCATGTGCTGAGCTGTTTCAAATTAGAGTTCTAATATAGTTGAGATTTTACTGAACATGATAGTTGCAGTGGTGAGCATGCCTTGACACATGTTCTCTCTAAATGCAGGGAGTTAGCTAAAGATTTTGTTGTCTCTGGAACTGCTTCAGAATCACTATATGGTGCCTGTGAAGCCATGTACAAACCAGATATGGTATGTGCCTTTTAAAAACTTGTTTTTCTTACGTATTAACTGGAAACTCGAATGCTTGTTGCTAAGATCCCCTGAAAACTTGGTAGAATCGTTCATATGTAAGTACTCTAATATAGAATCTTGATTTGGTGGGAATAATTGTGTGCATTAGTGCCAATGATAGATGACGTAACTCCAATAATTTTCTCTCGAATATTTTGATTTGGCTTAGGGTTAAGGTGTTTCAGTATTGTTATTACTCCCCTGCCATAGTATTGCGTAAATAAAGTTTGGATTTCAAGGTCATCATTATAAGAAGTGCATCGTAAATAAACTCGAGATAAAATGAAAAGCATATTATATAACTCTACTCAAAAAATTTGATTTTCAGGAAGCTGAGGAACTGTTCGAGACAATTTCACAAGCACTTCTCTCTTCAGTTGACCGCGATTGTCTTAGTGGGTGGGGAGGTCATGTCTACGTTGTGTAAGTTTTGTTCTCCTCATCTTCTTCTTCTCTTTTTTTTTCTTGTCATATCTTGCCTCTCATAGAACATGCCTCTTGTAAACTTGTCTACCAAGGATATGTATTATATAACATAGTAACTTTTTTTCATGGTGATGTTATCCAGAACACCAAATGAGGTCAAAGAGAGAATCCTGAAGGGAAGGATGGATTGATCTGATATCACATATCTGCTTTTGTCCAAGTTCGGTTTACTCCTTAACCCGGTTAAGTAGAAGAACCCTCTCGTCCCACTCCCATAGTCTGTTCCTTCTCTGAAACTGGATATTGTGGTTCCTTCGCTTGGAATTATTTGCAATTGATAGAGTTCAAAGAAAATGAAGAAATAGCAGTTGTTGTCTTGTTCCAGTAGTCGACCATTCTATGAACCTTGTTGTTTCTGGTTTATATTCATACAAGTGTTCCATATTTCTGGTTTAGTTTTCAAGGTTGGTGCTGATTAGCAGCACATTGGGTGATTAAAAAGAACAAGAAAACAACACTTCAATATTTAGTGGCTAATTGTTTTGGATTAACACGAGCCGAAATCTATTGGTAAACTAGCAACTATCAATAAACGTGATTTGGGTATGGAAACCATAAAATAACTATGAAATCAACGTTGTTTGGTTGGTGATCACTAGTATCTACAAATAGAAACGACTCTAACCATAATGATGATCCTGAATCCCTGACGCTGCTTTTATATTATGTGACATTGTGAATGATTTGCATATGTCCTGTTTTGTTTGTGGCGTTAGATTGAGCCAGAGCGGCAAAATCCACACGCATATGCGTTTTAATTTGATGATTTCTTATAAAACGTGGCATGTCCAATAGTTCAGGTCGTTACACGAATATAAACCAAATCCTGCCGACCTAACTTATCTCGGTGGGTATATGGGTATTCATATATTTAAGGTTCTACTTGGGCAATCATTATCGATGCTCGTAAATTCATGCATATAATCATTTTGATTATAATTCTATGAAACCATCCACATCCTGTCACGTGTCTAATTCTTGGGTCACTTTTTGAGCTTTTTATCAAATTCAACGTAACCCACCAACAATAAAAAGCGGCAAAACTAACATTCCGGCTCCACGTGGCAAAGATCCAAGCGTGAATCTATTAGGTGGCACAGGCGGCTCGAGATGACGTTATCTTTGTGGACTCCAATCCATTAGAGAAAATGACAAGAGTTAAGTGGCGTTAGCATAAGTTAATAACCAGGAGCTGCTTTTTAAAAAAGAAAAATTAACAGCCACGATTCCTTTTTCGCCTTTAGTGTATGCTAAATAAATAGACCTCTTCCTGGTTATAAAGAAAGAAACTTAAATCTGTCTCGACTCTCGAATTTGAGTTTGGATGCGACGTTTTACGTAGTAGTTTTTGTAAATTTAAATGTCCTAGACCTTAAATTTCTAAAGTGGAATGTAATTTACACACACACACAATTTATACACAAACAATTGTGGAAGCAAGGATTTAGTATCGATCTTTAATGGAGAAGCATATGTCCGAAGAAGAATCATTACTTTTTTAATTACGGCGGAAATAATGTACAATAATTAATTGACGTTCGTTTAAAATAATAATTCAATATCGAAAGACGAAAGTAACAAAGCCTTGAGATCTCATGAAGAAATCAATGAGAGAGAAATAATTTTGAGATACGGTCAACGTTTGGTCTCCTTTAGGAAAGTACACGCGTGAGATCGAACGTGTCGATTCTTATCGCTCTTTCCCAAAATCGACATGCTCTCGGACCGCTACATTCCAAATAGTCTGACGTAAGCAATGACAAAACTTAAATACATTACAGCCTGCCACGTGTCCCTGTCCATCTAGTACAATGAATCCTCCACTAAACAAATTTAACCATTTTTGTTCGAGATTCCTTTCCACCAACACAAAGCCCCTGTCTATCTGCCACGTGTCCAAGCTCTTCTTCTTATATAAGGCATCTCTCTTCTTTGCTTGAGAAGTTTCAAACATCTTTCTAGTTGTTTCTTGCTATAAACAAGTAATAACAACAATAAAGGGGAAAATAGGTTAATTATGATGAAATCTGGGGCTGATTTGCAATTTCCACCTGGATTTAGATTTCATCCGACGGATGAAGAGCTCGTCCTCATGTATCTCTGTCGTAAATGCGCGTCACAGCCGATCCCTGCTCCTATCATCACCGAACTCGATTTGTACAGATATGATCCTTGGGACCTTCCGGGTACGTTAGTTTTCTTTTTGCCCTTTTAACTCACACAATGCAATAACCGGTTTAAGTATGAACAAACCGAATTTCAATTTACAGACATGGCTTTGTACGGTGAAAAGGAATGGTATTTTTTCTCACCAAGAGATAGAAAATACCCAAACGGTTCAAGACCGAACCGGGCAGCTGGTACTGGGTATTGGAAAGCCACAGGTGCTGATAAACCGATAGGTCGTCCCAAACCGGTTGGTATTAAGAAGGCTCTAGTGTTTTACTCTGGAAAACCTCCAAATGGAGAGAAAACCAATTGGATTATGCACGAATACCGGCTCGCTGACGTGGACCGGTCGGTTCGCAAGAAAAACAGTCTAAGGGTGAGTGATTTATTCGTTTCCAAACCGAAATTTTAATATGATATTGAACCGGACGTGTTTTTGATATTCTTGAACAGTTGGACGATTGGGTACTGTGTCGTATATATAACAAGAAAGGTGTCATCGAGAAGCAACGGAGCGAGAACGAGTTAAGGGCTGTGAATGACACGTGTCCACCGGAATCTGTGGAGAGATTGATCGCCGGCTCGGAGCAAGTGGTGTCACAGGAATTCACGTGTAGCAACGGTCGGTTGAGTAATGCCCTGGATTTTCCGTTTAATTACGTAGATGCCATCGCCGATAATGAGATTGTCTCACGGCTATTGAGCGGGAACCAGATGTGGTCGACGTTGGATCCACTTGTGGTTAGGCAGAGAACTTTCTGAGTGTCACGTGCGATGCGAGTTAGTGGAAACTATCACTGTCCTGTCTGTCATCGCACGTGCCGGTTTGAAACCTGCCTAGCTGATCCAGAAGGGAAGTGGCCAGGTTGGGCTTTTCAGCAACAATTGGGCCTTGGCTTTCTTCTCCTTTATCAAGACGGGCTACTGTGTGTGTGTATCCACAAAGCAATATCATCAACTGTTCTGAAATAAGAAAATTTAGAAATTCATTTTAAATCTGTTATATATTCTTTGAATGATCTTTTCGACTCTAAACTACAATCTAGCTTTTTTATATAAAAGATATTATTAACTAAAATGCAAACTAAAAAAAAAAGGGAGAAATCGGAAGATAGTACTAGTGTTGGGATTATTGGAGGGAAGCTCGAGATCCGATTTCACTGACTGCATGGTATCGGAAAAGTGTCGGTAATGGTAGGGTCTGACAGATAACAGTCTTATCGTTGCAACTTGCATTCAAACAAATCTCATTGTTCGCTTTAATTCTAATTAATTTGTTTTTGTCTTTTGTATATTTACTAGGATATAACCCGCGGTATACCGCAGGTTAAAATATTTTTATTATTTATTAGTTATGTATAATTTTGGTTGTTATTTGTGTGATATATAATTCTTTAGATCGGTTGTGTATGACTTATAGTGAGTCGTAAATTTACCATATTAATAAATCTAATATTTTGTTGTCTTCTATATGGTTTACTTAAGAATTTTGGTTAGGATTTAACCTGTGGTGTTATGTGTTTCTTTCTATATAATAATTCACTATTAATTAAATTTTGAAATTTCAATTCAAAAAAAAAAAAATTCATATAGGTGTATTGTTTGGTCATTGCTGCAACTATTTTGGACACATAATTAAGTTATAGATGTATCATTATCTTATTTGCCTAAGTTATAGACACATAATTACATATTTTTTGGTATCATGTGATCAAAATAAGGAGATTTACAATTTCATTATAATGTTATTTTAATTTACAAACACAAAATCTTACTATTTTAGCTATTGTATAATAGTGAAAATAATGTATAAAGAAAGTCAGGGTTGGCATTAATGTTAATATACTCGGAAGATAGTGTTTTATATTTTAGATTATTAATTTGTTAAAAAAAAGCAGAAACCTAAATCGTAAAAGAATAGAAGAAAACTCTCTTTTCTCTTCTTGACCTGAAAAAAACAAAAAACACAACTCTATCATCAATCTCGATCTCTTTCAATTGTCTTCCTATATCTTAGATTATCATCTGCAATTAAACCCGAGAGCTGAGAAATTAACTTAAAGAGATTCTAATTTGCGAGTAACTCGAAATAAATGTCAGATCCAATTGCCAAAGAGAGAGAGCCGACAACAACAGTTCGTCTCCAATTATCAAAATCTGTTTAGTCGTAAAGGTGATTGAGAAATTAAGGAAGAACGATTCAAAACTATGCTCGGCGTGAACGACAGATCCAATTGGCCAACAAATTAAAGAGACCCGAGTACAACGTTTCGAATCGGAATCCAAATATGTGGAGTCACAGAGGTAAGAGAATTTAATTGTTCTTCATGTAGTAATCATCGATTTTTTGAACATCAAACTCAAAAATTGCTTGTAAATAGGAGGTTGATATTGAATAAGAGGTTGATATTGAAAAAAGATTTCTCTATTTGCCAATGTTCTAGTTTCCAATCTTAACATTTTGCTTTATCGTCTTTTCTAATACTCCATAATCATCGTAGATTGATGTCCACAGTCTAGAAATGGTGGATACTTATGATATAGATTTATATAAATTCAAGTAGTGTGTTTATTATCCGATTTCAGAAATTCATCTGCACACAACTGCACATAATTCATGTAGAAATCCAGTTTTTAAGATTCGAGACAATATATCTTTCTCCAAAAGTTTATAAGATATAACCTCTTGATTTTGTAAGAAATTTTGTAAAACACAATATAAACAATCGTCCAAGGTTAACAAATTATTGTGTTTTAGATTAGATATAAGAACTTAACGGTTTTGTCCTTTTTATATAGATTTTATAGTTAATATATTCTTATTTCTGATTTCCACGGATTCTTAATTAGAAAATATATATTTCTAAATGAAACTACCATCTACTCTTACAAAATAAGAGTGATACACAATCAAAGATTAATTACATTCTTGTCAAACGATTTTTGTATATTTGATTGATTGCAATAATGGTTTTAGGACCTTATATCATTTTGTTTACATTGATCTACATTAATCATATGGTTCTCTTTGCAGAGGATGCTAAACACGATTTTTTTCTCAATGAATTTCAAAGATGGAAGTCTGCTATAATATCTTCAAAAATCATCCTAAGGTTAGTTGTATATCTTGCTATGTTGATTTTGTTTTATCTACTAATACTAAGTTATTTTGTTTTCTTCATTACACAGGATGACTTTGCTAATACTCTGAAAGATTTTAGTATGCTAGAGTATGATACCAAGATTTAACAGGTTAGTAAATATATTAAGATTAACTACTCTTTTCATAAAATCGACATTAAATCGTTTGCATTAGCAAAAGAAGGCTCCAAATGTGGGGAAAATAGTGTATTGAATAACCAATTAGATTGCTACAAAAACCAAACTTATTTCTAACATTGTAAACCAAATAACCGGTAACTGGAAAACTTTGATAGGTCTGAGATATAAAAGAAAATTAAACAAACCAATAAAAATATGAAACTTCAACTCCAAAACATAACACCAATTCACTCCTCAATCTTGACCTTAACACCAAACAGCTTCTTTGAGTCGACTTTCTTCTCCGTAATGTTCACATCTTCTTTATCCTCACCATCATTGATTTTAGGAACCTAACAAAACGACAACAACAAAAAATTACCAAATGTGTTATTAGCTTGTTGATTTGGTCAAACACATCTAAAAAAAATAAAAACAAAATTATTTAGTGTATATGTAGTTCAGCTAGTAATCTATTTTAACACTAATGTCGACAATAACCATAATTAAACTTAAAAATACTTACCAATCAACATGTGAGGATTAAGATCACCACTCAAAAATTTTTGAATCTTAGCTAAGGATAAACAGGTGGAATCTGATTTAGGGTCATTGTTACGACAGTTCCATTTAGAAAACCATCTTGTAGAGATGATTGGTTGGTCAGAATTGTGCACTTGTATGAGTAAGATCAAAGGTCGCAATGAATCTCCATTCACCAAGCGGTTGATGATTCACCTAACGTATGGATCTTAACACTCTAAACTAAAAAGGAAAAACAAAAGCTATTAGAGATGAAACATGAAACAAAGAAAACAGAATTAGTAATGTTAATATAAAGGAGCAAGTAATAACCTTGTATCGTGCTTGGTGAGATTAGATGTTACGAATAAGGTTGTATTTATAGTGTTTTGAGAAGGTGTAGGGTTTTGGTGTAGTTAATAGAGCAAATATTTGATATCTTTAGAAATCTTTAAATAGTCACAAACAAAGAATATGCTACATTGATACTTAATCAAATAAGGATAAAATCAATTAGTTATGAGACATTTCCAAATCTTTTAGTTGGATTGAATATCTAATTTATATAGTTTATTTTATTTAGGAAACAAATATTATTTGAAATAAACTCATTAACACTTTAATAGGAAACCATTTGTACCAGAAAAGATTTATTAGTTATAAATACATTTACGTTTGATATCTTTCTAAAATTAATTGATTATTTTCGTAGGATACACTTATATACTCCCGAAATCTTTGCTAGTGTTTTTGGAAAGTCTCATAAGTAGAAGTGTATTGATTAATGCAGATCTTTTAGACATTGTTAGGATTTGGTTGTTTAGGGAAGTATTGATAGCTAATATTTGGCCGAATTCCTTGCATTTTTTGGCAAGTATCATTTAATCGGATCCGAGAGTTTTAATGTGTATTTGAGTCGGGTCAAAAAAAAATCCGGGTCAAAATCTTGTTAAAAACCCGACCCGATTGGAAATGAGCAAATTTGTACTTCAAAAATGTTAAGTAGATTTGATTTTGACACGAGTTTATCTTTCCTAATAAAAACCGAGGCACGATTAGTTAAACCGGTTTGAATTGTTTTGGTTAAATCGGAGGTCAAGTCAAATACATCGCTAATATCTAACGAAAACGACGACTGAAATTTCGTAAAGTTCCTTATAAAACTGATCTAACTATATCTTCTACAAGAGAAATAAAATAAAATTGATGCATTATGAAATCACAAAAGTTTTAACTCTTCATGATTTTATAGCTCATGAAATTGAATGATGTTTCTTTTATTGATGTCCTTACAAGTTTCATATCACAGGTCACTAAATAGAAATAGTTTTGAGTAGATGACATAAATACTATTTCAAATGAATTTATCCTTCATCTAATTGTTATGCGATGATTATTTCCTATAACATGCTATTTATGCTATTTTCTATATGGTCGTCTTGTTTAAATTAACTGCGCAATTCTCATGTTTTCTTAAGATGCTATTTGTTACAGGTTAATCAAGAAACGTGTGAGAGTATATGGGGTCTCTAATCTATATCTTAATCTTTTAAAAGTGAAATGAAATCAAAATTAAAAGCTTGAATGTCATAGTATAAAAGAATAGTAAAGTAAGGGGACCAGACATATTTGTTGCGAACTGGAAAAAATGAAGACAGTCAGTCTCACTAGGAAGTGTGGGGTTTCAAGTCCATGTTAGGTCTGTTTGTTGTTGCTCTTTCAACCTTCCCTTTCAATTTACAACCAATCTTTCTTTACACTTTATACTAATTTATTATTCATGTTTCCAATAGCACTAAAACAGTTTAAAAATCATAGGCAGCTTCTTATTTATTTATTATTGTTTCTACTAAATCAGGAAATTTTCTAATCATAGAAACAATATTCTAAACAGTGTAAATCTGTTATCCACATGCATAATGTTGTGTTTAAACTCGCTTTAGTCACAACCAAATTAGTGATTTCTCTCTAATTAACCGATGTATGTATATATGAATACTTATATAAGAATCATTCAATCTTCAAACATATCATAGTTTAACAAAATTGAGCCGATGGATCAAGATGAATAATATTTGTTTATAATTAATGAAAATCTATAAAATGAAATAGCTAGCTGGCTATATACATATTCAGTGCATGTTTATAACGTAGACTAATTAGTCCACGGCTCGCTGCCCCATTTGGAATTAGGTTAATTGTCACAACATATATTATGGTTAAATGGTTCAGAGTTAATAGACCGATCATATAGTTGAAAAAAAAGACTTGGTCAAGACACAAGATGAAGATACATGGACACATCATTGTCCATCCTGCTTATAAAAATACAAAAATACTTAAAAACGTTTTTTTTATATACCTTTAATAGAACAATTTTAGACGTATTTAAGGTTTAGTTTAATTTTTTTTCCGGTTTTGGCATTTCCAACCTCCAATACTTTGAGTACAATTCAAACTTATTTTTTTCTTGGTAGGAAGGGGAGAGACATTTTATCAAAAAAATAAGAAATACGAACTACTAACGAACGTATCTAGGACGCGAAGTTCCAACAACATCTTCTAACAGAACCGAACGAACAGAGTCCAGGGTAGTATTGTTCATCAAACTGATAATACAGAAAAAATGAATCTCAAAAATTGAATAAGATAAACTCAACAAACTAGAGACCAAGACAAAGTTGACATTGAAAAAGTCTAAAATTTATGTGTTTATAAAAACTAACCATAATCCTATCGTTTAGATTAGACGACTTTATATGCAACGGTAATTCAGAATTCTACCCAAAAATCTAACTCACTCCATTATTATGGATGCCGTGGAAAATTCAACAAACCAAAATTTTCAATCATATAAATACTTTTTCAACTGACGTCAAAAAATAAAAAAATTCATATGTGGAAAAAATATGAATTTGATATATATATATATATATATATATATATTTATTTATTTTGGTAGGAATATGAACATATTATGGCACTCAAATGTAGTTTATAATACAAGCTTTTGATGAGAGAAATTGGATTATTGTGGGCAATGTAAGAAAATAAGATACGATAATTAAAAAAAATGGTAATTAAAGGAAAGTAAAAAAGTAAAAAAATAAAATAAAGGGACTGATCTCTTGTCTTTTCTCTCTGCTCTCGTACGTTATTCTTGGTCATTGGAGAGGGAGGGTAATTATTCACCATTTTTGATTTGGACAACGACAAACGAGAAAAAGGTGATTTTCCTGGGAGCTTCGTCTTCTTTTAAAATCGCAATGCTCGTGTACTATTTCTCCAATTTCCTAGTACTATTGCTATTCTCCAATTGATCCAACGAAACTAGGAATCCATTCTTTGTTTTTTTTTTTTTTTTATTTGCCCTAGGATTCTGTGATCCATGGTCGCTGATTCTGGAAAGGTCTGTTGCTTCTTTTGAATTTCCAGAAGCGGAACTTTGCAGGTTAGTGTTTTGGTGGTGTTACTTTGAGCGGAGAGATGGATTCTGTCTCGGAACTTTTATCCCCGGCGCCGTTTGGTGATTTTACGGTGATGCGGATTTTGAGTTAGAAGCGAGGCGGAGTGACTGATTTCGTAGCTTTCTTCTGCACCTTCCACTAGGTGTGTAATTTTCTTCTGTTGGGTTTTTGGATTCTAATCCTGCGATTGTAGCATTCAAATGTTAAAGGTCGTTTATTTGGCATTGGATGCCTTGTATTTGAGAATGAAGAGATTTCACATAGTTGGGGATAGATATAATTGAATTAAAGATAGTTTTTGAATGTTTGGTAAGATTAGTCAATTGCTATGCTTGCGGTTTCGAACTTACTTACCCATGGTTTCTTCTAGGAAACCAAAGACTGCAGCTAAAAGAGTGTTTATGCAGATGTTGAAGGCCTTCCTTCCTGGAACGCAGGAGGAAACATCATCTTCTTTGCAGTCTGGGTAGGCACTTTCTATTTTTTATAAGTATCTAGAGAATAGTGTAGCAAGTTCACCATGATGAGGCAGTCACCAAAATTGGCCTACTAGCTTGTCACTTTGTTTCGAAACTGCAAGTTTTTGATATTGCTCAAAGTTTTATTTGGTTTAAGGTTACTGGTAAACATAGTTAATTTTCAATATTTCTTGTCATTATTTACATTATTCTTTCTGTTGTCCTGAGAAATAAAAACGGAAATCATTGCTTTAAATGTGCAGGAAAGTCCATGCAAAAATGGAAATGGACGACCCAGAGAAGGCAATGGCTACAGTTGCTCAGCTCATAGAGCAACTTCATGCGAAAACATCTTCTCCGCAAGACAAAGAACTCACAACAGCTCGTCTACTAGGTATTGCAAAAGGCAAAAGGGAGGCAAGAAGGCTGATCGGTTCGTATGGCCAAGCAATGCCTTTATTTATTTCCATGCTTAGAAATGGGACGAGTATGGCCAAAGTAAATGTCGCTTCAATCCTTTGTGTTTTATGCAAAGACAACGACTTGCGACTAAAAGTTCTTCTAGGAGGATGCATCCCGCCATTACTCTCGGTTTTGAAGTCTGGAACCATTGAAACTAGAAAAGCAGCCGCAGAAGCTATATGTGAGGTTTCTTCTGCTGGAATTTCCAATGACCACATTGGCATGAAAATATTTATCACAGAAGGTGTTGTGCCAACATTGTGGGATCAACTTAGCCTGAAAGGAAATCAGGAGAAAGTGGTTGAAGGGTATGTTACTGGAGCTTTGAGGAATCTTTGTGGCGTTGATGATAGTTATTGGAGACTGACACTAGAGGGTAGTGGTGTAGACATAGTCGTGTCTCTTTTGTCATCTGATAACCCTCATTCTCAAGCAAATGCTGCTTCTCTGCTGGCTCGTCTAGTTCTGTCCTTTTGTGATAGCATCCAGAAAATATTAAATTCTGGAGTTGTCAAGTCTCTGATACAGCTTTTGGAACAGAAAAATGATATCAATGTTCGTGCTAGTGCAGCAGATGCTTTGGAAGCTCTTTCATCAAAATCCGATGAGGCTAAGAAATGTGTCAAAGAGGCAGGAGGTGTTCATGCTCTCATTGAAGCCATTGTTGCTCCATCGAAAGAGTGTATGCAGGGAAAACATGGACAATCTCTACAAGAACATGCAACTGGAGCTTTAGCAAATGTGTTTGGTGGGATGCGCCATTTGATTATATATCTTGGAGAAGTATCACAATCCCCACGTCTAACGGAACCAATTGGTGATGTAATTGGAGCCCTTGCCTATGCTCTAATGATTTTCAAACAACCAGAGAGTTCGGAGAAGATATTTTATCCAAGCGTGACAGAGAGCATTTTGGTAAAGTTACTAAAGCCTCGTGACACAAAGTTAATCCAAGAACGGATCTTAGAGGCTATGGCGAGCTTGTACGGAAACAGTAGTCTATCGTGTTACCTAGATGATGCAGAAGCTAAGAGAGTTCTTATCGCTCTCATAACCATGGCTTCTGCTGATGTACGAGAGCGTCTGATAATTTGCTTGTCTGGCTTATGCCATGACAAAGTTGGAATTTGGGAGGCGATTGGAAAGAGAGAAGGAATCCAGTTATTTATATCATTTCTAGGTTTGTCTAGTGAGCAACACCAAGAGTATGCTGTTGAAATGTTGAAAATTTTGACGGCTCAGGTGGATGATAGTAAATGGGCTGTAACAGCAGCCGGGGGGATTCCTCCACTTGTCCAGTTGCTCGAGACTGGATCTCAGAAGGCCAAGGAAGATGCTGCCTGCATTCTCTGGAATTTGTGTTGTCACAGTGAGGAAATCCGTGATTGTGTTGAAAGAGCTGGTGGTATTCCAGCATTCTTGTGGCTTCTGAAGACTGGTGGACCAAATTCCCAGGACACATCTGCAAAGACACTTGTGAAGCTTGTCCATACAGCTGATCCTGCCACAGTTAATCAGTTGTTGGCTTTACTTCTGGGAGATGATCCAACTTCAAAGATTCATGTAATAAAAGTATTGGGTCATGTGCTCTCAAAAGCTTCACAAGAGGATCTTGTTCATAGAGGATGTGCCGCTAACAAAGGACTGAGGTCCCTTGTCGAGTCCCTAACATCTTCCAGGGAAGAAACAAAGGAGCATACAGCTTCAGTTTTAGCTGATCTGTTCAGCTCAAGACAAGATATCTGTGGTCATCTTGCGACGGATGACATTATTAATCCCTGGATCAAGCTGCTTACAAACAACACCCAGAATGTGGCCAAACAGGTGGCTAGGGCTTTAGACGCACTGTCCCGCCCGGTTAAGAAAAATAATAATAAAAAGAAGTCTTACATTGCAGAAGGAGATATTAAGTCACTCATAAAATTGGCTAAGAACTCTTCCATTGAGTCTGCAGAAAATGCGGTTTCTGCCCTCGCAAATCTTCTGTCTGATCCGGATATCGCTGCAGAAGCACTAGCTGAAGATGTTGTTTCAGCTTTCACAAGAATTTTGGCTGATGGATCTCCAGAGGGTAAGAGAAATGCGTCACGGGCACTTCATCAGTTACTTAAGAACTTTCCAGTTTGTGATGTGCTAAAGGGAAGTGCTCAGTGCCGTTTTGCTATACTTTCGCTCGTTGATTCTCTAAAATCAATTGATGTGGATAGCCCAGATGCTTTCAACATATTAGAAGTAGTTGCGCTCTTGGCAAAGACTAAGAGTGGGGTGAATTTCTCTTATCCTCCATGGACTGCCCTTGCCGAAGTGCCTTCAAGCCTGGAGACCCTTGTGCAATGCCTTACTGAAGGCCATACTCTTGTGCAAGATAAGGCAATAGAAGTTTTGTCCAGGCTTTGCTCTGATCAACAGTTTCTGCTCAGTGAACTTATAGTTTCAAGACCCAAGTCAATGGGGGTTCTGGCTGATAGAATAGTGAATGCATCCAGCTTAGAAGTGAGAGTTGGGGGGACGGCGCTGCTCTTATGTGCTGCAAAGGAAAAGAAGCAGCTGATCACAGAGACACTTGATCAGTCTGGTTTTTCAAAACTCTTGTTACATGCCCTCGTTGATATGATAAAGCACAATTCTACATGCTTTTCTCTAGAGACTGAAGTCCAGACACCTAAAGGTTTTTTGGAAAAAAAAGTTTTCCAGGATACAGGTAGTTTTTATTTTCCTGATCCAGCTAAAATCTTGGGTGGTACAGTCGCATTGTGGCTGCTATGCATACTCACTTCCGTTGATGCTAAGTCAAAGGTCATTGTTATGGAAGCTGGCGGACTTGAGGTGCTCTTGGGGAAGCTTGCTAGGTATACTTCCAGTCCTCAGGTAAATGTTTCTTTCTCGGACATCAAAAAATTATATGCTTCCTCATGTTTATTGGTTATGGGTATCCTACAGGGTACCTTCGTTGAGAATAAAATAAATAAGCCAACTTCTGAGTTGAGTTGTACAACTTTGCGGGGCGGGGTTTGGCTTTTAGGACCTTCTGTTAGTTAAGAGGTTCTGTTAAAGTAAATCTCACTTATTTATATCGTTACAGACTTGTCAAGCATGAATTGTGCATTTTGGTTTTGAATCACACTGCTCAATTTGTCTTAGGCTTGACTTGATTCTTACTTTTTTGTGGCAGAGATGCCTTGTATGATGAATTTTCCCCCTTGAAAGTAATCTTGAGCTAAACTATTTTACCAGGCTGAATTTGAGGATTCAGAAGGCATTTGGATTAGTGCTCTCCTCCTGGCTATTATGTTCCAGGATGACAATGTGTCCTTTTCTTCAACGACAATGCGGATCATTCCAACACTTGCAGTTTTGCTAGGATCTGATGAACTGGTAGATCGGTATTTCGCTGCCCACGCAATGGCTAGTCTTGTTTGTACTAGGAACAGAGGAATAGATCTGACAATTGCAAATTCAGGTGCTGTTTCTGGGATAATAAACCTTCTTGGCTATGTGGAATCGGACATACTGAACTTGGTTGCTTTGGCAAATGAATTTTCTCTGGTGAAAGAGCCTGATCAAGTTATTCTTCAACACCTTTTTGAAATTGAAGATGTGAGGCTTGGCTCCACTGCACGCAAATCTATCCCACTACTTGTCGATCTCTTAAGGCCAATTCCAGATAGGCCTGGAGCCCCTCAGTTTGCTGTCCAAATCCTGATTCGCATTGCTGATGGAAGTGACACAAATAAATTACTAATGGCTGAAGCTGGAGCCGTTGAAGCTTTAACAAAGTACCTTTCGCTTAGTCCTCAAGATTCAACTGAGTACGCCATATCTGAATTGCTTAGGGTATTATTTAGCAACCATGAGCTTAGACAAAACGAAATGGCACTAAGTTCCTTGAATCAGCTTATCGCAGTACTGCGGCTAGGTTCAAGAAGTGCAAGATACAGCGCAGCTGGGGCTCTGAATGAACTATTTGAAGCTGAAAACATAAGAAATTCTGAAATCGCCTGCCAGGCTGTTCAACCACTAATGGACATATTCGGTACTGTATCAGAAAGTGAGCAAGAGGTAGCTCTCTCTGCATTGATCAAACTAAGCTCAGGAAATACTTCGAATACAGCTCTTCTGATTGATGTGGAAGGAAGTCTGCTGGAAAACGTGATCAAAATCTTATCATCTGCTTCTGCTTCAGAGGAGTTAAAGATAAATGCTGCCAGACTTTGTTCTGTTGTTTTCTTGAATAAAAACATCAGAACAAGTCCATCCGCATCCGGATGCATGAAGCCTTTGATAACACTTATGCAGTCTGAAAGAAGTGCAGCAGTTGAAGCAGCAATTTGTGCTATTAAGATATTATTGGATGACGAGCAACATTTAGAACTAGCAGCCGCACATAACATTCAAGAGCTTCTTGTTGGCTTGGTTTCCGGAAGAAATTACGTTATTATTGAGGCTAGCTTATCAGCTCTCATTAAGTTGGGGAAAGACAGAGTACCACGCAAGTTGGACATGGTGGAAGCTGGAATAATTGAGCGATGTCTTGAGCTACTACCTGGAGCCTCGAGTTCGTTATGTTCTGCTGTTGCAGAGCTGCTTCGAATTTTAACAAATAGTGGAGTAATTGCGAGAAGACCAGATGTTGCAAAAACTGTTGAGCCTCTATTCGCGGTCTTGCTCCGGTCAGACTTGACCTTATGGGGGCAACATAGTGCCCTGCAAGCACTTGTAAACATATTGGAAAAACAGCAAAGCCTTGAAGCTTTTAGTTTTACACCCAGTGAAGCCATCGTGCCGCTGATTTCCTTTTTAGAATCTTCATCCCAAGCTATCCAGCAGCTTGGAGCAGAACTGCTGAGCCATTTTCTTACAATGGAAGATTTCCAGCAAGACATCACAACACAGAGTGCTGTTGTCCCTCTGGTCCGGCTTGCAGGAATTGGAATACTGAGCCTGCAGGAAACTGCGATAAAGGCGTTGGAGAAGATATCTGCTAGCTGGCCTAAGGCTGTTCTTGATGCTGGAGGTATTTTTGAGCTATCCAAGGTTATTCTTCAGGAAGATCCTCAGCCCCCTCTTGATCTATGGGAGTCAGCTGCTTTTGTTCTTTCCAACATTCTGCAGTATGATGCAGAATGCTTTTTCAGAGTTGAACTGCCAGTTTTGGTAAAATTATTGTTCTCGACAATTGAAGGCACAGTATTACTGGCTCTTAAAGCATTGATGCTTCATGAGAAGAACGATGCTTCAAGCACAGTACAAATGGCTGAGCTTGGCGCAATCGATGCATTGCTGGACCTCCTGAGATCTCATCAATGCGAGGAAGAGTCGGGAAGCTTACTTGAAGTAATATTCAACAATCCGAGAGTAAGAGAGTTGAAGTTATGTAAATATGCAATAGCACCACTATCTCAATATCTGTTGGACCCTCAGACAAGATCAGAACCTGGTAGGCTTCTTGCTGCTCTGGCACTTGGGGATCTTTCTCAGCATGAAGGGCTTTCTAGATCCAGTGGTTCTGTTTCCGCTTGTCGGGCACTCATTAGCGTGCTAGAAGAACAACCAACAGAAGAAATGAAAGTGGTGGCCATCTGTGCGTTGCAGAATTTTGTGATGAATAGTAGAACGAATAGACGAGCTGTCGCAGAGGCTGGTGGCGTATTATTAATTCAGGAGCTACTGCTCTCTTGCAATGCAGAAGTTTCTGGGCAGGCTGCACTAATGGTCAAATTTTTGTTTTCCAACCACACACTCCAAGAATATGTCTCGAATGAGCTTATAAGATCACTAACAGGTACTTTATTCAATTGAAGTTATACTAATATTATGTCCCTGTCACTCTAGCACTAAACTTTTTATATTCTGATTATATTTTTTGTCCTTATCTTCAACTGTTTGACATATCATGGTTGTGAACAGCTGCACTTGAGAGAGGCTTGTGGTCTACAGCAACTATAAATATCGAAGTTTTGAGAACCTTAAATGTGATTTTCTCCAATTTTCCTAAGCTCCGTGCCTCAGAAGCTGCTACTTTCTGCATCCCTCATTTGGTAGGGGCCCTCAAATCTGGTGTTGAAGACGTCCAGGGATTAGTATTGGATATTCTTTACTTGCTAAGGCACTCCTGGACGAATATGTCTTTAGATGTTGCAAAGTCCCAAGCCATGATTGCAGCTGAAGCAATTCCCGTCCTGCAAATGCTGATGAAAACATGCCCTCCTAGGTTCCACGACAAGGCAGACAGCTTATTGCACTGCTTACCAGGTTGCTTAACAGTGAACGTCATGCGTGCCAATAACTTAAAGCAGTCCATGGCAACCACAAACGCCTTTTGTCAATTAACAATAGGAAACTGCCCTCCACGGCAAACTAAGGTAAAGCAAACCCATCCAAGGAGAATATTGCACACTCCCATCATTGCCAAAAACTTTTTCTTTGTATCATTGGGTTTTTGTCTCTTTTTCTGTAGGTCGTTAGCAATAGCACAACTCCTGAATGGAAAGAAGGCTTTACTTGGGCATTTGATGTTCCCCCCAAAGGACAAAAGCTTCACATCATATGCAAGAGCAAAAGCACATTTGGAAAGGTAACATTGTAAAAATGAGCCACACTGTTCAAATTGCAGAGTTGGGATTCAATAAAGATCTTCAACATGTATTGTCTTAATTGGTCTTTGTCTAACACAACACATTCCTTGTCTGCAGACAACTCTAGGCCGTGTTACTATCCAAATCGACAAAGTCGTGACAGAAGGAGAGTACAGTGGATCCCTAAGCCTGAATCATGAAAACAGCAAAGATACTTCTTCCAGATCACTCGACATTGAGATTGCATGGTCCAATAGGACAACGGATGAGACTCATTGAGAAAACAAACTACTCAATCTTCACAAGCACAATGCACTTGGTCAAGGGAAGACTTAATCTGTCTAATGGCTGCATTTTGGTAGTAGAAGAAGGAAAGCAAACTCTGCAGCAGATGTATAGCAATACGTGTATATGAGTAATGAGTATGGTGTGTGAAAAGGAACGTAGAAGCAAAGAGTTCCTGCCTAGCAAGAAAGAAAGTCTTATTGTATAGGTTGTTTCTCTTCTTTTTTTGGTCTGCGATCTTCGGTATTTGTCAGTTTGTTCACAAAAATTCTTTCGCTCGGGGATCAACTAAGCAGCACGAAGTGCTCTGATTCCTGTAGCGATGTTTAAGTTATTTTACCTTGATTTTGTCTGGGTTCATTCATAGTTAGACACGACCACAAGATCATAACATATTTTGGTCAAGAAACTGAAAATTTCAAATGCAATGAGATGAGAGGATGACAAGGTGGCATTGAAACTCTTCATAGGAAATTTAAAAGCAAGGCTTTGGTCACATACGCCATAAAATGTACAGAGACTATCAGGAAAACATCACTGAGATAAAATATTCTGGCGGTTTGTTAAGGTGGCGAGCTACTGCGGGTTCCAAAATGGTAAAAACATGGTTTATTTTGCTGCATCAACAATGATAGACCGGGCATGTGTGAACGTAGAAATGATAGCTCCAAGCTGCAGTTTGTCGTTGCACCCAAAACTCAATCTGTACCTATAAACAGTAAAGCGACCGAAATTACGAAAACAATGTGGATAATACAAGCTTAAATACTCTACTCCAGGCAATCAGAATTTTCAGTTTAAAATGCAAAAGATACTAACTCGATGTCAGCCAAATCGTTTATCAGTTGAACGCTGACATGTGAAGGCATCTTGATTTTTAAAACAAACCTGATGGAGAAACAAAAGTCAGTTTACAGACGTACGGATAAAACAGCAGTAGAAGCAGCAACCAAGTATGTCACTCACATGGTAACCTCTCTGACGATATCAACAATGGCAAGTCCTTTTCTCGTTTTAATTTCTGAAATGTCTGCAGGGTGAAGTAATAATCAGGAGTCAGGACCATGGAAATATCAGTTATGGTTCAATACTTTTATAGCTCTCAGAAATGATATAGTACTTTTGTAGCACTCATCAAATGGTTTATTCAGAAGCCAGTGAGATATCTGCTCAATGTCCTTGGGCAATGGGTTTCCGGTGCAGAGGTAAACCTCTTCCTCTGTAATTTTCTTTGACTCTTTCTCTGTAATTTCCTTTGACGCCATATGCGTTGACTGCCCAACCAATAAATCCGTTAGAAATTTTTACAGATCCATTCATAGTGATTGACATGATTTAGATTTACAATTGAAGATTAAGAGACAGAACCAAAACGAAATATTACAGAACCTGCAAAATGTTCAATGCTTTTCTCATGTCTCCATTGCTCAGCCGTACAAGAGCTGCCAAACCACAATCACTAACACCAAGCCTAGTCCAATTTTAAAAAGGAAGCACAAAACAAAGGGTTAAAAAAACATATAATGAAGAGGGAGGATGAAGAAAACACAATAAGAAAGTTTACAAGACCGAAATAGCTATAATTCTCACCCTTCAGCTTCTATTACATGTTTCAGACGTTGACTCACATGAAGAGGATCAAGAGGAGCAAATCTAAATCGAGTACATCTCGACTGCAAAGCTGGGATGATCTTATTGACATGGTTTCCAATGAGGGCAAACCTAGTACTCTTTGTGTATTTCTCAATAACTTGCAAAATTTAAGAAAATAAGCATGCCAAAGATGTTAGTACCATGCTTAAGCAAAATAACCGAGAGAGCTAGGAACACAAGGTTTTACCTCTACGCAAGGCAAACTGAGCATCTTTTGTCATGGCATCTGCTTCATCTAGCAGAACCAACTTCACCGAAGATTTTCCTCTACAATCATGAATTTTAAATTTTTATATCCACACCAAACTTGTTAAACACAAAGATATGCTATATATATAGCATGGTGCTACAGTTACACATAGCTCATGCCATCACAATGCATTCGATATTATTGAGTAATAAAAGCCAGTTTTGAGGTATCTAAACTCTTATTATAATGATAAACAAATTAACCACGAAAATCATAAGGAAAGAAGGAATCATGATAGGATACTCACAAAGAGAAGCTCTGCGTGCTAGCGAAATCCTGAATCTGCTGCCTTACAACATCAATTCCTCTATCATCTGATGCGTTCAGTTCAAGAATCATATTACGGTACTTGGGTCCATATAGTTTCCGGGCGACGGCTAGAATGGTGGATGTTTTGCCTGTACCGGGAGGACCATACAAGAGAAGATGGGGCAATTTGTTCTCATTGGTCAGCCTATCAACTGTTTTAAAAACAACAACAAAACCTTCAGTGAGCATATAGGTAAGAAGCTATAACATGCATTAGCCTCTCAATCCAACCAAGAGAAGAAACTGGCATAGACAAATATGAACCTCGTTACAAGATAGTTTAATAGACTTTGTAGAAACAACATCACTTTCAATTCACTAAGCATAATCAGAGGCACACAATTTTTCTTTCAAATACTTTCTTAATTAGAAAAATACCCAAAAATATAGAAAACTGTAAATACTAAATCCCTAAACCCTAGGGTATGGAAATAGAGGGAGAGAGTGTATGGAAATAAAGTTCAATTACTCGTATCAATAATGTCACGATGTGCAGCGACGTCATCGAGCGACTGAGGTCGGTACTTCTCAACCCAAGGCGTCGCCTTACTCTGCGGCGGAGCACCGAATCCGGCGACATCTTTGCCCTTGTTAATCGGCTTGCGAGGCTGAATTTCGTCTACGTCAATGTCCATCGCCGACGTTATCTCAGTCATCTTCGCCGCCGTATAAGAAATTGCTTCAGAATCTATCTCGCTCAGCCCTAATTTCACTCTCTCCCGCTGATGGCGCCAAAACCCTCTAGGC
This sequence comes from Arabidopsis lyrata subsp. lyrata, assembly GCF_000004255.2. NCBI lineage: Eukaryota > Viridiplantae > Streptophyta > Magnoliopsida > Brassicales > Brassicaceae > Arabidopsis > Arabidopsis lyrata. The sequence continues at coordinate 17,659,500 of NW_003302554.1, forward strand.
TATAGCTTTTAAGGTTTCCTTCCGCCATTTTCTCTACCTTCGTTATGGAATTCCCACTTTACCCCCAAGAAATGAAGATTGTGCTGGGGCTATTTTCGTCAAAAGCTTCCGGTTACATATATAATTTCTACAGAACAAAACACTCGCACAAGTGAAAATTTCTGAATCTGCTTGCATTTTTGCTCTTCAAGAACAAAAAAAGTTTTTTTTTTGGATTGATTACATCTGATGACATAGACAAGGGGTATATATATATATATTCACAAAATATTTCCTTGTTTCTATGATAACAACAAAACCAAAAACCTCACTTAAAAGAACTCTTCTCTGTGTCAAAGCTCTCCATCTGAGACCAAGTTCTTGTTCTTAGAAGACTCACTTCCTGAGAAAAGCTCTTTTATCAAACCAAATCCTCTTGGATAAGCTTCCTCTGACAGATCTCCTTCATAGTAGTCATTCACACTGTTAACAGAATAGTTCAGAGGCCAAAAACACAAAACAAGAAGAAAACGATACAAATGATATATATCAAAAAGAGGTGAATAAAGGTTCAGACTTTGGAATTTTGTCACAGTCTGAAGAAATCCATCCAATCCTCTGCTTCTCATTGTCATAGATCACCATTATCCCTTGGAAAGATATGTCTATCACACACATAGACACGAGATATTGTTGTCTAGTTATGAACAAAAGAAACCCCAGAAACAACAATTATCGCAAACTTAGTACATCTATTTACTTACCTCCAACGATATTGTAGCTGTCGAGCCCGACTTCAGTTCCGTTCAGAATACCCAAACATACATTTCCTTTTTCCTAAGAAAACAAATCAGAAGAAACAGACTTCTCAGCCATGGATTTTTATGGAGATACTACAAGTCATATCTAGTCAGTATATACGTGACTTACAGTGATAATGAGATACGACTCAGGTGGAACCTGAAATAGCTGACCATTCTTTTGATACCCAAATCGTAAAGTAATAGTCTTGAAGTATTTCTTGACCTCATCAAGTGACTTCAAAGGTTTTTTGCCTTTCCAGCAGACCGGTAAGCTTTTATCATCTTTTGTGTCCGTCAAAGGCTTCCCATTCAAGTCTTTTCTTATCTGTAAATGCACACCAAATTAATCATAAAAGAGTGGTAAAACACAAACGGTGAAGCTAATCTTTTTTTTCCAGAGAAGAATTTGTCCCATACAAGATCGAGAATCGCTTGGTATGCTTCGGCGTTGAAGTAAGTGTACGAGCTTCCACTATCGAAAACTACGTTAATGCCTTTGACACCTGTGGTCTTGTCGTTAAAGAGAAGCTCTGCTGGTCCAGTCATGTAGTTTTTACTAAAGAAAAAAGTCGCACCATGAGTTTCAATTTCTGGCAACTATAAAAGTGTGAGTAAACAAGTGGCAGCTATAAAGAATATAATGCTCAAAGATTGCTCACCTAGCTGAATTAGTAGCCAATGAAGTCCATGTAACTCCAGAAGAAGGAACAAGCTCATCTCCAATAGAGAGAAAGCCTTTACCAGTATGACTTAAGCAATGCACAATCACATTCTTCGTTATCCCCAAGGACTTAAGCTGAGTTGAGATGCCTACTTTCCCTCTTCCCAGGCCAAGGATTCCCGCTGTTGGAGGAGGAGGGTGTGGACCAGGATTCTGCTGATCATACCCACATCTAAAAGAGAAATTGATTCCAAAATCAGGAACTTGTACAACCGCGAATTTAGTGTTTTTCTTTTCTAATGTGTTTAAAAAAGGTAGAAGAAAACTAACCCAAATGTCAAATGAGGATTCATAATGGAGCCATTTGCGAGTTTTAGAGGAAACTCATCAGTTACAAGTGCACCAATAGATGATGCATGGTCGGAGTATCCGATTTCATAGTCACATTGATCCTCAGGGTCATCACAAGGTCTATTCTGGGTAAGGTCGAGGCCAGAACACAAGAGGTGTGAACAAGGCAAAGTGTTGTGATTGGGCTTGTACTGCTTAGCACGAGGCTGAGAAGAAAGAGATAAATAAATTCTAAGATAGAAAAGACCCTTAGCTTATTATGTCACACACTAAAGCATATCAACGCTTACCTTTGTGCAACCGTTGCACGGTGCATCACACTGAACCCAAGTCAGGTCACTGCCAGTGTCAATGTCCAAGTCAAAGAGCTTAGGTGGGTTGCCGATGTTAAGCAACACATAATAGTACCTGCAAAGAAGAAGTAGATGATTACTTCATCAATCAAATTGGGCGTTTTCAATACAAGGGAGTATCAGAATCAACATTGCCCCAAATCTTCAATTCGTGAAAGTAGCAAGCTTTGAAATCTCAAAGATCAATAGAACGAAGAATTCACATCAAAGTTCTCTTGAAATAGATTACAAGTGAAGAGTTCCCACAGAGCCACAAAGTATCCGCACCAATTCAAAATCCAGACATGAGTCAACACAAAGAAAGTAGCAAGAAACAGAGAAATTGAAACAAAAAGATGTGAAATTTGGCACTTACCCAAGAGGATACACATTCCCGGAGACAGGAAACACGACGGAGGAGCCAAGTCGACGATTCTGTAACTTCACTTGTTGAGCCGACGAGTCTTTGGTAGTAGCATCAGAGGGTTGAAAGCGAGCACAGAGGAGGAACACATAGAAGACGAAGACTAAGAAGAAGAAGTGAAGGTTTCTTGCCTCCTGTTTCGGATTCATCTCCTTTTTTTTTGGCCCCAAGAAAGCGAAACCAAATCCCCAAAAAGGTTTCTTTTTTGACACAGGGCAACAAAAAGGAGGGCTCCTTTCTTTGTAGAAATTGCTGCTTCCTAATAACAAAAAGGTTTATTTGTTTATATATATCTCTGACTCTCTCTCTCACACAACAATTTCTTGCAACTTACAACAGAGGTTTCTTTGAGTTCCCGTAAGCTAAATTGAGAAACTTGGCATTTGGCTAATCGAAGCTCAACGCCCAACTCTCACTACACTTGGCGTATAAAGCACGCGCCAACCAGGATTGATTAAAAGGCCTAACGAACTTCAAATGTATAAGGCCCAATATACTCGGCCCATAACTATTCAGATGTCAGGCGCGTGAGGTTCAGCTGATAAGAAATCATTATCCAGTTATGAGTGGGTGACTCCAAATAGATCCAACTGGCAACGCATTATTGACACGTGTCTTTTTTAATTCTCTCTTCCGGCGCTTTCTCTCCGCCGTGACAATGGCTGTTTCTCTCTCCGCCGCCTCTCACTTACTCTGTTCCTCCACCAGAGTATCTCTTTTCCCCGCCGTCACCTCCTCCTCGTCCCCTGTCGTTGCTCTTTCTTCCTCTGCATCGCCACATTCTCTGTCTTCTCTTCGAAGCGTCGCGTCTTCTTCTCTGTTTCCTTGCACCACCTCCTTCGTTCTTCAGGTATTCTTCCTTCAGTTGCGAGATTCATACTTTTGTAAATTTCTCTCTGAACATAACATTTTCTGTTGATTTTAGAGAAAACATCCGATCAATGGGACGAGCACGAGGATGGTTTCACCAAAATGTGCGGCTTCTGATGCAGCTCAATTGAGAAGCGCTAAAGAAGATATCAAAGTTCTTCTCCGGACTAAGTTTTGTCATCCCATTTTGGTAAAGTATCTTTCTCTTCTTTTGCAGCTGGATCACGATTCTACGGCATTGGTACTACAGATATTGGAGGAAGAGAATTGAATTTTGTGAGTCATGTTGCTTTGTGTTTGACAAGGGTAACATGTTTCAATGCAGGTTAGATTGGGATGGCACGATGCTGGTACATATAACAAGAACATTGAGGAGTGGCCACAGAGAGGTGGAGCTAATGGAAGTCTTAGGTTTGAGGCTGAGCTTAAGCATGCTGCAAATGCCGGTACTGTTTCCAACACAATTCACCTGCGTTGTGGGCTTGAGACTTTGTTTTTGGTCTTTATATTCTACTTTTGACTTTTCCAGGTCTGCTTAATGCTTTAAAGCTTATTCAGCCTATCAAAGACAAGTATCCTAACATCTCTTATGCGGACTTATTCCAGTTAGCTAGTGCCACTGCAGTAGAGGTTCTGAAATCCTGATGAAATTATGTTGGGCTTGGCTTAGCAGGAAACTACGTAGGTCTAAAAACTTTACTGCTTTTAACTTCAGGAGGCTGGTGGTCCTGAAATCCCGATGAAATATGGGAGAGTTGATGTCGTAGCACCTGAACAGTGTCCAGAAGAAGGAAGACTCCCTGGTTAACTAATCCTTTCCATTGTCTGTTTCATGGCTTCAATGAGTTTGTTTCAGATTCTATTATGGACTAATTAAGTTAACGAGGTCATATGTGCTGTGTTTTAGATGCTGGACCTCCCTCACCAGCTGATCATTTGAGAGATGTATTTTACAGAATGGGACTAGATGACAAGGTGGTTTTGATTCTGTTCCATGTCAAACATGAATATTCTCAATTTCTGACAGTCGAGGTTGTTTTGTCAAGCAGGAAATAGTTGCCTTGTCTGGTGCACATACCTTAGGAAGAGCCAGACCAGACCGTAGCGGTTGGGGAAAACCTGAGACAAAGTACACGGTATAATAAACGACAAAATGAACTCCCTTATGTTGTTGTTGCAATGATAGTGTAGAGATGTTATGGAAACGTTCAACATGGCAGAAAACTGGACCAGGAGAAGCAGGAGGACAGTCATGGACAGTGAAATGGCTTAAGTTCGACAATTCTTACTTCAAGGTCTAACTCTCTATCTTTCTTAGTAACTTGGTTTGAGACTGAAGAAGAGTTTTCTGAATCATTGACTTCTATGACTTTGCAGGATATCAAAGAAAAGAGGGATGAAGATCTTCTGGTGTTACCCACTGATGCTGTACTATTCGAAGATCCTTCATTCAAGGTATAAAGTATAAACAACAGTGATTGCTAGAAAGATGCCTCAGAAGTAGTAGTTCAGTGTTAATTAAGAGGAAATGTTTTCAAAAAAATCTGTTTTACAGAACTATGCGGAGAAGTATGCTGAAGATCCGGCTGCATTTTTCAAGGATTACGCTGAAGCTCATGCCAAGCTCAGCAATCTCGGCGCAAAATTTGATCCTCCCGAGGTACAAGGAAAGAGAGAAAATCTAATCTCTTCGCACTTGTGTTAACCTTTATGAACCATTCGTTAAAATCCAGTTCAGTGACTTAAACCATATAGTCTAAAACAGCTAATGTGTTACTACAATACTAAACAGGGCATTATCATTGACAACGCTCCAGAGAAGTTTGTAGCTGCGAAGTATTCCACGGGAAAGGTTTGTCCTTTCTAAACAAAAATGTGTTTGTGTAGCTTATTCTAATATACATGTTGAGGAAACGAGTCTTGTTTTTAATTTTCCAGTAATATTTTGCAGAAGGAGCTTTCGGATTCGATGAAAAAGAAGATAAGAGCAGAGTATGAAGCAATTGGAGGAAGCCCAGATAAGCCATTACCCACAAATTACTTCCTTAACATCATAATTGCCATTGGCGTTTTGGTCCTCTTGTCCACTCTCTTTGGTGGTAATAACAATTCCGATTTCTCTGGTTTCTAATTGACAAATTAGAAAAATTGTATATTTCGATTTCTCTTACGTATATACATAATCACGTGGTGATCAAATATCTTTGCAAACAAACACATCATTGTTATAGTTTGCTTGAATAAAATCACCTTTAATAACATTGTTTATTTGGTGGTTTTAGATTTTGGGATTAGTGTGAGTTTTTCAAAATAAAGTGTGTGAATCACTACTACGCCTTTGCACGAATAGATTCGAACATTAAAATAAGGTTTGGTTGGTGTTAGTTAATCTTTTTTGAGATTCATTAAAGATTCTTCTCTTTTTGGATACTAAAAAAAGATAAGTCTTCTCTCTTGAATTAGGTTAACCATCGTACTTGTTTCTATATCTATACAAACAAAGGTGATTATTTTTTTCATGAACCGATTTAGAGAACTTTTTCAACACCACGTGTGACATAGTAGACGTGCATAGTTATGCTTGATCGATCCTTTTTTTTTTCAAGAATTTTAATGAAGACTAATACTCCCTCTGTTTCACAAAAAGTGTCATTTTAACACATTTCACACAAATTAAGAAATCATTGAATTATACATATATGCCCCTATTTAATAAGTGATTAATGATTTAAATTCAATGAAAATTAGCTTTAAGTTAAGGGTAAATTAGGAAATTTTGTGTAAAAGTCACATTGAAAATGTAGAATGACACTCTTTGTGAAACAAAAATAAAACTCTAGAATGACACTCTTTATGAACAGAGGGAGTATTTAGTTGTTGGGAAAAATGAATGTTTACTTTACAACAACCAACTTTGAAATATTAAATTCTGAATCTAGAAAGATGTATGAATTTTGGTTGGTATGGAAAATGATGTTTTCTTCTTCTAGTGACGCAAGAATGCTTACGATGAGCCGATGGGATTGGTCAGACTCAATCAATCCCATTGTTCCAATCGATATTTGAAACTTTTTCTTCTTTTTCTTTTGTATACAATGATTGAGTTCTTATTTCCTCTGCTTTTTTTTATGACGAAATTAATTTCATCATAGTATATGGCAATCATGTAACTAGAATATTGATATTGAGGATATAAACCATGCTATGGATTTGGGCGTTTGAAGTGCATGTGAGCTCGATTTTGGCAGCACATGTCCTACTTTTTCATCCAATAGTCTTAATGTCTCTCATCATGATATAGATGCATTATTTTGTTACAAATGCATGTGGGATATTTCATTATGAGCTCGATTATGGGATTTGATTTGAACATGAAAAGATATGTCATTATTTGAAGTTAGTTTCATTACTTTTTACAAAAATGGTTATTTTGGATGTTTTTCAATAGGAGAAAGAAAGTAAGAAGAGAGGGACAATCAACGACATTAGGATATGGGGGCAATGTGCAATTTATTAAGAGAACTTTTTTACGGTTGTTGTGTGCACAAAAATAGAAATAATGGCAAAATTGGTAGGGACCAAAACTAAACAAATCTTAATATTGGGGGAAAATGGTAAAAACAAACTAAATTCCCGCGTCATTGTGAAAAAGACAAATACACGTCTTCTTCTTCGTTCTCAAGTCTCTCCCGGTGAATTGTGAAGACTGAAGAATGTCAGATATTAAAAAAAAAGTGTGTCTTTTTCATATAGTATAGTTTTTTCTTTCCTCGTCGCGGCCACTTTCTTCTTCCCCAATTCAATTCGCAATAAATATTTTGCCCAGATCCCCTAGCTTTCTTCGCACATCTTTATCCATTAAATTTAGTAAAAAAGTTGAAAATTTAATTGCAAGACGACGACTTTGAAATTTCCTATCTTTTTCTGTTTTCTTTCACTTGTCTCTCTTCCCTCTGATTCGTGTTTTCACGTTTTCATATAAATCAGCAATCAGCAATCACTCTCATATAAAACTCGTTTTTACATTCTTACAAAAATTATTCTTCAAAAATCACAATTTTGCTCTGTTCCTTCCCAAAAAAGTAGACTTTGCTCTGTTTCTTCAAAAAAAAAAAAAGGTAAACTTTGCTCTGTTCCTTCCATGTCCGATGATGATCGGAGTGGAAGAAGAATGAGATTTGAAACAAACGTCTAGAGTTCCGACGAAGACGTTATGGGTTGCGGAGGATCAAAAGTAGATAATCAACCAATTGTGATTCTCTGTAGAGAACGGAGGGAACTGATTAAAGCGGCGTCGTATAATCGCTCTGCTCTCGCCGTCGCTCACCTAACTTATTTCCAGTCTCTCTCCGACGTCGGCGAAGCTATTCAACGTTTCGTTGACGAAGAAGTCGCAGCTGGTTTTTCGTCGTCTTCTTCGCCGGATTCTCCAGTTCTTACACTTCCGTCCGACGAAGGAAAGCCGAAGAAACACAAGAGGATCTCTCCATCTTCAACCACCTCGATTTCTCATTCCGTCATCGAAGAAGAAGATACTGATGATTCTCATTTGCATCTAAGTTCCGGATCTGAATCCGAACCCGAATCAGAAGCTGGATCTAAGAATCATATCCAAATTACTACTAGCAGTCCAGAACCAGAACGGTCAACGGAAACATTTCCTTCCGGTTATCCAACAAACTATGCTCCACCGGTTTACCCACCCGGTTATCCACTCACTTACCCGCCCGGTTATTCACAGGGTTATCCGTCGGGTTATCCACCGGGTTACCCGAATTTCAGTGGTGAGAATCCATACGCAAATCGAGGCATGTATTTCATGAGGAAATCTGCGCCACAATCACGACCGTTCATCTTCCAACCGGAGAATCATCGAGTGGAGAACGCGCAATGGTCGTCGGATTCTGGATTTGGAAACACAGGAGTGCAACGGAGATCGCCGTCTCCGTTACCTCCTCCGTCACCGCCTACGGTTTCAACTTGGGATTTCTTGAATGTTTTTGATACCTATGATTATAGCAACGCCCGTTCTCGTGCTTCGGGATATTATCCGATGGGAATGGCGTCAATCTCAAGCAGTCCTGATTCCAAGGAAGTTAGAGAAAGAGAAGGAATTCCTGAGCTGGAAGAAGTAACAGAGCAAGAGCAAGTGTATAGACGTCCCAAGAGAACAGGATTGGAGAAGGTTAAAGAGCACAGAGACGAGCACAAGCACAACGTTTTTCCTGAGAGGAACATTAACAAAAGGGAAGAAACTTTAAGGGAAGTGCCAATGCCAGAACAAGTCACTGAGAGCTCCTTGGATTTAGAGACAATTTCGTCGTTTTCAGGAAGTGATGTGGAATCGGAGTTTCACTATGTTAATGGTGGTGAAGGAAAGAGCAGCATCAGTTCAATCAGTCACGGGACGGGGACAAAGAGCTCGAGAGAAGTAGAAGAACAGTATGGGAGGAAGAAAGGAGTGAGCTTTGAGTTGGAGGAAACAACGAGCACTTCGTCTTTTGATGTTGAATCTTCCAAGATAAGTAGCTTATCCAGTTTGTCGATCCATGCCACTAGGGATCTCAGAGAAGTTGTCAAGGAGATCAAGAGTGAGTTCGAGGTTGCTTCTTCTTGTGGGAAGGAGGTTGCTTTGTTACTTGAGGTCGGCAAGTTGCCTTACCAGCATAAAAACAATGGGGTTAAAGGTACAGTCTCTTAACTCATGTTTTGCTGGTCTACTATTCTGATTTTCTTAGATGATGGCTCGTTCCTTTTTGAAATCATCGGAAATAATATTTAGGAAATCATGATTCAGAATAAGCCATGATCATACATTTTGGAATCTAGTTTGCAGATTGCAGTTAGAATTTTTTAACCATGCCTTCAAATTTTGCAATGTCATGGTTTCAAAGCAATGCTGATAAACTTTAGTATAATGGTTATTTGATGAATTGTTAGACGTGCCGAGCTGGGAACTATATAAACTTTGATGTAATGGGAAATTATCTTGACTGAATAGGACTTTCTCCTGTCTTATGAACCTAAATGTTGGAAAACTCTAAATTCCAATATAATGGGAAGGTATCTTGATCTCTTCTTGGTAAATTATTGTGGTTTAGACTGATTTGCTTGGTGCTGGACTATGAACCGTGTATTATGTGCACACTGCTTTTTGGATGAAGGGTTGTTATTTTGCTGTTTTGTTTGGTGAAGTTTTAAATGAAACGTTTTGCTTTTCAGTTATCTTATCCAGGATCATGTATCTGGTAGCACCATCCACACGGTCATCGCACTCTCAGCCCAGACTATCAATACGTTTAACATCTAGGACACGGAAAATGGCGAAAGCATACAATGGACAAGATGTTAATGGAGGCTTCAATGGAAACCTCTCATCAACCTTGGAGAAACTGTATGCGTGGGAAAAGAAACTGTACAAAGAAGTCAAGGTAATAATATTTGTTTTTATATTTGATGCAGCTTTGTGTTTCTGAATCTCGAATGGGACTTTATATCACATCTAGATTCTTGCGTGCTGTTAAATTGTGATTTGCGTTTGATGGCAGGACGAAGAAAAGCTTCGTGCCATCTATGAGGAGAAGTGCAGGAGACTAAAAAAAATGGATAGTCATGGAGCAGAATCTATCAAGATCGATGCTACTCGGGCAGCCATTAGGAAGCTTCTGACCAAAATCGATGTCTGTATAAGATCTGTTGATTCTATTTCCAGCAGAATCCATAAACTTAGAGATGAAGAATTGCAGCCACAACTGACACAGTTAATTCACGGGTAAATCATCTTTCTATATTTTGACATTTATTTACAGATTAAGCTGTAAGAAAAAAAAAACTGATAGTTTGTGTTTTGAAGGTTGATAAGAATGTGGAGGTCAATGCTGAGGTGCCACCAGAAACAGTTTCAGGCGATCATGGAGAGCAAGGTTCGATCTCTAAAGGCGAACACAACCTTACAAAAAGACTCTGGCTCGACAGCAATTCTTGATCTAGAGATAGAGCTTAGAGAATGGTGCAGCAGCTTCAACGACTGGGTCAACAGCCAGAAATCATATGTCCAGTTTCTAAGTGGATGGCTCTCGAAATGCCTTCACTATGAACCCGAGGCAACCGATGACGGAATAGCTCCTTTCTCTCCTAGCCAGATCGGTGCACCGCCCATATTTATCATATGCAAAGATTGGCAAGAAGCAATGTGTAGAATATCTGGAGAGAATGTGACCAATGCAATGCAAGGTTTTGCTTCAAGCCTACACGAGCTATGGGAGAAACAAGAAGAAGAGCAAAGAGTAAGAGCGCAATTTGAGCAGCGAGATGCAGAGTCAGAGAGAAGTGTGGTTTCGAAAGGTCGGTCAGAGAGCGGGATATCGGCTTTGGATGATTTGAAAGTGGATTTAGATTCAATGAGGAAGAAGCTAGTAGAGGAAAGAGGAAAGCGTAAAGAAACCATTAAGCTTGTGAACAACACGTCCTCGAGTAGCTTGAAAGCTGGTTTAGTTCCCATTTTCGGGGCACTGAGAAAATTCACATCAGAAGTTGTGAAAGCTCATGAAATTGTTAGGCTTCAACATCCTCAGACCTCTTCGGCTTGAGTAGAGATTGTGGAGTTACCACTTACCACATTTTTGCACCGTTTTGAAGTTTCGTTACATATAGGTTTTATATAGAAGAAAATTGTTGTATAGATAAGTTCATATTCATTTATTGGTTGATTAGTTTGCTTTGTAGGCCGTTTTTAAATGGTGAAGAAGAAAATATCTAGTTTTTAAAAAATCAAACATCACAATTATGTTGAATTAGAAAGAATGTAAAATGATCGTTCCTGGTTGAGATTACAAGAATGCATACATTAGGATATTGAAATTTACAAGAGTATTGAGGATCTTCAAAAAGAAAATAGGATAAAGATATGTAGAATAATAGATTATTAGACTATGGTTAGGCATGATCTATGTCTATGAGACTATATATGATAGAGTTATCTTTAATGGCTAGAAATCAAACTAAGATCGATTATGAATTGGTCAACTATTGGTTCAGTTTTGAAAGAAGGAAAGAAAAACTACATACATGATCTACTGTGATATTCTGTATAACTTTACTTAAAAACATATATGATATTTAGAATTGAAAATCACAAATTGACAACCAAGGTAATGGTTTCAAACTATGCACAAGGTTGCAGGCAATGGTTTCAAACTCTTGACAAGTTGAAATGCATAAACTACAAAACTGTCAAGATTTGGATTCGTATTTAATAGTTTTGTGCATTTTGTTCACTATCACACAACTTAATAAATCATCAGTTTAGGTACAACTACAAAGTGGGATACATTTTTAGTCTTAAACCAGACAATAGTCTAGAACTTAAAAATCTTTTCTACAAGAGTACATATATGGGCTATGTTGCCATATGGCTTCACAATGGCAAAAGAGGAGAGACTATGTATGGTTAGGCATGATCTATGGTATAGTGTTATCAAAGTCAAACCACCATGGCTCCATTACATTTTTCTTGGTTAGTAATTTTTTTAAAGATACACATTAAATTTTTATGTTGACTCAGCAGGGTATAATGAGAAAATCTGATGATATTAAAAATATATTAAAAAAGAGAAAATTTAATAAATGAATTTCTCCTAATTATGATCTTTCACTGCTGATTATGGAAGTAAATATTGAAATATCAATAACCGTTGTGGGTCAAGAGTCAATGAAAAATATTACTTGCCCAAAAGTTTAATGAAAAAACCAATGACGAGGTGTTATCCAATGAAAACTCGCCACGTATATGTATGACCAGTAATCATCCAGCGATTTCGTAATTTCCATAAATTGCCAGTGTAAGAAATAATGCGCTGATAAATATCATCTCGATCAGTGCATTCCTCTGATAAGAAGAAGAAGAACACAAGAATATTCGTTCGTTGGTACAGAGAAAGAAAAGAGAGAGAGCGATAATAATGGCGATTAAGGGTTTCGCGTGTTTTCCGATCCTTTTGTTGTTATCTCTGTTCGCTTCCTCCATAAGAAGCGAGCAGACGAAGGAATTTGTCTTGACTCTCGATCACTCTAACTTCACCGAAACCATCACCAAACACGATTTCATCGTCGTCGAGTTCTACGCCCCTTGGTATTTCTCTAATTACTCTTGTCTTCTTCAATTTCTTATTCGTGAGAGATCGGCTATGTGCTTAATTATCTCCGTTTCATTAGGTAACCTGATTTTTGTTTTGTTATGCTTCAGGTGTGGTCACTGCCAGAAGCTTGCTCCTGAGGTGAGAATTTGGCTTTGAAATCACTTACATTAGGATTTGTGTTTGAAATCTGATTGGATTTAGCTAAGATTGGTTATATTTGTTTGTTTACAGTACGAGAAGGCTGCATCAGAGTTGAGCAGTCATAACCCACCTCTCGCTCTCGCCAAGATTGACGCTAGTCAAGAAGCAAACAAAGGACTTGCAAACGAGTACAAGATTCAGGGTTTCCCCACTCTTAAGATTTTGAGAAATGGAGGGAAATCAGTTCAAGATTACAACGGACCTCGTGAAGCTGAGGGTATTGTCACTTATTTGAAGAAGCAAAGTGGTCCTGCTTCTGTTGAAATTAAGTCAGCTGATTCTGCCGCTGAGATTGTGGGTGAAAAGAATGTTGTTGCTGTAAGTGCCTCTTATGCATCTTTTTTTTTTTCTTCTTGGTTTCCTTTCCATTATTGCAGCCACTAATGTCTATCTCTGTTGTCTTTTAGGTTGGAGTGTTCCCTAAATTATCTGGCGAGGAGTTTGATTCTTTCATGGCCCTTGCTGAGAAATTGCGTGCTGACTATGATTTCGCACACACTTTGGATGCCAAGGTTCTTCCTCGTGGAGAGTCTGTGGAAGGACCTGTACTGAGGCTATTCAAGCCTTTTGATGAGTTGTTTGTTGATTCCAAGGTACAGGGGAACCTTTTCACTTTGTACATTACATCAATGAGTAGTCAAGTTTTACGCAATAATGTTGCAACTTATTTATTTTATTTTCGAACCATGGATCCAGGACTTCAATGGGGAAGCTCTAGAGAAATTTGTCAAAGAATCAAGTATTCCACTTGTCACCGTCTTTGACAGTGATCCAAACAACCACCCATATGTTGTCAAATTCTTTGACAGCCCTGCCACTAAGGTAATTCTCAGTTAAGTTATTTTGGATCTCATTGTAGTGCTGCAACACATGAATGGACGTTTCAGTTGTGCCTTGCATTTTTACTGGACAAGTATCTTATAGATTTTTGAAGATGTAGTTTAGTAACTAGTATGTGCTTGAAGGTTGAAAGCTTTTCTTTGCAGGCGGTAGTGTTAACTATAGCAAAAGCTTTGATACCATAACATATTAATTGAATTTGGGTTATAGCAAAAGCTGTGATAACATAATTCTCTTGATAATTGTAAAAGCATTTGTTCTGTTCTGGGTTTTTTCTTTTTCCAGTCTTCAATGAGTTTCTGGTTTTGATGGGTAGTGATATTTTGAATTCAGGCAATGATGTTCGTTAACTTCACCAGTGCAACAGCTGAATCTCTAAAATCAAAGTACCGTGAAGTAGCTACATCCAACAAAGGTCAAGGTCTTGCCTTCCTTGTCGGTGATGCTGAGAGCAGCCAAGGCGCTTTCCAGGTTACTATTTAAGTTTGTCTCTTATAATTATTTTTCTCCTGCCAATATTAACACATCTCTAAGAAACTTTGTTCTTTTCATGTATTGGTTTAACAGTACTTTGGACTCGAAGAGAGCCAAATTCCCCTCATCATCATCCAGACCCCAGATAACAAGAAGTATTTGAAAGCCAACGTTGAGGTTGACCAGATTGAATCATGGGTCAAGGACTTCCAGGTTTCATTCTCTTTTGCACACATTCACAAAAGCTTTATGTAAACCAAGTATGTCTAAATATAAATATAACCTAACCAAAGAACATGTTTTCTGCAGGACGGAAAAGTTGCCGCCCACAAAAAATCTCAACCTATTCCAGCTGAGAACAACGAACCTGTGAAGGTTGTTGTTGCCGAGAGCCTTGATGACATAGTTTTCAAGTCTGGAAAGAATGGTGAGTACATTTGAAAACTCTAATAATTGTTTAAATTTTTTTATGCAAAACCAAGAATGATAAACATCAATTTTATCTATCAGTCTTGATTGAGTTCTATGCACCATGGTGTGGACATTGTCAAAAACTTGCTCCAATCTTGGACGAAGTGGCTTTGTCATTCCAGAACGACCCAAGTGTGATCATTGCAAAATTGGTAAGCCTCTCTTTTATTGTTTATATGTAAAACAATCACTTGATATACTCCTCCTGGATTGACTTAACCGTGTCCGTGTCTGTGCAGGACGCAACCGCAAATGATATCCCAAGTGATACCTTCGATGTGAAAGGATTCCCGACCATTTACTTCAGGTCAGCGAGCGGAAACGTTGTAGTGTACGAAGGAGACAGGACAAAGGAAGACTTCATAAACTTCGTTGAGAAGAACAGTGAGAAGAAGCCAATTTCTCATGGAGAAGAGTCTACCAAGACTGAAGAAACGGCCGCAAAAGACGAGCTGTAGAAGTCTCATGAGTTTATTTTCAAAATTTTGAGTAGGAGCATTTCTCTTCTTCTCCATCAGAATCTTCTTTTTTCTTTTACAGTTTTACAGTTTCTTCGAACCCAAAGTCTCCCATTAATAAAAGTTATACCTAATAGTCATTTAATCTGTTTGATGTTTTGACCATTGGGTTGGTTCGTTTTTGGTGGACTGTTTGGTAAATCGTCCCATTGATTATATTCGTTCATCGATAGAGCCAAAGTCTCAAATCTCAACCCCTGAGATAGAATCAACAATGCGGTCAAACAAATCGCAAATAGATAAATATGAAAACTTACAGTTTATAAAATGTGGGCATATTAATCGTAAATAGATTAATCTGATATAAGCAGTGACTAGTGAGCTTCGTGGCTCAAAAGTTTACGTTTATTACTATCACCAAAAATAAAATTCAATATTTGTTTATCATATCAATCATAGATAAATATGAAAACTTACAGTTTATAAAATGTGGGCATATTAATCGTAAATAGATTAATCTGATATAAGCAGTGACTAGTGAGCTTCGTGGCTCAAAAGTTTACGTTTATTACTATCACCAAAAATAAAATTCAATATTTGTTTATCATATCAATCATAGATAAATATGAAAACTTACAGTTTATAAAATGTGGGCATATTAATCGTAAATAGATTAATCTGATATAAGCAGTGACTAGTGAGCTTTGTGGCTCAAAAGTTTACGTTTATTACTATCACCAAAAATAAAATTCAATATTTGTTTATCATATCAATCCTTATTTAGTTATTTTGTCTAAACTTAAATTGATGACTTAAAGTGAAAACATCTTCTCTGATCAAATGGATTAATTGACGAAAAAAAAAAAAAAAAAGATCAAATGGATTAATCTTATGACTTATGAGGGCCTCTAATCATGACAAATAATATTTTCTTTTGTTAGAGTACTAATAATGAAAATTACATATATTGCTTTAAGAGATAATTAGCTCAGAGGTAAGGATCTGAGCTTAAATTAGTTTTTGATAAAATCTTGTCGGGACCTAAAACAATTGCAACATTAGTCCATTATCTTTCCGTTTTTAGCCCCACTCGCTAAGAGAAATGCAACAGTTTTTTTTGTTTCTTTCGAGACGAATATGCGTGTATATGTATATTTGTCAAGCATCTGTTGTTCTATTATAGATATACATAAATCTACTTAGATCCACATCTCTACTTTATAGATCTGTATTTTGATGTGCATCTTTTTTTGTAGATATCTATTTATTTTCTTTTATTCCCACTTGATGTTGATACATAACTTACTGTTTATCTTTTTTACTGTTTAGAAATATGGCTGATCTGGAGATGCTTTCCCGATTGTTTGCCGATAGAGAGGACCTCCTGGCGATAGGGTGAATATGTACTTCAAGCTCAATACGATCAAGTTTGTGTTGAAAGCTCGTACACCTAAAGAGAATGAAACCATTAGGCCTTACTTTGAAAAACTTCTTGATGTCTACTCCAAACTTGTCTTCTCTAGCAAATTGGCTCACTTTCTGTTAATCCGACAGCTTAATGTTGTCAAGTGACAAAATTCAAAAGTTTTTCCATGTACTTGTTTTCATTCCATTGCTTTCACGATTAAATAGTATCTAGTTTTTTTTTGTGTTTTTCTCGCTTTCCTCACTAAATTCCGTCTCCATATCCACAAATCTATTTAGATCCGCAATTTTTTAATTATCCCTGAGTTTAGATATTCAACTTCCCCTGTAGATCTATATTTATTCATGTATATTTTGTCAAACATCTATTGTTTGTTTTAGATATCCACAAATCTATTTAGATCTGTATCTATTCATGTATATTTACCAAGCATATGTTGTTCTATTGTAGATATCCACATATCTACTTAGACACTCTGCAGGTTTGCATTAAATGGAAGTCGCCTCCTTCCTTCTGTCACCGCGTAACCGTCACGTCCGAAACAGAGACGTCGCTTCATCCTTTTTTTGCCAAAAAAGTCAAAGTTGCTATCCCACTCGCATGGATAAGTAAGCGCCTGGGTTTTTCGTTATTTCGGAGAAATCGAAGGGCAGAAGTGAAGCTCTTTTTCCATTACTTGAAGTCAAAGCAGTCAATTACCTCTGCACTAATTTGCTTATCTGTTTTTACCTCTGCGCTAACTCTCCCTTGCTTTAATATGTTACTTTTGATATTAATATTTTTTTTTTGTTAAAGTACTTTTGATATTAATATTGTGTTTGATCTATCATTTCTAGTACGTTTGTGCTATGCCTTCTTATCAAGGGACTGGTGTGTCCGTATTTCTCACGTGTATAGGGAGGCCAATCGTCTAGCCGACGGATTGGCAAAATATTCGTTTTCGTTACCTTTGGGTTTTCACATGTTTCAAGTACAACCAGAGTTGATGAACTCGATTCTTTCTGAAGACGCTCGAGGATCTGCAACTCCTAGATTTGTTAGAGTGTAATTTACTTTTCAGTTTTAAATAAATGGTGGGAGACTTGTCTCCCCCTTTCCTACCAAAAAAAAAATATTGTGTTTGATTGTTGCTCCCTCACCAAAAGATATTCAATTAACCTTCGAGATTTCGTATGACGCTGCTTAGATACAGATACCATCATACATTAATTAAATTTTTATAGGTAAGCTGCAACTTTAATCTGAATCATATGGCATGACAAATGATGATCGCGATATACAAATGATATATAATAAATACATTTTAAAAAAAAAAAAAGACAAATATGTGCTACATTTTTTTACACTAATCCAACATAGTAGAGGAACAATAAACCAAGCTCTGGTGGCTCCTTAAAGTGATAGCCTGATTCACGTGGTTTCGTGGACCCAGCGGGTCCTGTTAATATACTACATGCTTTTATTTATTTTTAGTTTGATTTCACATTTTCAATCATGTTATAGAAATATTATACACAGAAGAGAAATTGATAGATGATTGATTGTCGGTTAAAACATGTAATAATAAGCTTCGACCAAAAAAAAACATGTATATGTTGAAAGGGAGAGTGAATTTGATAGAATTTAATGGTTTTCATTTATTACATGCAAATTTGTTTCAAACAATCATGGATGACTTTATAGTTTACACGAATCCCCAAAGAAAATAACACGGGAAAATTAGAAATACCGGATGTCTCAATGGATAAATGTCCATATATACTTCTATATAAAAAGTTTGGTGAAATAGGTTTTTTAAAAATCAAAACCCAAATTACCCTCTTATTTCGAAAATATCATCAGAAATTCTAAAAAATTATTCCTATTTATTAC